>NC_044925.1:11195273-11374602 GCF_003576645.1 Ipomoea triloba
CATATACTTGAGCTATAATTAGAGATTAAGATTTAGATACTTAGCTCAATTCAATCATGCCCATTTCATGCCTTAGAGTGATGAATCTTGATTCGCATAAAGGCTTTGTAAGGATGTCTGCAATTTGATTTTCAGTGGATATGTACTCAATCTTTAGATCTTTCTTTTCGATGTGATCCCGGATGAAATGGTGTCTTACATCAATGTGCTTGGTTCGTGAATGAAGTACAGGATTTTGGGTAATCGCGATTGCACTAGTATTGTCACAAAAAATACTAACATCATCGCAATTAATTCCATAATCCTTTAACTGTTGTTTCATCCACAAAATTTGTGCACAACAACTCCCTGCTGCGATATATTCTGCTTCGGCTGTGCTTGTCGCAATGGAGTTTTGTTTCTTACTAAACCAAGAAACTAACCTTCCCCCTAAGAACTGGCACGTCCCTGAGGTACTTTTTCTATCAATTTTGCAACCTGCAAAATCTGCATCTGAAAATCCTGTTAGTTCAAAGTTACCTTCTTTTGGATACCACAGTCCAACGTTGATAGTGCTTTTGAGGTAACGAATAATTTTCTTGGTCGCAAGAAAATGACTCTCTTTGGGTTGTGATTGGAATCTCGCACATACACCTACTGAATATGATATGTCGGGTCTACTTGCAGTGAGGTATAGCAAAGATCCAATCATTCCTCGATACTTCGTTTGATCAACATCTTTGCCTTCTTCATCCTTGTCCAGTTTGAGAGATGTGCTCATTGGAATTTTGACTGAGCTTTTTCCTTCTAAGCCGAATTTCTTGATAAGATCTCTTGTGTATTTGGATTGATTAATGAATATACCTTCCTTCGATTGTTTGACTTGCAATCCAAGAAAGTAATTTAGTTCTCCCATCATGCTCATTTCGAATCTGTTTTGCATAAGCTTAGAAAATTTCTCACATAAATTGGCATTAGTACTTCCAAAAATAATATCATCAACATAAATTTGTACTAATAAAATATGATTATTTTCTTGAATTCTAAATAAGGTTTTGTCAACAAGGCCTTTGGTAAAACCACAACTAATTAAAAACATTGATAGGGTATCATACCAAGCTCTAGGTGCTTGTTTTAACCCATATAATGCCTTCTTTAGTTTATAAACCTTGTCAACTTCACCTTGTACCTCAAATCCGGGTGGTTGTTCAACATATACTTCCTCTTCAAGTAAGCCATTAAGGAATGCACTTTTCACGTCCATTTGATAAACCGTGAAATTCTTGTATGCAGCGTAGGCTAGGAAAATTCGGATCGCTTCAAGTCTTGCAACTGGGGCAAAAGTCTCATCAAAATCTATTCCTTCTTCTTGAGAATATCCCTTTGCCACTAGCCTTGCTTTATTCCTAACAATGATGCCATCTTCGTTTGCTTTGTTCCTAAAGACCCATTTAGTTCCAATAACATTGTGATTTTTTGGTCTTGGGACAAGCTCCCAAACATCATTTCTTTTGAATTGATTCAATTCTTCTTGCATAGCCTCAATCCAACTTGCATCACTTAAAGCTTCGTCAATTTCTTTCGGTTCCATTTGAGATAGAAAGCATGCAAACAAAGCATCCCTTGTAGAAGATCTTGTTTTCACACCATCGTGCAAGTTTCCAATAATAAGATCTTGAGGGTGATCTTTGAGCCATTTCAAATCTGGTTGAAAGTTGTTTAGGGGAGAGGATGACAGAGTAAGGTTATTTGTAAGTGGGATTGAGAAAGATGGGTTTTGGTTTGTAGAGTTGGTTCCATCCTCATTTCCAAGGTCAGCCTCAACTTCATCACCTACTGCGTCATTTATGTACTGCTTTCCAATTTCAGTGAAATTTAATTCTAGATCATTTAACCCCTGTAAAACATCATCTTCAGAAGAATCATTAGTAACACTTAAATCATTATGGACGTTCTTACCCATATTTGGAGTATTTGGTTCTTGGATTTTTGGTGATTCATCAAATACAACATGAATTGATTCTTCTACCACCACTGTCCTTTTGTTTAGTATTCTGAATGCTCTACTGGTAGACGAATATCCTAAAAATATTGCTTCATCTGCACGCTCATCAAATGTTTTTAGATACGATTTACCATTATTAAGAACAAAACATTTGCAACCAAAAGAGTGAAAATAGCTAAGATTAGGCTTTCTCCCTTTCCATAATTCATATGGTGTCTTGTTGTATATTTTGTGAATCATGCTTCTGTTCTGAGTATAACAAGCAGTGTTGATAGCCTCCGCCCAAAAACGTTTGGGTAGTTCGGCTGCTGAAATCATGACCCGTGCAGCTTCTTTAAGTGTTCTATTTCTTCTTTCGGCTACACCATTTTGTTGTGGCGTCCTTGCGGCAGATAGTTGGTGCAAAATCCCTTGTGAACTGCAGTAGGCCTGAATCACACCATTCACGAATTCTGTACCTCTGTCTGTACGGATTTTGGAGATTTTTGCGTCCTTTTCGTTTTGAAGTTGTTGCAAGAGCTCTGGCAATCTTTGTTCCACTTCGTTCTTCTTATTGATGAATATCGTCCAAGTGTACCTGGAAAAATCATCAACAACAACAAGAGTATATTTCTTACCACTTATACTTACCGGGTCTACTGGACCAAAGAGATCCATATGTAGTAGACTAAGAGGTCTTGATGTAGATTCTTGTGTCTTAGATTTGAAAGAAGACTTGATTTGCTTTCCTTTCTGACACGCATCACAGATTTGATCCTTCTTGTATACAATGTTGGGTAAACCTTCAACTAACTTACATTTTGCAAGCTTGTTAATAGACTTGAAGTTTAAGTGATTTAATTTCCTGTGCCATTCCCAACTCGTAGTGCTTGAGTTATTTGCCATTAAACATACAGAGTCCTTCGTTGCGCTCCAATCAACCACATACATATTTTTCTTTCTCCTTCCGGTGAGCACAGTTTTCTTTGTGGATTCTTCTTTAACTCGGCATTTGTCTTTGAAGAACTCTACAAGATATCCTTTGTCACAGAATTGGCTAGTGCTAAGGAGATTAAACTTTAGTCCTTCTACGTATGATACATTTTCAATCCTTAGACCATTCTTGATAACAGTTCCGATTCCCTTTGTTATTCCATGATCATTTCCACCAAATATGACTTTTGGTCCTTCGATATTTCTGAACTCTACAAGACTAGCTTTATTGCCGGTCATATGTCGAGAACATCCGCTATCAAAGTACCAAATATCCTGCAACACAATTAAGTATTTTTAGGTACCCAGATTTGTTTGGGTCCTTCCTTGTTAGTGATTTTAGGCATCCAAACCCACCTAGATCTCATTAATCCAAGATTAGGTGATTTGTAACCATTGACAGTATTATAATTATAAGGAATTTGGACATTCTTTTTGTGGGCTGGCATTTGTCCAACATTCATTTGTTTAATAAAATGAAATGCGTTGAACCTCGTTTTTGTCCATGGTTTGATTTCATCATGCCAGTCCTCTTCAGTAGGATAATCCCTACCAAACCTCATCATCGGAAATTGTTTCCTATGAGGTCTTTGCGCAGTTGACTCATTGGTAAATCTCTTACGAGAACCAAACTCATGCTTTTTAAAATTCTGCATTGGCGAAAAATTATTGCTTTGAAGCTTCGGCCTTGCAGTGTTTATTCTAGCATTAGTTTGATAACCAATTCCTTGTCTCATAGTGCTATCTTGACTTTTGACAAATTTTACTACTTGGGCTTTATTAGTTAAAGAAGTAGTAGAATTAGTCAATTTTTCAGAAATTTTAGAACATGTAGGATCATAGCCCAGTCCGGCTTTATCTCCTGAGGGTTTTTGCATATTTACCATTTTATCCATTATTTTGGATGAATGTGTAAATGATGCTATTGTCTCCCTAAGATTATGTTCTCTAATTTCTCTAGCTTTACACTCTTCTTGAAGGCGAATATTTTCAGCTTTCAAGTTTCTCATCTCAAGTAAAGCATTTTGCAATTTCTCATTTATTTTATCTTTTTCAAGAATTAGAGAATCATTGCGCTCTTTGAGTTGAGAATGAGTGTCCATAACAGTTTGACAATCTTTCATTAATTGAAATATAGATTCTCTAGAAAAAGATGAATTTACATAATCAAAAGATTTAGATGTTACCTCGTCTTCTTCTACTTCATGCGCCATTAGGCATTTTTCTTGGAAATCTGATTCACTGGTTATGCTTAGAAGACACAGCAGTGCAGTATCCTCCGTTGAGCTATCACTTTCATCACTTGAAGATTCCTCAGACCCACTTGTCTCAAGAGGGTCACTTATTAAAGCTTTCCTTTTATCCTTCTTGAATCTTCTATCCTTTGATTCAGATATTTCCTGTGGAGAGTTAGAAGTATTTTTATTTTGATTTTTACTTACCTTGGGGTATGGACATTCTGCCATGAAATGTCCTGGTTTTCTACAGTTGTAACACAAGTTTGTGTTATCATCAGAAAATTCCCTTCTTGGTCTTTTGGATGAACTTCCTTGATTTCTTTGAGATGAATTGTTGAAGTTGTTTTTCCACATGAATTTTTTGAATTTCCTAACAAGTAAAGCAAATTGTTCGTCAGATAAAAAATCATTATTTCCTACTAACCTTGAGTTTGATGGTTGTTCGGCTACTAAGGCTGTGATTCTTTCTTCACGTTCCTCCTCAAGTTTTGATTTCATCTCGAACTCGTACGCTTTGAGATCACTAAAGAGTTTGTCAGTTGAAACAGTTTTTAGATCCCTATGATCTCGCATGGCTGTCACTTTCATATCCCAGCTTGACGGTAGTCCGCGGAGTATTTTGAGAGAGATTTCTTTCTGATTAATGGTCTTTCCAAGATCACTAATTTCTCCCAAAACTTTGACCAGTCTAGCCTCCATGTCCGCAATGTTTTCACTTGGCAGCATCTTGAAGTCTTCAAACTTTTTCATTGCAATTGTGAGTTTGTTGTCTTTTTCCTGTTCGTCTCCTTCGCCGATTTGGATTAAGACATCCCACACGTCTTTAGCTGTTTTGCACTTACGGATTTTTGGGAAGATTGTATCATCCACAGCTTTGAACAGTATATCCTTAGCTATATTGTCCAGGTTACTTCGCAATCTATCGTCAGAAGTCCATTCCATCTTTGGCTTTGAAACATACTGCGGTCCATCTGGGCTTAGGATTGATGAAGGATTGACCTTCATGATTTCAATAGGACCATCTGAGATAACATCCCACATTTCATCGTGAAGAGCGGATAAATGTACCTGCATGCGTATTTTCCAATCATCAAATTTGTCAAGAGAGAATAATAAGTTCTGAGCTAAATCTTTCTTCATTTTGAAGATTAGATCTGTCTAGCAGTCAAGATTTGACTCAAATAGACAACTGCTCTGATACCACTTGTTGGTCCCGAATGGGTGGTGAAAAGTCTAGAGGGGGGGTGAATAGACTTTTCAAGCAAATTAAAAATTAATAACACTTTAACTAAAAATAATTCCAAGTGAATAAATTGAACTTGAAATGCACAGCGGAATAAAGTACGTAAAATGCTATAATTAAAACGCAGTGAAGGAGAGGAGATATATCACATGCAATACGATAGAAATACTTGGAATAGCTCAAATGTGATATATAATAAATTTGACTTGCATGCGGACGTAAGAGATAACAAATAATAGCAAACCCAGATAAGAATGAATAGTGATGAATAGTGACGAAATAGTAACTGGGTTTAGAAAATATTATGCTGCAAATTAGAGTGTGTGTGTGAGCATGAATATTATGTGTGCAGAGCAAAAATATATATGGGCAGTAAATAAATGAGAGAGAGATTTTTAAGTGGTTCGGCCAAACCCAGCCTACGTCCACTATACTCCTTTCACTATCTTCAATCACCCAGATACAATAGTGAACACCAAGTGCCAACCCAGCACTTCTATCTACACCTAGTAGATATTGAGTATTTCGCACAAAGCTATACTCCTACACCAACGAGTGTCTCGCACAAAGCTACACTCCCCAGGGTTTTCACAAGCTTCTCTTGTTACTCAGCCCTCTGTCTACACTCAGTAGAAATTTTGATACAAGGTAGTAAAAGAAAATATTTTTCTCCAACTCTCAGGAACTAAAAATATGGATTTTTGGTTTTTCGGATTTTTCTTGCTTTGCTATTCTCAGATGTATCACACTGCTTTTCTTGCCTTTCACTTGTATATCTCTATTTTTCTTCTTGCTCAAGTGTCTCGTATTTATAGCTGATGAAAGAATTAATCCGTTGGAAAAGATTAATTCTTTATTGTTGATGTGCTTATTGCAGTCTCCGTATTTCTTCCGCTTCCTGATATTCCTCCTGATCCTCCTTTCCCTCCTGAAATTGCTCCTTCTTCTTTTCCTTATATTCCTCCTGAAATTGCTCCTCTTTTCTTCTGGCCTTAATTCCGTTGGAGAGTTGAGTTGATATAGAGTTGATATATTCCACAATGTAGTCAGATTACTTTGAGTTGAGTTGATATATTTATTCCACAATTCATATTATTTTGTAGTGTAGTGTTTGTAGACATATTCCATTTTGTAGTGTAGTGTTCAATCTCCAGATATTCTTCATCTGTTTGGAATGTAGTAAATAGACCTATTCTCCTTATTTTCGTATCTCCGTACCTCCACCACAGCTCAAAACCATTTTGAGCAAATCAGTCAAATATATCCGTTGAAGTGAACAAATCAGATTTATACACCTTTGTCTTTTTGTGTTTGTATGACTTCCTTGTAATATTCTTCTTTTGTCCTTAGTGTTTGTATTACTTCCTTGTAATATTCCTTCATTTGTCCTTAGTGTTTGTATTACTTCCTTGTAATATTCCTTCATGAATTTTCGCATCTTCCATGTGCATTTTCGCAGTCTTCAATGTGCATTTTCATCTGAATTAATTTTTCTCAAAATAAACTCTCCTGGGATTCGAACACAGCACCACTTAGATCATTTTCCAAGTTCAACTCCAATGCTCTGCTCAATCCTTTGTTTACTATGCCTGTAAATAATATATGAGTAGTAATATTCTGAGAAGTTCTGATTTCCTAAAATTTCGTGGCTTAGGGGATTCGAACCAGAGACCCTTCATCATGTATACAAGTCTTCTACCATCTCTGCTGCTTCAACCATTTGCTACTTCTAGTGCTCCAATTAAATTTAAGCTCCGTCCGATTCGAACATAGTTCCTTCATTCTCCAAGAATTCTTCTAAGTGGACTTCTTAACTCTTTTAGATACATACCTCTACGAAATTTTTGGCTTTCTAATTTTTCAAACTAAAATACATTTTTGGCTCATCAAAATCTAAATACAAATATTCCTAACATAATTTCAAATGCAAAACTATTGCATAGTTCATACATCTAAGAAATTATACATTTATATGCATTCAAATAGGCATAATAGATTTTCAAGAAAAATATATTGCATATCATATCCAAGAAAATATATATCATGCAATATATACAACTAGGCAGAGATTTCAGGGCTCGGATACCAAATGTAAGCATAAAACAATATAGACTAACCTCCAGCCATAGTGCCCTTAAGATTGCCTTTGTTTGAAGCTTGTTGATAGTGTTGGTAGTGGATAGATTCCTACAGAGTGTCTCCCACTTGTTCTCAGGTACATTAGTATAGATGGTGTAGGTAGTAACCTGAGCAGTGGGGGACCTATAGCTTATATACCTATAGAACCATCAATATAGGTCATGTAACGGTTTCCGTTACATAGCACCACATAACGGCTATTGAAAGCCATCATAACTTGCACCATTTACTTTTTCCTAATGGGAAAAATGTTACATCTAATGCCAATATGCTTTTTATTTCTTATTTTCTTGACACAGGATCAAGTTTACAAGACTTTGATTCTGATGAAAAGTTTTCTTTTGCACATTGTGGAAACACAGTCATGGCCATGGTAACTACTATTTCAAGTGTAACCAATTCCTCATGTATAAGAGTTCCTTTGATTTTATTTTGTAGCAATTGCATTTTTGCTATTTGTGCTAATCATGAATTCTTGACAATTGATTTTATTTATTTATTTATTTTAATTGAAGAATCATCAACTTTTGAAATATGAATTGGTTTGAAATTTACAAGTTCTTTTCAATTAAGTTGTAAGATTGATCCTTACTTTTAGTTGGTGATGTCTACTAACTTTTAATTTGTATGCTTCTTACATTCAACATTTTTAGTGGCTATTAACAATGTACTTATCACAAAATATAATAAAAAATAAGTAATCGGCAACGAAAAATGCTCACGCTTTCTAATGTTTATTCTAGATGATTATGACTTGTTTATCAATTTTTGTCTTTTCCATGTAATAGGTGAGGTCTACAACTCTAGATGCCTAGCTGCCTGATCATATTGCATTCATGCAATGTATCCCTCAACTTTCTCTTTCTCTCTCTTTTCTCTTGTTGTGTGCTTTGTTTCCCACTTGCATGTGCTCTCAAATATAAGAAATATGGGTGTTAAAGTTGCTTACATTTCTCTTACAGAATAGGAAGCATTTTGTTGAGTGTGCTTGTTATAGATGATACATTTTTAATCCCTGTGTTTGGGGAGTTTGTATACTTTGTTTATACATTTTAAATCCCTGTGTTTCTCATGAAAATGATTTTTTAAATTAATTACATGTTTGCATTAATAAGCCTCTGCCTTCCTAAAATTGATAACTGGTGTTCCTGCTGCAGTATCTAGAAGTTTTTCTCGCAAGAGTTGTGACGGTAATAATGCGTTACCGGATATTATTTGAGTATTATTGAGTATTTGAATACAATATTTGAGTGCAGTGCTTAGTGTACAAATGAGTTCAGTATGTGTTTTGTCTAAGTTCAAGTGTCGTGTCTCTACTTTGCATTGTGAGTCTTTTTATTTCCTTCAGCTCAGTAATGGAGCATTAATGCTGAGGAGCTACGTTGGGTATCAATGCTGAGGAGGAGCTGAACGTTGAGCATTAATGCTGATGAGTCGAACGTTGGGCATCAATGCTGAGGAGCTGAACGTTGGGCATCAATGCTGAGGAGTTGAACCTTTGAGCATTGATGCTGAGGAGTGAGATGTCTTGGGTAGTTTGAACGATAACTGTCTTGACAATGTTTTTGGGTCCTACCAATGGTTCCGGGTCGGGTACCCAATTACCCTGTCACCAGCCCCCCACTCCCTAGTTAGCTAGAATGGCTGGCTGAGGTAGCTAGGGAGTAATAGCTTGGCACTTGTGCTGAAAACTTGGTATGGGATTCTAGAAGGAAATATTATTGGATTTGTGGAATATTTCCTAATTTCTTTGTGATTTTCTTTCCTTGTATGGGTCACCTTCTTGTGTATATAAGAACTCTCCCAGACTTTGTGTCTTCCATCCTTCCTCACTACGTCATTGTTGCCATGAGTCCAAAGAGAGCAAGCACAGGGATGAAGAGGCGCCGGTCGTCACGCCTGATGGAGCTGGCCAGACGCGAGATGCTAAAGCAGAGGAAGGTAGGCGGGCACGAAGTCGGGGATACCGTTGAGGACCCACTGACCATTCCGTCAGATGGGGAAGAGGAGAAAAATGTGGCGAGGCAGCCGAAACAAGCTCCTGTGGAAGAGGGTATGGCCATCGTTCTTGTGCCTGAGGATTAGCTCCCTTTGGCAGTGGAGTATCCCAAGCCCCCGAAGACCTAGATTTTGAGTAGTGATTGAAGAGCTAGATATTGAGTGGTAGTTTGAAGTGTAATGGCTTTGAATTGAATGAAATAAAACGTTTACTTCGAATATTTTGTACTAAGTTTTACTTCGAATATTTTGTACTGGGTTTTTTTTTTTTTTTTTTTGAATTTAGCTCCCATAATTACCCGAAGTAATTAAGGATATGAACTAGCCGGATTCACATAGGGAATCCTTGGAATCTTGAAAATATATGGTGGGATTTGTTTAGGAAATCCCGTTGATTTTAGGAATATTGGATTTCCTTATACAAAACCCTAGGGTATGTATAAAAATCTCTCCTCCTTCTTCCTTTGTAATCGTCCATCTTACAATCCTACTTTCAACTTCTCTGGTAAGTCCACAATTTTTTTTTTACGTTGCGTCCTCAGCACGAGGCCAGGCCTCCGTGTCGAGGCGTGACCTCGGTGGCCGAGGTCACGTCCAGGACCTCGTTGGCCGAGGTCACGCAGCGCCGAGGTCACGGTTTTTTTTTTGTTTTTTGTTTTGTTTTGTTTTGTTTTTTGTTTTGTTTTTTTGTTTTTTTTTTACTGTTGCTCAAGGCTCTTTTTATATACTGTTCCTCAGGGCTCTTGTTTTTCTTTTGTTGTACTTGGCAGGTTGGTGATCGTGCTTACTAACCAGGTTAGTCGTTTTATTATAGACTTAAATTTCATACATTGGGTTTTCTGATGATGAATCTTCCTCCTACGATAGTATGGAAGCATCGACCCATGATGATGACACTGAGGACACTTCCTCTCTGTCTTCCTCTCCTTCCGAGCATGTCACCGTAGATCACAAACCCCCCTCTCCTAATTTGACTGTTGGTCTTAAAAGGAAGAGGCATAAGGCCTCGTACTCTCCCTTAGATAGCTCACTTATTGATACTATCCGACCTCGTCTAAATACTGACGAAATAGAAGATATCCAAGGTCTAGTGTGGGAGAATGTTAGCATTATCGTACCTGGGCATGATGTTAGCATCATGGAACCCCCCGAACCATCATTTTTTGGTGTTCACCTCTTGTCCGTGCAGTTAGGGCTTAGGTTTCCCCTCCACCGTTTCCTGGTTGAATTTTTGAATTTCTACGAAATAGCCTCAGGTCAGCTTGCTCCAAATGGTCATCAAGTGATTGCAGGATTTCTTTCCGTGTGTCACCAAAAACGAGAGGAATCCACCTTAGGTCTCTTCCAGTCGTTGTTTAGAATCTGTAGGTCATCTGGAAAGGGTAAGGGGTCGTTTAGTTCATTTTTCTGTTTTTCCATTTCCAAATTTCCATTTCTCCAGTTTTCCATTTTTCCATTTTTCCTTCTCCATTTCTCCAGTTTTCCATTTCTCCAGTTTTCCAATTTTCCTTCTCCATTTCTCCAATTTCTTCATTTTTTAGTTTTAGTACATGTTTTATTACAAAAGAAAATACCAAAAACTTCATTAAATACAATCATCCCATATAACAACAACAACAACAACAACAACAATAATAATAATAATAATAATAATAATAATAATATCATTTTACAAATTTAATTTTTAAATAAAAAATCCAATTACACTAATACTAATTAAATGTACAAAATGTAACAAAAGTGGATAAAAACATATTACTCCTTACTAAATAAATTAAAAGTATTTCAATCATTTTAGTACATCATTGAATACATAATAATAAAAATTAAAATAATAATAATAATAATAACAATAGAAATTAAAGTAAAAAAACGGTAAACATAAACATAAAATAATAATAATAATATTCACAGGAGGGGAAAGAACAAAAGAAAAGGGGAGGGAAAACAGGCTAGCATATTCACAGGAGGGGAAAGAACAAAAGAAAAGGGGAGGGAAAACAAGCGGGCATACACGCGCACTCCCCAAAATAATTGCGCTCAGTAGGGTTCGAAGTGCAAACCTCACGGCAAGCATACACGTGCATTTCCATTCTTCCATTTTGGAGAGAGTGGGTTTCTATCTCTCCAATTTTCTATAAGAATTGGAAGAACGGAGTGGAGAATGAATTTGGAAAAATGAATTTAGTAAATAACTTCTCCAATTTTTTTTTTCACTTCTCCAATTCTCCATTTTTTAAAGAAAATTCTCCATTTTTCCAAGTTGCTAAACGACCCCTAAGGGTTTCGTGTGTATCTCTGCTAGGCCCCGTGTGCATCTTTTTGATGATCGCCCCTCCTTCAAAAAGTCTTGGAAATCGAAGTTTTTCTTTATCTCCCTAGGTACTCCCTCTCCTTTTGTTGTCAAATGGGGAACCCAAGTTAGGCACCATCCACCTGTAGACAAGAGTCGAGATATGCGTAGGAGGGTAGAGAAACTCCGAGAGGGTGGTCCGTTTAAGGTTGTGGCATATACTTCTGTGTGGTGGCTTCGAGATTTGGGTTTCAAGAGGATTCGGCCAGTTGCCCTTGACGCACCCGGTACCCCTCTACTGTCCACGGTGTTTAGTTGTTTCTTGTAATTGTGTTTACTTTTTTCTTGTAATTGTTCGTCATAACCTGATATTTTTGTAGGTGCTATGTCGTCGAAAGGTGCTATATCGTCGAAAGCTGCCCGGTACTTGTCGCAAACTGGACGGAATCCATCCAAGAGAAGCAAAACTGACAAGAAAGGGAAGAAGAGTCAAGCATCAACAGCTGATGGAGGAGCCTGTAACTTCACGCCTCAGCCAACAAGATCTTCAACCCAGCCCTCGGCTCATACTTTGGATGTGGATCCCTTGCCCGAGGGATCTTCTGCCCAGCCCCCCGAGCGAGGGGAAGCCTCGTTAGTGCCACCTCCACGCATTCGAATTAACTTGATCCGGCTTGGTATGGATGTGCTTCCTGGGGAGTCTATCATAGAAGGTAGTATTAGCGCCCCCGAGTTTGTTCGCCGCCTCGTCCCTCCAGCGGATGTGGAAATTCTTGAAGGGCAGAGTTTGATTGTGTTACGGGAGCGATATTGCAAACAAGTGATGGAGCCTGTATTGGCGGGGCAAATTCTTCATTCTCAGTACGAAGCTATGTTCCGCAAGGCTATTGAGGAGATGAACAAACTCAAAGGGGAAATACTGTTGCAGGACACCGAGCTTAAGAAACTAAGGGCTGACAATGTGAAGCTAAAAACTGACCATGCAACGTTAGCACAGGAGCTAAAGGAGGAACGAAAGGAGCACAGGGCTGCTGTTACCAAGCTGGAGGAGTCTCTTAAAGAAGCACGAGAGACTTACAAGCAATCAGCTGAGTTCAAGAATGACGTCCGAGAGTTTATGAGCACCCCTGAAGCTGCAGAGGAGTTCTTTGAGTCCGAGACTAGACGGGTTGCACTCGAAGTTTCCTTAAGCAGAGTCTCAATTAGCATTTGATCTTGGAATGTTCACCATTCAGCAACAGATTTACCCGGTGCTTAAGGAAAAAAATCTTGATTTCGATCCGCCGGCTATGGGCTTGCCCGGGATTTTAAAGGACCCCGATCCTGAGTCTGAGCACCACATAGTTATTAATGAAGATGAGGTTACTGCTGATGTTGCTGATTCGGGAATGTCTGATCGTCCTGCAAACACCAACACTGGTGCCCAGGATGTCACTGAGGATCCCACCACTGCTACGGAGGATGCCTAGCCTGTCTTTTAGTTTTCATTGTTATTCGTACTCGTATTGTTTTTTTTTTTTTGAATACTAGTTTAGTATTATTCGTGTTTTGAACACTTGCATTGTTCTTTGAATATTAGATTTGCATTGTTTTGGAATACTAGTTTCGAATTATTTTCATGCCCAACTTCTTCTTTTTTTTTTTCTTTTTTGACCTCGGCGTTGGCTAAGAGGTTTCACCTCGGCATTGTGCCGAGGTGGGACCTCGGGACCTCGGCTTTGTGCCGAGGTGGGACCTCGATTCTTTTTTTTTTTTTTTTTGCAACTCTTATATGACAAGAAACAGAATTTTTATTCAAATGGGTTGGACAGACCAACACTGTGGACGGACCAAGACTAAGCAACCTGGACAGACCAGGATTGGACTTTCTACTGATAAAATTTTGTTAAATGTTCTGAATTCCATATTCTATCAATCAACCTGCCCCTACTGTCATCAACTTGTAAGTTTCTGGGCGAATCACCTCATCTATGATATACGGACCCTCCCATTTTTTCGCGAACTTGCCTCCTTCCAAGGGTTGACTGGCTTCTCTCCTTCTAAAAACATAATCACCTACTTGGAAGTACCTGGGTTTAGCTTTGGCGTAATGATAGGACTTCAATTGCTTGTTGTAGTTTTCCATCCTACAGAACGCAGCTTCTCGCCTTTCATCTATGAAATTGAGATCGGTTTCCTGTTGGAACTCATTTTGTCTCGCCTTGTATTCTTCCATCCTCCTACTTGGTATCATTACCTCTGCTAGAGCTCGAGCTTCGAACCCCTAACTCAATGCGAAGGGAGTTTCACCAGTAGCCCAACTTGGCGTTGTGCGATAGGTCCAAAGAATGCTGTCCAGTTCTTCAACCCACGCCCCGCCAGCTGCCTCCAATTTCCTCTTCAAACCATCAAGGATGGTTCTATTGACATTTTCTACTTGACCATTCGCCTGGGGGTATGACACCGCCACCCGACTGTGCTTGATGCCCCATTGAATGGGGATTACTTGAATGGGGATGCCGAAGCGACATAGTATATTTTTCTCTACGAACTTCTTACATCTAGCTGCTGTGATACTAGCTAGAGGTTCAGCTTCCACCCACTTGGTGAAGTAGTCAATGGCCACAATAATATACTTCCGGTTTCCCGAGCCCGTGGGAAGGGCTCCCACCAAATCTATTCCCCACCTTGAGAAAGGAATTGCTGTACTCACCGGAGTATAATTGGTTGCAGGTCGTCCTGGAAATGTCTGAAACTCTTGACACTTGGGGCATCGCCTGGCGTATTTTGCGCAATCCTTCAACATCTTAGGCCAGAAGAAACCTTGCAACATGATGCGTCGAGCTATGGTGTACGCCCCCTGATGCGCGGAACACACTCCTTCATGGACTTCTTTCATTATCAACTCTGCTTCGTCAGGGTATACACACTTCAAGACTCGTTTATATAACATGTCTTCCAGTATCACGTAGCTGGATGCTCGTAACCTTGTCAGCTTTGCATCTTGCTCGTCCAATGGTAAAGTGTCGTCCTTCTTGTACTTTGTGATGTGGTCAATCCAACATGGCTCTCTGGTTTGCACGGGGCAGACCCACGAGATGTCGATGCTGGATGTCTCCAAATCCTCAACCCGAGCAATCTTGCGAATGTGGCCGGGGATCCCCGTGCTCAGCTTGGAGAGCATGTCAACGTCAGCGTTCTGCTCTCGAGGTACCTGGTGGATTTCATATCCCTCAAATTCACGCAAGGTTGGCAGCACTGCGTCCCTGTATCTTTGCATGTTTCCTTCATTGGCCTCGTACTCCCCGGTCACATGGCCGACCACTAGCTTAGAATCACATCGGATGCGAACTTTTTCTGATCGTAGTCCTGCTGCTAACCGTAGCCCGTTTAGGAGGGCCTCATATTTTGCTTCATTGTTAGATAATTTGAAGTGGAACCTGATTGCATAGTAAGCGCGGAATCCTTCTGGGGTGATGAGCACTATCTCACCACCGCAACCTTTACTGTTGGATGAGCCATCCGTAAATAATGTCCAGGACTATGTTGCTCAACCACTGGGGATAATAGATCTCCTTGACATGTCCTGCCTGTGCCAACGCGACCACCTCATTATTCACGAAGTCCCTTCGTTCGGCCGACATATATCGCTTTCTTTGCTGTACTGGTTTCTTGGTAGGGTCCACGGCCAACTTATGGGTTATGATGTTTCTGTCGATACCTGGCATGTCTTCTGGACTCCACGCAAAAACTTCTTTAAATTGTCGGATGACCTCGACTATTTGAGCTCTCAGCTCTGGTGCCAACCCAGTGCCAATCTTTACCACCCTATCCGCTCATGCGGGATCGACCACCACATCTTCTGTTTCAGATGCAGGCTCGGTGCGAGGCTAGCCCTCCTCTTCTTTCAGCACTTTTTCTGCAATGGTGTGGACCTGCAGATCTTTCTGTCTAATTTTCTTGCATGCTTTGACGTAATAGCTACGAGCTGCTC
Organism: Ipomoea triloba; assembly: GCF_003576645.1. Taxonomy (NCBI): domain Eukaryota; kingdom Viridiplantae; phylum Streptophyta; class Magnoliopsida; order Solanales; family Convolvulaceae; genus Ipomoea; species Ipomoea triloba. The sequence continues at coordinate 11,211,114 of NC_044925.1, forward strand.
TTTGATCTCCTCTCTCAACTCCTATCCCGTATGGCGTGGGAAATTTCATGCATAGGTACTCCATCGAAATTATCGCCTTCAGATCCTCCAAAGCTGGCCTCCCTAATATGATGTTATGGGCACATGTGAGTTTCACCACAATAAACTCCATGTTTATCTTGGAGGTGTTGGGGCTCGCGCCTATCTCCACTGGTAGTACTACGGATCCCTCTGTCTCTATTGAATCCCCAGTAAAGTCAGAAAGTGGAGTCCGTACCTCTTTGAGCTGATTTCTGGGCAGTCCCAGTTTGGTGAAAGCGTCGTAGTACATCACATTGACTGAGCTTCCGGTGTCTACGAGTATGCGATGCACAATGCTGTCGTTGATCTCCATCTTGATTACCAACGCATCTCGGTGAGGCAGTGGACCTTCTGGGAGGTCATCGTCAGAGAAGGTAATGGCTTCCCTCCTCTGCTTTTTTCCCCTTGGAAAGCTGACCACCTCACCTACATATAACTGGCGACTCCACTTCTTCCTCTCTGCTTGTGTGTCCACCTGCAGGACCTCCGTAGATAAAGTGTATGGTCTACTTCTTGTGTTTCCTGGGCTCTTCTGTGTCTTTGTCAGAGAGATCACGATCTGTTACTGTAACTTGGTCGTGTTCCCTTTTCTTACCACTCGAGGATGACTGTTCGAAGCTGTCATCCTTCTTCCAAACGTTTTTTGGTAGATTACGCGGAGGTTGTTGCTGGCCTCACTTTTGCTGGCCTGACCGTTTGACGAACTGTCTGAAATATCCCCTTTGGATGAGTTCCTCAATCTAGCGTTTTAACACATTGCATTCATCGGTATCATGGCCCACCTGCCTATGGAATCTGCAATACTTGGATTGATCCGCATTTGGGGAGACTTTCATGCACTCCTGCGGAAATTCCACGATCCCCATATCTTCAGCTTGATTTAGGATTACGCTAACCGGGTGAGTTAGCGGTGTCAGATGTCGCAATGGGATGAGGCGAGGTCGGTCGTCTCTTCCCTTCTTTGAGGGTGGTTGGTTTGGTCATGGTGCCTGGCTGGGCGTACTAGCTTTATCAGGTCGCCCACTCTTTCGTCCTTCCTCCTGTCAGCCTCTTCTGCGTCTGCGTACCGGTTGGCCGTTCTCATGAGTTCTTCATAAGAACGTGGGAGGTCGGCGTTAAGTTGTTTGTGGAAGTCGCCCGACCTCAGTGCTTGGATGAAGATGAGGATTGCTGCCTTTGAATCGATGTCATATACGTTATTGACTTCTTTTTTCCATTTGCTCAGAAAGTTTCGCAGGCTTTCTCCCTTATCCTGTTTTATCCTGTAGAGATGCGAGAAGGGTTTCTTATGTTGTATACTTCCCGAGAAATAAGACAAGAAACTTTTGGATAGTTCTGCAAAAGTCTGAATTGATCCGTCTGTGATTGTGTTAAACCAATCTTGAGCCGTTCCATCCAAAGTGGACAAGAACGCTCTGCACATGATGGCATGGCTTGCCGCAATCATCACCATAGCTGCCTTGTATCTTGTCATGTGGGCACGCGGGTCAGAAGTGCTAGTGTAGGCCTTGATGGCGGGTAGTCGAAATTCTTTTGGAAGAGGAACTTCCATTATGTCCGGGGAGAATGGAGCGGCCATTCTTATCTCCAGTTCTGGTGAGTGTTCTCTTGCTCCTACTTTCTTCTCCAAATCATCTATCTGCCTTTGGAGTCTTTCAACCAGGTCTTCTTGTGGTGTTCTGTGTCTAGTGGAGTGACGCGGAGCCAATCCACCAGATTCGCCCATCCTTTCTCCGGATGGTCGTTTGGTTACGGCCTTGCCCGCTTGGGGACGGGGATCTCTATTGGAGGATCCTTGCACCCCCAGCCGATCTCGGATAGATCTAGAAGCCGCCGGTCGTTCTCGAACAGATCTGGAAACTGCCGGGCGCTGCGCTAGACTCCTCGGCTGTGGTCCGCTGTTCTGTCCCTGAGTTCTGTCTTGTCTTGGAGATTGCACTTCCTCCTCCAGAGGAGGTGGTGGAGGTAGAGTCTGGCCTTGCATTCCTGCGACAAGTTGGGCCATTGTCGTTGCCGCTTGTTGGATGACCTGCGCTGCTGCCAAAAAGTCCACAGCCTGGGCGGGAGCAGCAGTTGCTGGGAGGGGAGTGTGGCCACCACCATGGTTGTTGTTGAGTTGGCTACGGAGGTCACCTTCTCTGCGGTGATTGTTGTTGAGCTGGCTGCGAAGGTCACCACCGCGGTTACTGTTGAGCTGCTCACGAAGATCGCCCGAGGGGTGACCCTTGTTCACTTGACGAGGAGTATGCGAGCTGCTGGATCCAAATTGTGCCATCGATCAGGATGAGATGAGCTGAGTGGTTTGCGAATTTGTGAAGTTTGCCTGAGATCTGATCTCGGCTCTCAATGAAAGCACCAATAACGGTAATAATGCGTTATCGGATATTATTTGAGTATTATTGAGTATTTGAATACAATATTTGAGTGCAGTGCTCAGTGTACAAATGAGTTCAGTATGTGTTTTGTCTAAGTTCAAGTGTCGTGTCTCTACTTTGCGTTGTGAGTCTTTTTATTTCCTTCAGCTCAGTAATGGAGCATTAATGCTGAGGAGCTGAACGTTGGGCATCAATGCTGAGGAGGAGCTGAACGTTGGGCATTAATGCTAAGGAGTCGAACGTTGGGCATCAATGCTGAGGAGTTGAACCGTTGAGCATTGATGCTGAGGAGTGAGGTGTCTTGGGTAGTTTGAACGACAACTGTCTTGACAATGTTTTTGGGTCCTGCCAATGGTTCCGGGTCGGGTACCCAATTATCCTGTCAAGTTGATAGCTTAAGACAGAATGTCTTCATCTCAAGAAGTGGCGAGTGCCGAGTGGCTTGGATTATGCAATGATATCCACACCTTTCAGGTCTAATTGTGTCATGTTTTTTTTATGGGAGTATGATATATTGAATCTGCTTACTTAAAATGTTCTGCTCATCTTTTACATATTCCATAAATTATAATTAAATGTGGAAATTTGTGTGCATTAGTATTCTTCTATGGATCCTTTAATTTAATTGCAGGAAATAATGAATTATGTAAAATTCTAATCTCTAATTATTTTTACATACTGAATGATATAAGTTTGTTACCTGATAAGTTGCTCATTAATCTGAATGTGTGGATTATTATTTTTACATACTGAATGATATAAGTTTGTTACCTGATAAGTTGCTCATTAATCTGAATGTGTGGAAATAATAATCTGAAAGGTGATCAGGGACATTTTTATAAAATAATTTTATTTTTTTAATAAAAATGACTATCTGCGTCTGGAACTGGAAAGCTCCAGACGCAGATAGTCATTTTATATTTAAAAAATAAGACTATCTGCGTCCGAAACTGGGCAGTTCCAAACGCAGATAGTTAGTTAAAAAAAAATAAAAAAGACCATCTGCGTCCGGAACTGCCCATATCTGCGTCCGGGGCAACTCCGGACACAGGTAGTCTTGTCTATTTGCGTCCATGGCATATGCATCCGGAGTATTCCGGACGCAAATAGTCCATAACACCGGACGCAAATGCCCTTTTCTGTACTAGTGTTGGTTGATACACCACGGGAGTAGGGCAATCCTTGTTCTAATCCTTGTCTTGACTAGTATATATTTGTGCTTGCCTCAAGACCCTAGGTAAATTTTTTTTCCCCCAACCTTAAGTGCTAAAGCATCTAGATAGTAATGGCCCTAACTTGAGTCCTATTTCTTTATTTTGTATTTATCTATTGTTTATATGTGTTGTTCTATCTTGTTGTCATTTGCTTAGCTTCTCTTTGATTTCCTTGTGCTAGTGTCTAGTTTTGTGATTGCATATTGTGTGCCTAACCCCTAATCCTCAGCGGAACGACATTTCACACCCGTACACTCACCATCACTCATTTTTGCTACACATCAGGCATCATTCCAAAAAGCCATACACTCCATTTGGTAATCTGGAGTGAAGTTTGGATTAACAATTTGGAAATGAATATTAATAATTGATTGAAAATTAAAAATAGAAAAGAGAACGGAAATTATGTCAATTGGAAAAGGAAATGAATATTAATAATTGACTGAAAATTAAAAAATATCCTTAATTAATTAAAATGAAAAAAGAAATGGTCAAATCATTGCATTTTAAATTTTCACAATAATATTACCCAGTAGAATAAATCAAATCACAATTAAATCGTAAATCTTTCACAATTTTAAACAATGGAATGGAAATTAAAAATGAAACAGAAATATTTGAATAATAATATTCTACATCATCAATAGTAAAAGTAAATTAAAAATGGAAAGGAAATATTTTAATAATACTATTCTACATCATCAATAGTAAAGGCATATGTTAAATTTTAAACAATAGTCAAGGTAAATTAAAAATTGAATGAAAATACACTACTACAGAAAACACATTTAACGTCACCTAAACAACGTCGGTTTTTAAAAAAAACCGACGTCAAAAGGGATACGACGTCGGTTGTAGTACAAAACCGACGTCATTTGTTTTTAAAAATTTACGAAAATAAAACGACGTTACCAAACCGACGTCGTATTTAATATTTAAATTTTTATTTTTTTTAAATATAAATTACGGCGTCGGTTCTGCGCATAACCGACGCCGTAAATTAAAATAAAATAAGTATGACGTCGGTTCGTGAGTGAACCGACGTCGTATATTTATTATTATTTTTTTAATCTAATTAATAAATTGTTTTCAGATTTAAAAAAAATGAAATAAATGGGCTACGGCGTCGGTTGTTCAGAAAACCGACGCCGCAGGGCTTTAATTAAAAGCCCACCAGATCTACGCGAACAGCAGATCTGGAACACAAACAAATATTTCCCTCTTCACGCGAACAGCAGATCCATGCGAACAGCCACCGCCCTCAGCCATCCGTCCGCGACGACTCCGCCATCCGCGACAGCCACCGCCCTCGGCCTCGGCTCTCCACACTCTGGCACCACCACCGCGACCCTGGACCGCCACCACTCCTCCAATCACGACAGCGCACCGCCACAGCTCCGTCATTCGCGACAGCGTGCCGCCACCGCACACCGGACGTCACAGCCGCCTCCCCCGCCACATCGAGGTTCCACCGCCTCCCATTGCCGCCTCCCACCGGTAAATATTAATTTTTTTAATATATTTCAAATTTCGAATTATTTGTTAATATATTATGAATTTTAAGAAATTATAATGTATTTTAGGGTTTATTATGTATCTTAGGTCTTATAAATTCATAATTTCGAATTTTAAGAAAATTATTATGTATTTTTAGGAATTATTTATAATATATTTCGAATTTTAGGAATTATTATATATTTTTGAGCCTATAAATTCATAATTTCGAATTTTAATAAATTATTATGTATTTTTAGGAATTATTTATAATATATTTCGAATTTTAGGAATTATTATATATTTTTGAGCCTATAAATTCATAATTTCGAATTTTAATAAATTATTATGTATTTTTAGGAATTATTTATAATATATTTCGAATTTTAGGAATTATTATATATTTTTGAGCCTATAAATTCATAATTTCGAATTTTAATAAATTATTATGTATTTTTAGGAATTATTTATAATATATTTCGAATTTTAGAAACTATTATGTATTTTAGGCCCTATAAATTCATAGAATTTTAATAAATTATTATGTATTTTTAGGAATTATTTATAATTTCGAATTATATTAATTTACAAATAAAACTTGTAGGTAATTAGTTAGATTCGAGATTTGTTTACGGACGTGGATAACGCTGTGGTGAGGTAAGATTTTTTCCTATTTTTATTTATGCTTTGGCTTTATATTCTGCATCCGGTGATTAGCCACACCGTGGTCTATGTTTATTTATGCTTTGGCTTTATTTATTGCATCCGGTGATTAGCCACACCGTGGTCTATGTTTATTTATGCTTTGGCGTTATATATTGCATCCGGTGATTAGCCACATCGTGGTCTATGTTTATTTATGCTTTGGCTTTATATATTGCATCCGGTGATTAGCCACACCGTGGTCTATGTTTATTTATGCTTTGGCTTTATATTTTGCATCCGGTGATTAGCCACACCGTGGTCTATGTTTATTTATGCTTTGGCTTTATATATTGCATCCGGTGATTAGCCACACCGTGGTCTATGTTTATTTATGCTTTGGCTTTATATATTGCATCCGGTGATTAGCCACACCGTGGTCTATGTTTATTTATGCTTTGGCTTTATATTCTGCATCCGGTGATTAGCCACACCGTGGTCTATGTTTATTTATGCTTTGTTTGTTATTATTATAGAATTTGTTGAATTAGTGTTAACTTAAGTTTAATTAGGATTAATATTATTTTAGATTGGCTTGTGATGGATAAAAGTTGGATGAATGCTTCTCGAATTAGTCAAGAATACGATGATGGAGTTAAAAATTTTATTAACTTTGCAAAGAATAACCTTCCGGGTAGTAATGAAAGGCTCCTTTGTCCTTGTAAGAAGTGTTGTAATCAGAAAATGTTATGTGTGAAAGACGTATATGATGATCTAATCTGTCATGGGATTAATCCATCTTATACAAAATGGATATGGCATGGTGAAAGCAATGTGGCTACAACATCTAACATGTATGTCGACAACGAAGCAAATGAAGATGATGAGTCTGAAGATCAATTAGATGAAATGTTTCGTGATGTTGGAGAGGAGTTCACCGATCGGTCAAACGAGTTGGATGAATTATTGAAGGATTCAAAATTACCTTTATGGCCGGGTTGTAGTAAATATACGCGATTATCTGCTGTATTAAAATTATTTAACTTGAAAGCTGGGAATGGGTGGAGTGACAAGAGCTTTACTAACTTGAAAGCTGGGAATGGGTGGAGTGACAAGAGCTTTACTGCGTTACTTGAGAGGAATGGGTGGAGTGACAAGAGCTTTACTGCGTTACTTGAGATATTAAAGGAAATGCTTCAGAGCTTTACTGCGTTACTTGAGATATTAAAGGAAATGCTTCCAGATGATAATGAACTTCCGAAGAGTACATATGATGCCAAGAAGATTTTGTGTCCTATGGGTATGGGATATAAAAAGATACATGTTTGCCCTAACGATTGCATATTGTTTAGGAATGATTACAAAGATTTGCATGCTTGTCCAATATGTGGGGCATCTTGTTTTAAAACAAGAGAGAATGTTGCTGGGAAAGTAAGTTTGAAAAGTCCACCAGCTAAAGTTATGTGGTATCTTCCAATTCTCTCAAGATTTAAGCGTATGTTTGCTAATCCAAGCGACGCGAAAAACTTAACATGGCATGCAGATTAAAAAATTTCTGATGGCAAGCTTCGACACCCGGCTGATTCTCGTCAATGGACAACATTTGATAATGCATTTCCTGAATTTGGTCACGAGCCGAGAAATCTTAGGCTTGGACTTTGTACTGATGGTAGGAACCCTCACGGGAACCTAAGTAGCAAACATAGCTCGTGGCCAGTTATGTTGGTAATTTATAATTTACCTCCTTGGTTGTGTATGAAACGCAAATACATATTATTGTGCTTAATGATTTATGGGCCAAAACAACCAGGAAATGATATAGATGTCTTTTTGGCGCCTTTGATTGAAGACTTGAAAAGTTTGTGGGATGAAGGTGCGTTAGTGTTTGACGCATACCGAAAAGAGAGTTTTAAGTTGCATGCAATGCTTTTCTGCACAATCAATGACTTTCCAGCTTATGGAAATCTATCTGGATATAGTGTCAAAGGACATAAGGCATGCCCCATATGTGAAGAAAATACATGTTATCATCAACTTGTTCATGGCAGAAAGACAGTCTACATGGGGCATCGAAGATTTCAAGATAAATTTCACCCTTATCGAAGATTAAAAAAAGCTTTCAAAGATAAATTTCACCCTTATCGAAGATTAAAAAAAGCTTTCAATGGGGTATTTCACCCTTATCGAAGATTAAAAAAAGCTTTCAATGGGGTACTTCACCCTTATCGAAGATTAAAAAAAGCTTTCAATGGGGTACATCACCCTTATCGAAGATTAAAAAAAGCTTTCAATGGGGTACAAGACCCTTATCGAAGATTAAAAAAAGCTTTCAATGGGGTACAAGACTATACAGATGCTCCACAACCATTAACTGGGATTCAAGTTTATGAACGCGTAGAATGTATCAATGTTACTTTTGGTAAGACTCAAAAACTTAAATCTCAAAGAGGTAAGAGATCAAAATCTAATGTTGATGTACCATCAAATGAGAAGAGTCCGTGGAAAAAGAAATCAATATTCTTTGATCTTCCATATTGGAAGACACTTGATGTCAGACATAGTATTGATGTGATGCATGTTGAGAAAAATGTGTGTGATAGTCTTGTTGGAACTCTTTTAGACATAAAAGGTAAGACTAAAGATGGTCTCAATGCTAGATTGGACTTGATTGAAATGGGTATACGACCTTCATTAGCTCCACGCAATGGTGATAAGAAGACATATTTGCCTCCAGCTGCTCATACTTTGTCAAGAAAGGAGAGAATCAGTTTTTGTGAATGTTTACGTGGGGTGAAGGTACCACAATGGTACTCATCAAATATCAGTAGACTTGTTAATATCTAAGATTTAAAATTGGTGGGATTGAAGTCTCATGATTGTCATGCCTTAATGCAACAACTATTGCCAGTGGCTGTTAGAGGCATATTGCCTAAAAAGTTGAGATATACCGTCATCAGACTTTGTTTCTTTTTCAATGCCATTTGTGCGAAAGTCATTGATCTAGACAAATTAGATGAATTGCAGAATGGCATTATAGTTACACTGTGTCAGTTAGAGATGCATTTTCCACCTGCATTTTTTGATATCATGGTTCATTTGCTTGTACATTTGGTGAGAGAGATCAGAGAGTGTGGTCCAGCTTATTTGAGGTGGATTTACCCATTTGAAAGGTACATGAAAGTCTTAAAAGGTTATGTGAGGAACCGATATAGGCCAGAAGCATCTATTGTTGAAAGTTATATTGCTGAAGAGGTTATTGAGTTCTGTACTGAATATTTGGCAGGGGTAGAGGCAATTGGTGTTCCAAAGTATCGACATGAAGGAAGAATTGATGGAAAGGGTCATCGACATCCCAAAATGCATGCTATGTCTCGTGAAGATGTTGAGCAAGTACACTTATACATCTTGCATAATACAAGTGAAGTTGAACCCTATTTAGATGAACACAAGGCCTTAATTAGGGAGCAAAACCCCAGAAGAGCAGACATGTGGATTGTGAGCGAACATAATCGTACTTTTATTTGTTGGTTCAAAAATAAAGTTCTTGGAAATAATAATGTTTCTGAAACTATACGATGGTTAGCTCATGGTCCTAGTATGCAAGTCGTATGTTATAATGGATATGACATTAACGGATTTTCTTTTTACACAAAAGCTCAAGATGAAAAAAGCACTATGCAAAATAGTGGAGTCTCTTTAGTTGCCAATTCAATGCATTTCAGTAGTTCAAAAGATAAAAATCCTGTAATTGCAGAATTGTCATATTATGGTGTGATTGAAGAAATATGGGAGGTTGATTATGTGAAGTTCAGGGTCCCGGTGTTCCGATGTAGATGGGTTGATGGCAAACATGGTGTGAAAGTTGATGAGTTAGGATTTACGCTTGTAGATCTTAATCGGGAAGGTCACAAAAATGAGCAATTCATAATGGCATCCCAAGGGAAACAAGTATTTTATGTTAGTGATCCTTCTGATAAAAAATGGTCAGTTGTTCTTCATGGGAAGAGACAAATTACTAGAGATGGGATTGAAGATGTTGATGTTGAGGAAATACCGCCATTTTCTTCATGTTTATTGCCGATTATTGTAGATAATGAAATAGATGAAGTGCATGCATCACGGGATGATCATAATGAAGGGATATGGGAGCATTGATTATTTCATGTAATGCTTTAAGTTCTTACTGTGTTTTAAAGTTTTATTATTGTAATATTTATATATATATTTTTTCATTTAATGTTTTTTCATTTAATATTATTTCACGCATGACTTGTTTTAAAGTTTTTGATCTAATAATTTTTCTATTTGAACAGGCTTATGGATTCATCAAATAATCCTACTGATGATAGTACTACCCAAGGTACTGGTTCAACTCAAGGTAGTGATACTAGTACTAAGACGAGAGGGGCGACTCATTTGAAGAAAGTCTTTCTAGGGCGTAATACTTTAGGAAAGAAACCAGTTCAATTTGAGGGAGGACATCCTGTTGGGACAACCGGAGCGGAACTTTCAAGTTATGCAGCATTAGTGACACGTATTAACGTGCCGATCACAATAAAGTCATGGGCTAATGTTCCAATGGATACTAAGGAGAATGTTTGGGAAGAAATTCTGGTAACCTTTTTTGATATTTAGATTTTTATTTACCAAATAAATTAATATAATTGCATTGGATACTAATAAAGTATTCTTTTTTGCAGAGTACTTACGATATTCCCAACACAGATGATATGAAGAAACATTGGATACAATATGCGGGTCAACGGTGGAAAGATTTTAAAACAAAATTGGTTAGCAAGTATATATTTGGCAATTTGTCACATAAGAATCCATGTGATGAATACACATTCCTTGATCCAGTGGCATGGAATGAGTTTGTGCAGCTTCATACAGGTCCAGAATATGAGGTATCATTATTCTACTATCAATTATTAACTCAATTTGTTAAGTTTGTTAATTATATTATGTATTGCTACTTAATGTTTTCTTTATATGTAGGCAAAAAGAAAAAAGCATCAAGAAATACAAGCTAAGAATATTCATCCACATAATTTATCTCGAGAAGGTTATAAAAGATTTGAAAAAATTATGATGGATGAGAAGATGAAAGAACAACAAAAATTGCAGATTCAGATCCATCACATACAATTAGTCCTCCATCTCCTCCACGTAGACACGAAAAGTGGAAGAGAGCAAGAATGGACAAGTCTGGAAATATTCACAGTGAAGCGACTAGAGTGGTCGTAGAAAAAATGGAAATTTATAATTTTCTTTTCTACGTTAATAGGTCATTTTATTTACACATATAATTATTAAATATTGTTTATAAATGCTAGGATTCTCTTGAGATGGAAGCTTCTCAAGGAGCATTCGTTGCGTCCGGAAGACAAGATATACTATCTGTTGCGCTAGGTACTGATGAGCATCATGACCGTGTTAGAGACATGGGAAGAGGATATGGCATAAAAAGTGTATTTGGTAATGCAAAACGTACTCCTCACACGCCTACAGAAGACGTTAAACGAATGGTTGACTCTGCTGTTGCTGCTGTTGAAGCACGATTTGAAGCACGAGTTGAAGAATGATTAGAAGCACGAGTTGAAGAACGATTAGAAGCACGAGTTCAAGAACGATTAGAAGCACGACTTCAAGAACAATTAGAAGCGCGATTAGAAGCACGGATTGCTGAGATGATGCAACAATTCAGTAATATGCAGACTTCTCTTCATCAAGCTGCACAATCAAGGCAAGATGATGTCATATGTGAGCATGTTTCACCACAAAATGACAGTCAAAAAGCTAGTTCCTGAGACCCTTTTGCTGATTTACCGACGGTAAGTAATTGTTTATAATTAATCTTATTATTATTATTATTTATTAAAATATATTTTCTATGACTCTTCATTAATTAATGCAGTTAGGAGCACGATGCCAATTGTACTTGGAACACCCCACTAGACGTCTAGTAGCATTTGGGATAACCTACAGTGGTGGATAAGTTCATGGGGTTACACTAAATGTAGATCAAGTGAAGGTGAGCATAGACAAAGTCATTGATCCACATGCAAAGGTACCATTCCCCACCAGTGAAGTTCAGCTTGTAGGTTATGCATTTCAACAGTTTATTATTTGGCCAAAGAAGCTGGCAGAGTTATGTACTCAAGCTGATAAGGTATGTACGCTATAAATGTATTTGTATTTAAAATAGTATACAATTGACTTTTTTAAAAATAATAATTGTTATTTATATTAAAATGGACAGTTAAAAGGAAAGACCAAATCGACTTTTGAATCAGTTGTGAAATCTCATCATCATGCATTGACTTTAGCTTATCCGGATTCTGTGAGTAGAGCATGCAGAAAGGCATACAAGATTGCTTGTAGTCTTGAACACAATGTGGTGACGCAAATGCCTCGTGGTGTTGTGGGTAAAATTGATTATGAATTACAACTTGAGAGTTTGGAAATCATGCGCTTATTGAATATGGATACCTTAGATATTTCTATTATTCAGTTCTTTATAAGGTAATATGTCTTTAGTATTATTTGATCAAAATAGTTTTAATTTTATTTAACATAATTATTAGTAATTTATATGATTGCTTTTGATTGTGAGCAGGGGTATGGATTTTTATATGGTTTTCAATCACAAACCAAGTATGGATTTTTAGATCCAAGTTGGATTCAACCGAAACTGTTGACTAGAAAGTGAAACCATGGGATATGGTGAGATGAAAGATTGCTATTTAGGCCCATATAATTTCGAGTAAGCATTTGATTATGTTTTAAAATACAATACTGATAGTGTTAATGATCTCATGTATTCCCACGCACAAAATACGCATAGAAGTGGCATGTAAAGCAAGATCTAAACCAAAATATAGCCCTCAATTCATCTCTTTTATTGATTGTTCTAGAACCATTTAGAGAGAGGGAAGAGCTTAGTTTCTAAGGATGTTTCTGGAGAGAAGGAGGAGAGAAGAAGGGAAAGGGAAAAGGTCCCCAACATACAAGGCTAAGGTCCCTTTTATAGGGTTAGTACCCGTACTCGTATACGTCTTACGTACAAAATACTTAAAGCCGTATACCCAGGGTATATTCCCTATCAAGTAGCCCCCCAAGTTTGTGCCCTGACGTCGAGCCAACGAGGAAGGGTTCGGGCTAAAAAAAAGGTCCGCATAGCCTGCGACTTACGCTAGTTGCCTCGTTAAAAACCTTAGACTAAGAAAAAACCTAGTGGGAAAAAATCTTAGTCAAGGAAAAAAGAGCACAACCTTAAACGTCGATGAGGAAGAGTTCGGGCTGAAAGACTGACCATATAGTCCGTGACTTACGCTGGTTGCCTCGTTAAAAACCTTAGACTAAGAAAAAACCCAATGGGAAAAAATCATAGCTAAGGAAAAAGGAGCATAACTTTAAGCAGCCTTTTGGACTATAAGGGTCGTCCGAACTCCGCCGATCAAGGGATTGGTTTCGTGATACGGTTGAGAGGTCGAATTTTACCGATCTAGCGACCGGATGGTCGGGAGGTCGAACCTAATCTCGATTTAGAGATTCAAATTTTCCAATAAAGGGATTCGATTTGCCCGAGGCGGAATGCCGACCTGTCGGGTTGAATGGCCTAACTCGTAAGGCTTAAGGCTGGGAACTGGTCCCGAGCTAACTATGTCTGTGATGGCGATGTGATGCCGATCTAATCGGGCCTACTATGCCGGTGGTGGTAATTCCGACCTAACCGGACTTAACTGCCTACAATGTAGGATTTGTGCCAAAATATGGTCTCGGGCTCACCGAGCCAATAGTGGCAATGCCGACCTAATCGGACTTATAGCACCAGTGGTGGTAATGCCAACCTAACTGGCTTGACCGATCGCGCTCGGTTAATTTTGATTGCCACATTAATCATTATGGAGGGTTTTCAAAAAGCCGCAATCATTTTAACAAGGTGATTTCCCCTTTTGCCGCTCTGAGTGGAGGGATGCTAGGAAAACCGAAAGTCTGATGAGATCGGGAAAGTCTAATAAGACCGGGAAGGTCATCATGCTCGGGAAGTGCATTACGATCGGGAATTGCTTTGATGGGCTTCGTAGGTCGAGGGAGTTGCCCTACAATCCTGCTAGCAGCCCCTCCCCCATTTTCCCATGTTGCGCGAATCGCCAACATAAGGGAGTACGTATGATAGCTTCCCTTGTTCGTTTTCAATTTTGACAACAGTTGGGAAGTAACTCGAAAGATCTAATGCTTTTTTACCTTTGGCTCGTCGACCAGAATATGATCTTTTCGATTTAATGCCTTTTAGGCTTTCGGTTTGGTGGCCGAAATATGATCTTTTTGATCTAATGCCTTCTCGGCCTTCGACTCGGTGACTAGAATATGATCTTTTCGATCTGATGCCTTTATCGGCCTTCGGCTTGGTGACCGGAATATAATCTTTTCGATCTAATGCCTTTTCGGCCTTCGGCCCTGGTGACCGGAATATGATCTTTTCGATCTAATGCCTTTTCGGCCTTCGGCCCTGGTGACTGGAATATGATCTTTTCGATCTAATGCCTTCTCGGCCTTCGGCCCTGGTGACCGAAATATGATCTTTTCGATCTAACGCCTTCTCGGCCTTCGGCCCTGGTGACCGGAATAGGATCTTTTCGATCTAATGCATTTTCAGCCTTCAGCCCTAGTGACCCGACTTGTGCCAAGATTTTTCTCGGACTTAACGATGCCGATGGTGACAGTACCATCTTAATCAGGTTTCGTACATATTTAACCTGCATATATGATCATATTCACATTTGCAAAGAAAATTAGGTTATAAATTTGTATGGTCGAGGGCATTTTCCCCCGCCGGTTCAGAGACAGTAGTTTTTCCCGACTTTTCGGTCGTAACCGATCTTAACGATCGCATATGGGCACCTTCCTCCAAATGCCCTATAACTGGGCGAACAAACGGGTACCTTATTCCCGTAGCCGGCGTTTTAACCGGTCAAGACAACCTACTTCGTAAGACTTACGCCGGGACATAATCCCGAACTTATAATGCCGGTGGTGGATGGGCCGACCTAACCGGGCTTATTACATCTATTTAATCTGGCTATTACAATTTTCTAAGTGTGAGGCCTATAACCTATACAGATTGTAACTTAGGCTACACATTTTATAGTTTAATACTACTAATATAATTTACATTTTCAAAATTCGAACAAAGTGCCCAGAGCTTCGTAACTGTGCCCGAGTAATCCGCATGCAGCAGTTCTGATTAATGGTCAAGAGGGGCATATACACGATCACATGCGGAGTGAACTGCGTGTGAACCCGCCGACCATCACAGCGGTTTGAATGGACTACATGATTAACCATGTTCTGCCGTGCACGATCAGAAGAAAGTCCAAATTTGTTCAATTCAGTGGGCCCGGTGATAATCTTCCGACTCCGCAGCTGTGTGGAATTTGTGCCATGTCAGATGTTTGGGAAACCTGCTAGCATGTCGCATCCTCGATCACCGGTCAAGAGGGGAGTCATGGTTAACAGCTTCAACTACATACACCGACTATTAATAAAATCATATGTTGAGTTGCGTATGACGCTGCCAACCACCACCAAGAAGAAAGTCCAAGATGGGAAGCCTGGTGACACTTGTTCGGCGGGGATCGCGAAGCAACTGCCTGAGGATTTTGCCTATGATGGGGTAGCACTGATTTCTTTGATTCATTCACTTGAACGGGGAAGATTGGGACTGGAGAAGATGACACCTCCTACGGCATCATGAAAACATGCAGAGCAAACTAACATGATACTGCCGACCACCATACTCTCTGAACAGAAAACTGGAGCTGGATAAGTGCCGGTCAGGTTGCTGACAGGCTTGTCGGGAACTTGATGCTCGGGAGAATGTGAGTAATGCAGCCATGCAAATCACGGTTCGTGCATGCAAGACTCTCAGTTTAAGTTACAGAGACTTATAATCTTGCAACCTACTCTCAGAGAAGTTTGGAGAATGGAATATACTGACGAACATGAGACCCGTTCCTCCG
Source organism: Ipomoea triloba (assembly GCF_003576645.1). Taxonomy (NCBI): domain Eukaryota; kingdom Viridiplantae; phylum Streptophyta; class Magnoliopsida; order Solanales; family Convolvulaceae; genus Ipomoea; species Ipomoea triloba. Next base: position 11,226,924 of record NC_044925.1, read on the forward strand.
TTTAAGAAACACCAAGATCATGTAAAACTCGATGCTTGAGAGAACGGGAAACCATTTAGAATGCAGAGTGTGCAACGTATATTGCTCAACTGTCAACACCGCCCTTCCACGTATAAATGCACCCACCAACTGTACAACATTGGTACTGCCGTCGGTTGAATGCCACGTCGGTGAGGTCGGTAGAACACGCATAACCGGCTCAGACTAGTTCAAGAGCTCTTTTGCAGGTTATCTTTCCGACTGGCTCTCAACTCTGAAGCGCCGGCTGGTACCGATTGAGGATGGCACTGCAATGTTCGGGAGTAGGTACCTTGATCCGAAATGTCGGAGACAAGTTCCAGAATGATTCCACCGGGTACCGAAATTCAATTCTCTGAAGTGACGGTATACCGACTGCTTAGTGGTGCCCGGGATAAACCAATGATCTCACATGTAGGATCGGACGGCCAAGCTTAAGGATTTAAGTGGCCGGTACTGCTCTCGGTCGTGATTCGGGGGATTTGTTCAAAGCTTGCACCGGAGTGTTCAGGCAACTTGAGAGAGAGTGCATGAATGGCTGGCCGGGAAAGATGAGTGAAAATAAACAACGGTGTCTCATGAGCGACACCTTTTGGGTTTTCCAAGTTGCGATCATTTTGAGAAAATTGCTCGGTGCTTAGGCTTCAGGAGACACACATTGATTAATTTCCTCAGGAGATAATACAACACTGGCGACACCGTTAACTAATTACATAAACAAGGCTGGGAAATAGCTTTTAAAAAGGAGCTCGAACTAACCAGCCTGAGAAGAGCGGGAGCGCAGCTATACGCCTGGGAGTGATTAGGAATCACTTTGTTGTATTATGGCCGGCTCGATCATCCCCGTGTGGTCGCGGTTCTATTGCGCGAGATCAGAATCATGCCCGAGTATACCTATCCGAAATAACAGCTCGGGGAGCTTTGGAGAAGCTTGGCCGAGCTCGAATAATTAACCAGGACTCCGCTTGCCGATTGGCGAATTCATATTGTTATCTCAGTTTTGCTACGCAACCCACGATAAGACTGCCAATAATCAAACTCGGTGGCAATTGATAATTTCAGCTGCTTGATGATGCTCAGATGGTGGTTCAACTCAATCCGAAACTGGTTTCGTGATGCATGCATGCTTGAAAACTGACCATCGGTTCAGGGAAGGTCACGGAAATGGTGGTTGATCGGGACATGGGCTTTCGCTCTGTGATGCCTGGTGATGGCCTGAAACGAATTCCTCATCACAAGTTTATCCGGAGTCCACCATGACCGGAGCACCCCCTAGCAGGTTATAAATCAAATACTTGAGCTCTGACAGGTGTTGCTGTGGCGATTGCCCAGTACCCAGATTACTTTCATGCATGCGTCGTTTGAGTTGGTAGGAGGTACTCAAACAACGAATTCCTGGAGGTCATGAGGCCGGTACAATGAAGTCTGGTGATCATAAGATGAAACAGATGATGCTTGGTCAGCTATTGTAATTGTTGCTTGACAGTTCTCGTGGATGGTCGGGATCCTTGTTGCTAATGTTCCGCTCGAGACACCAATTCAGAGTCTAAGGATCAACTTTGCTTGGAGAAAATGCAAGACTCGATCGGTTCTGCCCATCGTCTCGGAGGCCGGAGAGTGAAACGGAAGACCGGGTCTGAGCTGAGGTCAATCCTCATCCACGCCCTGGTTGCTTGAGATCTCTAGCATCGACATGATCGGGAAACCTGCGATGTCGGGAAAATTGCCGGCACCTGTGGGACTGGAATTCTCCTCCCCGACTTTTAGCTCTCAGCATACACAGCGAAGCATGCATGCTTGGACACTGACCACTGGTTCAGGGAATGTATAGCACTCGTCCGTTCGGAAACCAACCCGAAGTTCACAGATTCAGTCCTTTGCGTTGAAAATGGGAAACGGGTTTTCATCAGCTCAGTAAAAACAGGAAATGTGTTGTCAACCTCCAATCTCATGAAGCGGTCGGGATGCCGAGCTGGAAAGCTTTGAACCGGGAATCCTATGCTTATCAGCTTGGGAACTTTGAGGCGTTGATGGTTTTTGTTAACGGGGAGGAGTGATCATTCTGAAAAAGCGAACATGCCCGGTACTCATATAAAAAGTTATTATGACCGGGAGATGCTTTGCGATTGTTAAGGCCGGGCGCATAGTCAGCTGGAAAATATAAGCAGATCGACGAATACTAGCAGACCGGAACTCTGGTTGGCTGCTCCCAACACAAACAGACCGGAACTATGGTTGTCTACCTCGGGAGCTCTGGCATCGACCTTGATGTCAGGGAGAGCCAGTAATCAAACCATAAGTGGAGAGCCCGGACTCGGCGAAGTAGCCAAGCAAGATAGCCAACCTCTACGACACGCTCGGTGACCAGAGTGATTGCCTGCTCGGTCAACCAATGGGCTTGCATGCATCTATTAAATTATGATTTTCTTTGCTTCTATATTCCACCACCACCTTCAACAAATCAGACTCATGCATCATCAAGAAGGCTTTTAATTCCAAGGATGCGCCATCGTTTATGCTTGATACGATCGGACCTGAACCGAATAATGGTCAGGATGACTGTCCACCAATCTCTGTAAGCTTTGCCGTACAGATTTCGCTGCCCAAGCTGTATTTTAGCAACGCGCATGCAACAGAATCCCACAAGGCGACGTGTTATCTGCATGCTTCTGGGCGGGTGAGTACTCATAGAGTCATAGTTTCCCTGATGCCTTACAAATAAAAGTAACTAGAGTTTGAGACTTAGCAGCGACCATCCGGAAGCTTGACCAAGGTGACGGCTCGGGACGCTCTGGCGAAAGCTTGGTGAAGCTCAGGTAATTAATTTGGATTGTTCAACCGGGTTCCCTTCACGCATGCAATGGGGATATACAACTTCGCACAATGAGGACAGCAGCCAGGAGCACATTAAGGATTTTGGGGTCGGGACACTTGTGATGCTCGGGAAAGGCGCAATACCAGAGTCCGTAATGACCGGCCGGGGAGAGTGAACAGAGTAGATTTCTTGCCGCTTCTGTTCGCTGCAAACGAATTTCGATCACCCGTATGGAGAAGGCCGGGAAACCGGTCGCTGGTTCCAGGGGGTCTACCGAATGGTTTATTCAAGTGCTTACGAAATAATGAGTCACCCAGCGACTGGATCTTTCCCCTATCAGTAATGATCATTTACGGTTTAATTTATTCTCATTTTGCACTTACGATTTAATTTCTTCTCATTTTGCACTTTTCCTTCCACCGCCATTCCCCACCTATTAGATTGCATGCAATATTCCATTTCTTTTTTATTTATTTCCACATTCCACCGCCAATCAGCACCTATTAGATTGCATGCAATATCTAATTTCCAGCCTTTTCCTAAATCCATAGCCACCCAGCACTGTCAATCCACTTTGAGGCTACTGAGGCGAGGCTTGATCATTGGCCGAAGTTGATGACCGCAATGACTAGTGACGAAGCATTACGTTCCCGGCGAAGGCAGCCTCCGCTCAGCTCCGCTAATCTGCTGTTGCATGTGTTGCAATGGAAAGGTGCGGCGGTGATGCATGGCGAAGATGATCGTGATAGAAGATGGCGGAGAGGTTGATGACTCTATGCATGAATCGAATCGGGTCTCTTGGTTTATAAGACCCGCTCTTATGCCCTTTTTGGTTGGATTTTCGACTGAAATCTGTTCAAATTAAAATTGGGAAGCCTTCAACTCCAGCGAGATATGTCGGTGGTGTTCTTTGAAGGTAATTCGTGGCATTTTTAATTTCTCTCATCCTTTTGTTTTCAGTCTTCTATGCTTTCCTCTACTCATTGTATTTTCAAATGCAGAAAATGTTGTTGGATATGGAAACGCCAGACTCAATCTCCCCACCCAGACAAAGTCAGCATAAAACAAAAAGAGGAAATCTCTCACACAAGGGGCCAAACTGGGCGAGTGGACCTCTGATGAGAGGAAGGGTTGCAGATTGAATTTCTCCTCCACAGGACTAGGAAATGTTCAGGAACACAGCTTTTTTGTTGCATTCCCACGGACGGCGCCAAAAATGATAGTGTTAATGATCTCATGTATTCCCACGCACAAAATACGCATAGAAGTGGCATGTAAAGCAAGATCTAAACCAAAATATAGCCCTCAATTCATCTCTTTTATTGATTGTTCTAGAACCATTTAGAGAGAGGGAAGAACTTAGTTTCTAAGGATGTTTCTGGAGAGAAGGAGGAGAGAAGGAGGGAAAGGGAAAAGGTCCCCAACATACAAGGCTAAGGTCCCTTTTATAGGGTTAGTACCCGTACTCGTATACGTCTTACGTACAAAATACTTAAAGCCATATATCCGGGGTATATTCCCTATCAAATACCTTATATATAATATACTATAAACTAATAAAATTCTTATTTGTAGGGGCCATTAGATGTTGATGGCTATTTGTCCTAAATTATATGAAATCTATTGGTTTGATTCCACTGGTAATCCGCCACGTGATGATATTAAAGATATAGTTGAAACGTATGTAAATTTATAAATATAATTAATACTTATTATTAATATAGTGATGTCAAACATTTATGTATATTTTATATGTCTTATATTAATAGGTCTTTGAAGGCAACAAGCATAAAATGTGGAAAGAAAAATGGATTACATGTTCGGTAAATACATATATCTTATTGTTTTTTATTAATAAAATCTTAATTATATTAATTATTTCAAATGTAGTGTGCCATACAAAGAGGAGGTACCGAATGTGGATATTCTGTGATGAAATTTATTTTGGAAATCATTTCATTGGGAACATGCAAGGGAATGAATAAGGCAAGTACTTTAATAAAATATCTTTCGATCTCCTTCATATTTTTTAAAATACTAAGTTATTAATTCTTTTCATTCTCTTTTAAACTTTATAGATTTTGGAGAGACAAGGAAGATTGCCATACAATAAAAAAGAAATTGATGAAGTTAGAGACATATGGTGCCAATATTTAGTTGATGAATGGGTTGATAGATTACTTCTTTAGCTTGATGAATTGTGAGATTTATGTTAAATACTTGTTGTTTATTAGTTATTGAATTGTGAGATTTATGTTGAATATTCAATGTTTTATTAGTTATTGTAGTATACTTTATTAGTTTGATAAGTTGTGATGTTTATTAGCTTTGATTAATTGAGAACTTTATTAGTTTGATCAATTGTGAATTATAAATGTTAATTTGTTACCCAGGTTCTGAAACTTATGTGTGAATTGGAAATATACTGTACAGGTTTTAGGTAGATTCGTAAAATATTTTTAATATTTAAAAAAAAAAACGACGTCAGTTAATAAGAACTAACCGACGTCGTTTATATATATATATATTTTTAAATTAATTACGTACGGCGTCGGTTATTTCATATAACCGACGCCGTATATATATTTTTTATTTTTTAAAAAATAAACGACGTCGGTTACTTATTAACCGACGTCGTTTATTTTTTTATTAAATGTATGATACGCCGTCGGTTTTTCCTAAAAATCGACGTCGTATCATTTTTTTAATTTTTTTTAAATAAACAACGTCGGTTTTTTTAAATAACCGACGTCGTTTATTTATTTTAAAAAATAAAAAATACATACGGTGTCGGTTTTTACAATCGACGCCGTATCATTTATATACAACGTCGGCCAGATCAACGTCGATTTTTAACCGACGTTAAAAGTGCTAAAAAACCGACGTTAAATGTGTTTTCTGTAGTAGTGATATCAGAGCATCTATTATTCTAATTGACTAATTAACTGAAAATAAAAAAAGAATAATCGACTGAAAATGAATATGATATTACTAATTGACTGAATACATAAAAGGAAATGAATTTTAATAATTGACTACAAATAAAAAATTATCCATAATTGACTAAAATGAAAAAGGAAATGATCAGATCATTGCATTTTAATCAAAAAAGAAATGGAAATATTTCAATAACAATATTCTACATCATCAATAGTAAAGGCATATTTTAAACAATATTAAAGTTAAATTAAAAATGGAACGGAAATTAAAAATGAAACGAAAATATTTCAATAATAATATTCTACATCATCAATTAAAAGAGAACGGAAATTAGATAAAAATATCACTACATCTCATATTTTAATTGACTGATATTCTATCATTATATATAAAAAGATCACTAATTTACTGATATTCTATCATTATATATTTTTTATTGAGCAAATACCAATTTTGGTCCCACGACTATTAGCAAAATGACAATTTTGGTCTACATGTTTAATTTCTATCAATTTTGGTCCCACGACTATTGTTTTAGTACAATTTTCATCCACGACTATTATTTTAGTGTCAAAATTCATCGCGCCGGTCACACATCCATTTAATACGTTAAAAATATAAAATTGTTAAGGGTATTTTTGTCATTTTCAACATAATATTCCAATTTGTGCATGAATAAATGGATGTAAGCCCTAAGATCGATCAAAATTATTTACAGTTTTCCTCCTCATTTTACCTTAATTGGGGGAGAAAACTGTGAACTGTGATCGATCCTAGGGCTTAAATTTCTTTATTTATGCTCAAATTTGAATATTGAGTTGAAAAGGACGAAAATACCTTTAAAAATTCTAGATTTCGGCATGTTTTAAACGGAAGGCAACGCCATGAATTTTGGCACTAAAACTATAGTCGTGGGACCGAAATTGGTATTAAAATAATAGTCGTGGGACCAAAATTGGTAGAAATTAAACATGTGGACCAAAATTGTCATTTTGATAATAGTCGTGGGACCAAAATTGGTATTTGCTCATTTTTTATTGTTCTCTGTAATTTCTCATCTTTCTCTTTATTGCTTAGTAATTGAGTCAAATTACGTCGCTCAGGACAAGATAGGCGTTCCCCATACATTAATCATCAAAAATAAAATAATAAACGGAATGGAAACATACCTCAGAGAAGTCCAGCTTTGCAGCATTTGTGCGGCTACCCATCAACTTCACTGTTTTGGCATAAAGGATACTGTCCTGCACTATCTTTGCAAGCTCAGAAAAATGCCAACCATACCATTCTCATACCCTCATTGCATATGTGTTTAGCTCTTTATCAAGATCGTCCAATAGACTAATTGCTTGGACTATCAAGACATGAAGATAGAGAAAAACAGCTAATGTTATTTTCTTTTGAAGTTCACATTTTGACAAACTGAAAAGAATAAAGCCAGTATCTTAGATCTAAGTCTTCTGCTGAAAACAAATAGCAATTTACCTTATCAGGGCTAAATTTTAGCTTGTATCTTGAAAGGCTGTGAGATAAACCATATATAAATTCATAAACCCAAGCTCACTGGAGCCAAATCTTGAACAGCCAAACCAAATATGAGCTCAGTTAATTGATTTCTCAATCCTCTCATCAATTCCATGACCGTACTGTTGTGCACAGTCAATTTGCTGCAGGCAAATGGTAGTTTAAGATCACAGAATATAAGAGAAACGAATTAAATGAAAAGAAATGAGATCTTAGCCCTCTTAAAAGTAAAATACTAAAACAGAACCATGGATTCATCATATCCTAAAGTCACTAAAGCCTTGTTGGGATATAATTATCTGAAACCAATCCTTAAAAATTGAGAAAATTTGCCCAATTTCATAGCTTGAATCATCTATGTTAATGGTCTAGCCAAATCATTCTTGTATTTAGTTTCTCACAAGCAGCTACCATTTTTATTATGCAGTGGTACATAGATGATTATATATGTATGTGTGTTTATATGAACTCAACAACAAAAGGCTGGTAATCTGCAGTCAGTTGACAAACAAAAAGAATCTTAAATTTGAGTTCAATCTCTTTTCTTAACCATGAATATACAAGAATGTTCTTGTGTAAACAGGGACATGGAAATCATAACAAGGGCAGACCACAGACAGATACAATATTTCACCATATCTGCTTATCTTCCATTAAAATTCTTTTAAAAATTATAATAGCAAAAGGTAGCAAAATATAATCTGCATTTATATATATCTAGCAAGCCCTAGCTACACTAATACAAGCAAAATAGATTGCTCCCAACAAAAAATGTATAGAAACTGATCAATCAACAATGGAGGATCGATAAGCATTAAAAATTCAAAAATACAGTCTCAAGAATTCATGAACTCTACAAATTATACCGATTTTCAACAAAGAACTCATTTAAATTACGGATTCAACATCATATACACAAACATATATAAATTCAGATCCATCAAGGATATGCATAAGATGGCGAGAGGCAGGGGGCTTACAGAGGTTCTCTTTGTGAAGTCGCGATTTGGAATGAAATGAAAGGGAGTGTCCTGCAACACAAATAATCAATTAAATCAGCAAACATTCCAACATATAGTGAATGGGATGTAGGGAGAAGAGTTGTGGTACTTGTTAGAGAGGAGCTGAGACCTCCTTGAGCTAAAATTGAGGCGGAGTGAGTGATGATGAGGGAGTTAAGCGGGTAGAGAATGGCGCGGTGAAGTGAGGTTAGGGCGGCGATTCATCCTCCTCGGACGTCATCGCAGCGGATGAAGACGGCATTGACGAGGACAGAGCTTGTGGCAGCGACTGTAGTGGCGTTGATTTGGAGGTGCAAACAATTAATCATTTAGGTTTCCATATTAAATTAGGGGCGGTTTCTATAACCGTCTCAAAATAATCATTTAGAGGCGGTTATATATAATCGCCGCTAAGTATATGTCGCTAAAACATCAATTTGTTGTAGTGGTTATTGAAGAAGTATTAAATGCAATTAACTAAGCAAGTGCTATAATAAAACAAACCAAAACAATAAAGCAAATCAAGTACAAACAAGCATTTCACCTTGTTGTTTGTGAGAACATCCGAAATTTTCAATCGAATGGTATTGCCGAACGTAAGAATCGTACATTGAAAGAGATGATGAATGCGATGCTTATAAGTTCGGGCCTACCTCAAAGCATGTGGGGTGAGGCGATTTTGACAAGTAACTACCTTTTGAATAAGGTACCTCACAAGAAGCTCGATAAGACTCCTTATGAGCTGTGGAAAGGTAGGAAACCTTCCTACAAATACCTCAAAGTGTGGGGGTGTCTTGCCAAAGTTTTGGTTCCAACACCAAAGAAAATAAAGATAGGTCCAAAGACGGTGGATTGTATCTTTATTGGATATGCACACAATAGTAGTGCTTATAGGTTCTTAGTACACGAGTCCCAAAATCCGGACGTACATAAGAATACTATAATCGAATCAAAGAATGCAAGTTTCTTTGAAAATGTATTTCCTTGTAGGTCTAATGAAAGACCAAGCACGTCACTTCGAGAAGTCGAGAGACCCAGTGCGTCACTTCGAGAGGTCGACAGATCAAGTACGTTACTTCGAGAGGTTAACATACCTAGTATGTCACTTCGAGAGGTTGACGGACCGATTTTGTCACTTCGAGAGATGGACGAACCAGGTACATCACTTCGAGAGGGTGATGTTGCTGACGAGCTTGAGCCGAGACGTAGTAAACGGGCGAGAGTTGAAAAATCATTTGGTCCTGATTTTCTGACTTACTTATTAGAGTATGATTCGAACACTCTAACTTGTTTGATAGAAAATGGACCGGATTTTCTATCTTGTTTGATAGAGAACGAACCCAGGACTTTTCGAGAAGCTGTAACTTCTACGGAAGGTCCTATGTGGAAGGAAGCCATCAAAAGTGAAGTGGATTCTATCCTACAGAATCACACTTGGGAACTTGTTGATCTTCCTCCGGGTTGTAAACCTTTAGGATCCAAGTGGGTCTTTAAAAGGAAAATGAAACCAGATGGTTCCATCGAGAAGTATAAGGCTAGACTTGTAATCAAGGGTTACAGGCAACGAGAAGGCCTTGATTACTTTGATACGTATTCTCCTGTGACGAGAATAAATTCCATTAGGATGATCCTTGCCATAGCCGCATTGCGGAATTTGGAAGTTCATCAAATGGATGTAAAAACAGCTTTCTTAAATGGTGAGTTAGATGAGGAAATCTACATGGACCAACCCGAAGGGTTTGTGGTTCCAGGCCAAGGAAAGAAAGTATGTAAGTTAGTTAAATCGCTATATGGTTTGAAACAAGCGCCTAAGCAATGGCACGAGAAGTTTGACCACTCGATGTTAACTAATGGGTTCAAAATAAACGAAAGTGACAAATGTATCTATGTTAAGGAAACGGTAGATGGCTACGTCATTCTTTGTTTATATGTGGATGATATACTCATCATTGGTAGTAATGATCGAATGATCAAATCCACCAAGAACATGTTAAATGCAAGATTTGTCATGAAGGATATGGGTTTGACTGATTTAATCCTCGGGATTAAAATCATTAAAAGACCTGATGGTCTTGTGTTGAGCCAATATCATTACGTTGATAAAATCCTTGAAAAGTTTAACAAGGATGATAATCAATTGGCTAATACACCTTTTGATACAAACGTTCAATTAACCAAGAACCACGGAGAGTGTATTTCTCAAGTAGAATATGCTCGGGTAATTGGTAGTTTGATGTATCTTATGAGTTGTACAAGGCCGGATATTGCCTTTACTGTTAGTAAACTTAGCAGGTATACTAGCAATCCCGGTGTGATTCACTGGAAGGCAATAGTAAGGGTTATGAGATACTTGAGGTATACTCGTGATCTCGGATTGCACTATGTAAGATATCCTGCTGTACTTGAAGGGTATAGCGACGCTAGCTGGATATCTGACATTAAGGATTCTAAATCCACGAGTGGTTATGTGTTTACACTAGCCGGTGCAGCCGTTGCATGGAAATCCTCCAAGCAAACAGTAATAGCTAGATCCACAATGGAATCTGAAATGATTGCCTTGGACAAATGCTGTGAAGAGGCTGAATGGCTACGCCAATTTTTGGAAGATATTCCAAGTTGGGAAAGACCTGTACCTCCAATTTGTGTGCATTGTGATAGTCAAGCAACAATTGGGAGAGTCAAGAGTCAGATTTATAATGGTAAGTCTAGACATATGCGTCGTAGACATAACACCATTAAACAACTCCTCGCAACTGGTGTTGTCTCGATTGACTTCGTGAGGTCAATAGACAATATAGCGGATCCGCTAACCAAAGGGTTGAGCAAAGAAGTTGTTGAGAAGTTGGCACGAGGAATGGGTCTAAAGCCCTTGGATTAAAAATTCCATAGTGGATACCCAACCTAGCTGGCACCTAGGTTCAATGGGACAACTAAATTGTGGAATAGCGTGTCACTGTGGGGGGCCCCCCGGACTCCCTACCACTCCTCGTTAAAACAGTGACTCCCGATTGAGGCTAGCACACTAGTGCTTTAATGATTCGAGTGTATTTGACATATGCTTTGTATGCAATGTCAATTGACATATGTTGAGTTGCGGGAAACTCGAGAAAGAATCGCCTATGTGAGAGAGAAGTGAGGGTCGCTTCAAAGGAGAATTGAAGGGGCTTAATTCTTTAGAAACTCTTGCAGAACCAGGAACAGTGACCCACGACCAAAATGGGCACAGTCATGAGAACAAACCGTGGTTGGAAGGTTCCTGTGTGAGATTTGTCAATGTCTACACAAACGGTAGTCGGTTCAAAGACATCACGTTCCACCGTACAGCCAATAGAGTACATAGATCTCATGAGGCGAGGTTCAAAGGGTTACACCTACCTTTGCTATGCAGGAATCGACCGTTGAACGCAGTTTCCGTTTTCTAAAATACCCTTGAAAATCTTTTTCATTCATGTGGGGGATTGTTGGAAAAATTGCACTAAAATGGCATTTTAAGTGGCCATTTTGTGGTATAAATATCTGTGGGTCCACTTCCGATTTTGGGTCGGGTCAAAGTGGATTCGGGTTCTTCGTTCTTAGACGAAGAAATCGATATATTATACGCTCAAAATGGATAATGGGTGAATAAGAAATTGATTCTCAAAGTAGACCCATTTGAGATGGAATTCAAGTGTGGAAAGCTTATGTAGCTTTGTCCCACATTGATTTGGAATGAACTTTTGCACCACTATATATACAAGAGTCTTTCATGACTATTTAACTTGTATAGCATAGATGCTCTCTCTCGCGCGCAAGGGGGGGGGTGCAAATCAAATTCCAAAGTTGAGTTCGAAAGGCTTGAACTCGTGTGCGCCGGCACCTGCGGGCACGAATGTCGTCCGAAAAGTGGCAGGCCTTGCGGGCTAAGTTATGCCATATTTTCGAACGAGTTTTCTGTCTCAGACCACATGAGATCGAACTGATCTCTCGTTCGAGACATCAAATGAATTGACCTCTCGAGAGGTAGTTCAATGTCTCGAACCAAGTCTCTTACAGGGCGATATCGCGCAGCCCCGGATCGGCGCGCGCATTTCATGTCTCGCGGACCAATTTGATGTCTCGATGCAGTGCGATGTCTCGAAGCTAGCACTTCTCGACGTCTCACGGCACGAGCTATGTCTCGAAGGTACGCAGATATGAACGATGTCTCGAGGAGCGACTCTGGTGACCTCTCGTTTGCGACCATTCACCTACTGGATCCGTTCAGAAATAACTGTTAATATTTCGGAGTTAATGTCATTAATTCCAATCTTTATTTCAGAGTTTATTTCTTGATTAAATGGATTAATAGTGGGTGTAAATAGGTTGCTAATGGGTGGAGGTTACAAATGGGAATTAAATGCCAGATTTAATGCAATGATCCCATCCTTCACTACATATTCGTTGTGAGCAGCAGGTTTGACATACATACACTAAGAACACACGAATACACTGTTTTTTTCCTCAAAACCCTGCTCATATTTCCTTCAAGCCATCTGCGTTCTTCCCACGGTTTAGTTCGTCGGGTCCAAGTTTGGGTGCACAAACGGCGGATCGTAGCACGTTTTATCCTGGGAAGCCTAGGCCGCAACGTTCCAGCACCTCGGGAAGCGGCAAATAAGGTTTTAAGGATAGTGACAACACGACTCGTGCTTCCAACCACCCCGAAGTTCATACAGTTCACCCTCCTTCTTCCAAGGCCACTCAACCCAGCGTGGTATCTTCATCGCAAATAATTGTTTAATCCTACGTGGATTATATTTCGTTGTATTTTTGTTTTGCTTTCGTTTTCCATTTTCTTGTATTTTCCGATTGTCAGAAAGGATTTCCTCTAACACCACTATCTTCACAACCTCCTCAAGACACCAGTGAGAGGAAGCATAAGTTTTGGAGAACACGATGATAGAAACCATCGATTCTTGAATAGCACTAAAGAGGTCAGTGGAGATATCCTCTCCTTTGCGGAGCTCTTCTGCATCGTTGAAAGTGTGAACTCCAGCTCGGCACATGCAGTGCCGCAAAGAGATGATCCATAAAGGATTTTCGTGTGTCTTCACCTCTAAAACTCAAAAAGACATCGTAGTGCTTGCGCGGAAGTGAAGAGGAAGAAGAGGGAAGGATCAGTTGATTAGTTTGGGAAGTGGATTCCATGATGGTTGGTGGAAACAGCAGGCGATAAAAACAAGGAAGTAGAGGTTGCTTAGAGTATGGTTAGTAATGCGTCTGATACTGCTACTTCATGTGGCATTTATATACACATCATATCTAGTGTAAGAGATGGAAATTGCTATGAATTTTCTTGCATCCATCTTTAATAAAGATGTAGGGCAGAGCATTAATTAAATAAAACAATATCTAATTGGTATGAATTATTTAGTAGACTTTTGTAGGTGTTAGGGTGGCCCCTTTTGGTTTGACAAAACGAAGCAATTGTAATTTGGAAAGGAAATATAATGGAAATTTCTATACATGTATGTTGCTTTCGTTTTAGGTGATAATGGTAGGAGGTAATTATGAAGAGTCAGACTCACCCAGGCATTTAATCTGTTTCATTTAGAATAGTCAACACTACTGATAAGGTGAGTTTGAATACAACAAATCCTTCTTCTTCTCCCAAAAAATCCTGGCCTTGTTGGATTAGTTTAAGAAGTGGATTCTACGACCGAAACACTTGTTCGATTGGTTTTAGAAGTGGATTCTACGACCGAAACACTTGTTGGATTAGTTTAAGAAGTGGATTCTACGACCGAAACACTTATTGGATTGGTTTTAGCAGTGGATTCCATTACCCAAAAACTTGCACGTAATTAAAGACAAGGAAGGAGAGCATAATTTATTATTAATAAAATTAAAAAAAAAACAACAAAGAAAACATAACTATCAAAAAGAAAAAAATAATTAAAAGGGACTTACATGCGCCCTCTAGGGGCCCACAAATTTTACTGTGGACCACGGTCCACAATGGATTGTGTTCCATGCAACAAAACGACGTCGTTTTGTCGTTTTGATTAATGAAAACAAACAGCTAAAACGGTTCTGTTCCGCGCTATTAACTTTCATATTATATATAATGTAGTTCTCTTTCAATACAACTGCAGTTTTCCTTTCAACACAACTACAGTTCTTTTTCGATATAACTACAGTTTCATTCGACATTATACACTCAAATTGTTATTTATTTTCCTTTCAACACAACTACAGTTTCTTTTATAATACACTGCAGTTTACTTTCAACACAACTACAATATCATTTCCATATAACTACACTTTCATTGGACAATATACACTCAAATATGTGAAACTGTTATTCAATTTCATTTTATATACATTGCAATTTTCTTTCAACACAACTACAATTTCATTTCGATATAAATACAGTTTCATTTGATAATATAAAAACAAATGTGAGACAATATATTTTTAGATGAGTTGTAGTATTCTTTACGGAGCTCCGCAAAGACTTACGACAGCCGTTTCTTTTACTTAATGAAACGCCGGTGTTTTGTCATTGTGAACCATGGTCCACCATATAATGACTGCTAGGCGCCCTTGTACGCTCAACGCGCAAGACAACTAGAGCTCTATAGCTTTTCTCTCTCATTCTGGAACCCACAAAAAATCATTTCATCTCTCGCAAATACAATTTCTTCTCTCCCCCTCATCCAAATCACCGTCTCAATCTCACTTCTGACTCATAAAAAGAACCATGAAAAAATGATTGACGTGGATGCTCTTATAAAAACACTCCACTTGTACCAAATTAGATACAACTTTTTAAGATCCCAATAACTATTATTACAAAGTATTAAGATTTAGTATTAAATTATTATTATGTTTTAAAAATTTGTATATTATTATCGATAAATATGAATGTTAAGAGTGTTTCTTTTTTCACCAATAAATAATGATGTATTGGTAATTGTGGAAGAGAAACCATATAGTTTTAGGGATTGGAACAAAAAATGAAATGGATTTATCATTTATATTATTACATTTGAACAATGTTGTATATTTGTATTCTACTACAGAGTATTTTGTTCTTAAATTATTATGTATTGTGCCTACATGTTGATTTATGGAAAAAGTCTATAATTGTTAAGAAAATGTGTCCTCTAGATGAAATTTACCTTGTATTCTTAACCAGCAATGTATAAATTAAATCAGGCTAGATTACTCGTAGTTGACGGATAAAAATCAAGAGGATCCAAATAACTCTCATGGGCGAAGTTAAACTTATAATTTTATAATTACTAAGTCAACTGTATAACTAATTTGATTGAAGTTGCCTTTAATGTGATGACATTTGGGTTGAAAAAAGAAAGCAATTGTAAATTGGTAGGAAAATTAAATGAAGCACCCATTATATATAAAAATTTATTTCACTTATTATTTTAACAAATATTTAAAATAAAAAAAAAACTTCAGGTGGAGATCGCAAATTATATCGTGGACCGTGGTCCACAATGCATTGTGGACCGCGCATCAAAACGACATCGTTTTGATTAATGAAAACAGACAGATGAATTCGCGTCACTCACTTTCAGTTCATATACACTACAGTTACATTACAACACAACTACAGTTACATTTCAACACAACTACATTTACATTTTGATATAACTACAGTTTCATTCGATAATATAAAAACACAAATGTGAAACTGTTATTCAGTATCAGTTCATACACACTGCAGTTACATTTCAACACAACTACAATTACATCGATATAACTACAGTTTCATTCGATAATATAAAACACAAATGTGAAACTGTTATTCAGTATCAGTTCATATATACTGTAGTTACATTTCAACACAACTACAGTTACATTTCGATATAACTACAGTTTCATTCGATAATATCAAAACAAATGTAAGGCAGTATCTTTTGAGATGAACTGTAGTGTCAATTACAGGCTCCGTCTCCCACTTACTGAAACGACGTCATTTTGGTACCACGGTCCACGATATAAGGACTGGGTGGAGATAGCCATCCTCCTTCGTCTGATCTGGACAATGATAATAATAATAATAATAATTATATATACATTATATATTATATATTGGAGTTATATGTTAGTTATTTTTTAAAATATAAATATCAAATTTATAAAAATGTTTTATATTATTATTATTATTATTATTATTATTATTATTATTATTATTATTACAATAATTTAAATATCTAAAGTCTAAATAAATCTAAGATTTTAATATAAAGTACTTATATTTGGCACATATTTTTTGCGCATCACGCATAGAAAATACTAGTATTAAAATACATACTATAATTACCACACGCACATTGTGTGCGAATAATTCAATGTTCAATGTGTATTTTAAAATTCTGTTTCAAAGTTTATCAAAGTATCATTCGGTATCATAGCGTATATCAATGTAAGATTATCAAATTTTTCATAAAAGTAAATATTTCAAATTTCAAGAAGGCATAACTATGACTTGTGGTAGAAATGTTGGATTAACTGGTGCAATAATAGTTTTAGAGGGAAGCACCATCAGTGGAACCAAGCCTAGTTTTTGCAACACAAAACTCTATTAATTGACGTGATCCATGCCTCATCTTGTTGCCACTTCTACTAGAAATAAATTCTTGATTTGATCTAGGTCCTACTGTGCTTTAATTCACTGCAATTTTAATGCCTTGATGCAATATGCACTTTCAAAAACAAAACCAAATCATCATTCACCAAAAACTAAATGATAATAGGAATAGTTTTTCATGTGTGTTGGATATATACTGTAAATTAGGTGTACCGTTTTATCTATGCCCAATGTGTGATTCTAATTAATTGACTAATGTTCATGTTGGGATAAGGTTCGAACCTAAGACCTTCCTTATGGAAATCAATAAGTTAAGAATAATAAATAGTTAACAGAAGAAAATAATATAATATAGGATAAAGTATGAAAATTTAAAAAAAAATACTAAAATCAAAATAATCTGGACCATTCATTTCATCAAATAATTGGACGAACATTTTTTTAATTTCCATTATAGGTCTAACTTTATTGGTTTTTTTTTTGTTTGAAAACAACTTTATTGGTTCTTATTAATATAATAGATTATTATTATTATTATTATTATTATTATTATATTATATAAAATAGAAAAAAATAACTTTTGTGATGTATTTGAGGTTTTGAGTTCGAGTCGAGTTTGAACTCAAAAGATAAGAGTTCAAGTCAAGTTCGAGCCAAGCTTGAGCTTGGATTTTGAAATTGAGCTTAGCTTCATGCTTGGACAACTTGAGTTTTGCTTAACTTGTTTACACTCTTATAACTCCAATGGAAAAATATAATGATGTTATTACAAACTACAAAGGAAGTAGTCCTATAAACAAATCCTTATCCATCAGTGTGTTGTGTCCTTGCTTCAATGAGTGAGACCAAGTTATAGTAATCACAACATATTCAAAATATTAGTAATGATGAAAATCTCACCATTCACCAAAATGGTTTAACTTCTGTTGAGACGTTTGATAAAATCAAAACTTTGGAAACCAAAATCGTTTTGCCCATATTATAGGCCTTTGATTTCAAGAGGCAATAAAAAAAACAAAACCAAAATCTAAATTGCTTGGGCGGGAGAATGGAGTAATTCTAGAGGCCAAATCCTCTCTTTTTATTATAATAAGAGATTATTATTATTATTATTATTATTATATGAAATAGAAAAAAAAATTGTGTAATGTATTTGACATTTTGAGTCGAGTCGAGTTTGAACTCAAAAGATTAGAGTTCAAGTCAAGTTCGAGTCAAGCTTGAGCTTCGATTTTGAAACTGAGCTTAGCTTCAAGCTTGGACTATTGGAGCTTGGCTTAACTTATTTGCACTCTTATGACTCCAATGAAAAACTATAATGATTTTATTACAAAATACAAATGAAGTAAATGCACTAACTAATTCCTTAGCTTGCACTAGCTCCAAGATCTTCAAGACAAGACTGAGCAGGCAGCTACTATACAGACAGGGGCGGGCGAGATGTGCACCCTCCCTGGGTCCAACGTTGGGAGGAGTCCCCTAACTTGATTTTTTTATTTTTTGATGAAGATAAAAAAATGTTTACATATGCAAAGATTTGAATTCATGAATTCAAAATTGTTTATTAATTTTAAATCCACTTAACAATTACAACCTTTCTTGTGATATACTTATCTCACTTTTTTTTAACGAAATAAGAATTTATTAAGTTAATTTAACATTCTCTGGTAATAAGTTAAAAGAAGTAAACAAAGTTGTTGAAGTGTGCTGTAAACCCTCTGAAATTCTGCCACTCGGTTAGGTTCTCAATAAACGTGAGCAATTATTGTCGACCAAGAGGTAAGCCGCAAGTGGATGCGACTAAGAGCATTCCGTATTCTCCATGGGGTTGAGGTAGCGTAGTGAACCAATGTCAGAGAGTCGAGTTCAATATGAGATAGAATCAAAGACGTCAAATCGCACCAGTGTAAGAGCCAAAACCTCCGCTTCGAGAGGCAAGCAATGGAAAAGATAATCAGGCAATGAGAAAGCCTGATCTGATGAGTTTCTCAAGCATGCCCCACCATCCAGCCGCACCATTAGTGGAAAAGAAAGCGTCCGTGATCAATTTGAGGCCATCCCATGCCAGGCGACCTGACCACTGACCACCCAAAGAATAAGGCAAAGGAGGAGGTAGCAAAAGAAGCTCGCTCGTAGCTATCCCCGGTACAATTCTTCATTCCCAGCCCACCTTCATCTTCTGTGTAGGAAGTTAATAGATATATATTAACAAATGTTGAATTAATTTATATAGGGGCCAAAGTTTGAATGACACTACTCTAAGGCTAACCTAACATGTTTTTTTTTAAATAAAAAAATATATTTATAAAAAAATTTAAAATTATCATTTAATTATTTATAATTAACCCAATCTTTTAACTTCATATATTAAGGGCCCTTATTTTTATTTTGCTTAAGGATAAGACCGACCGTGTATACAAGTTGAGGTTGGTGCAGAGAAAGCTGCTTAATCTGTATAAACAAATCCTTATCCATCACTGTGTGTCCTTGCTTCAATGAGGAGCCCCATGCGGCTCCGGAGACCTAGTTCTGTGTTTTATAGTAATCACAGCAGATTCCTTGGAGCGGAGTGTAGATCTATTAGGGTGATGGAATTTTATGACTGGATTCATAGGATAGAAGCACACCTCATCATCTTCTTCTTCTTCATGTACTATACATGTTTGAATAATGAAATTCTCTTTCGCTCCTTGCTCAACTGATGATGAATTTAACTCTATAACCACCTCTACTTCTTCCACTTTATTGGGTTCTGTAAAATGATTATATACTCTGCATTCCAACCCCTTATCATTATATTCACCCCGCCGATAATAGTCCCCTGATCCATCATTTGCATACTCTAATAGACACCATTTGTGGAACAAACATGAAATCATCACAACAATGAATATCCGTTTTTTCTTCAAAAACAATGGTGAAGTGTAATTTGCAGATGAACATCCAACTGCTCCGTTGCTCCACAAGTATTGTGTAACCATGTCTTTTGAAACACTCATTCTAAACCGTCCAAGGGTTGGGGTTTTAAAATGTGCCTGCATGCGTATATTAATTAAATTAAATATATCAACATATATGCTATGAGAAAGCTTTAGATCATTATTATATATCAGATAGAGCCAGTTTCAGGTACGTACTAACCTTGAAGAAGTTGTCACACCAATATTTACTGCTCAGAACGCTACACCCTCTTATGTTCATGTATTTTAAACGAACTAGATTCTCGATGCCTTGAAGCTCAATCAAATTACTGCAGTTACAAAGTTTCAAATTCTGTAGCCCTGATAAGCCAGATAGACCTTGTACGCTTTCCAGTATAGGACAATTACTGGCTGACAGTATATGAAGGTTGGGTGGAAGATCTTGAATCACTTGAAGGTTTTGACAGCTGTCCAATTTAAGATTGCTTAGGCGGAAATGATGAGAAAGGTTAAAGGGCAGAGCATGGAAGTAACTATAGCTTAGATCTAAATTTATCAACCAGGATAGACTCCCATCACAAATTTGAAGGTCTAAATGTTGCAGATACTGGTAAGGAGCACGTAGAATTTCCAAGGAACTTGAAGATGTCATATACGAAATAGGTTTATCCGATGCAGTAGTCCGACCAGCATCAAGCACACATAGCTGCTCCAGTTTTCCCAAGTTAATAGGCAATTGTTTTAGCTTAGAGCACCCTCCCACACTAAGAAGCTTGAGAGATTTCAAGTTTCCAATGGTACTGGGAAGCCCGATGAGATTCTTGCAAAATCCCATTTGTAACTTGACAAGGCTTTTTAAATCTCCAATTGACCGTGGCAATTCAACCAAATTTGAACAAAACATGAAAGACAATATCTTTAGACTATGTGCTCCAACAAAACTTGGGGCTCTTTTAAGTTGCCTACAATGCTCGAGCCTTAAGATCTCCAAACATTTAAAATGCTGTGGAAATCAATACAACATATATATAAAGTTGTGGTTAGCTTTTCCTTATCTTTTAGTTTAATTAAATTGTGAAGCCTTTCTTTCAAAAAATATATAACTGTTAAACAAAATATCATACAAATGACATACCTGCAATTTGGGTTGAAATTCCTTAATAGTGCTGGATATTATATTTAAACTAACGAGTCGCTTCAAGCAAAGATGAGATGATATGCGTCTCAAAGGGCAGTTTTCCAAATAAAGCAATCTAAGCTCATCTGACAGGTACTTCAAATGTCTCCCATCATTCATGGATAAGATTTTGAGTAATCTTAACCTATTCATTTTAGAGAATACCTTAGTATGCAAATGCACTCCCTTTGATAAATCTATGATCATTGTTTCAATTGCTTCAGTGCCCTAGCAAAAAACATTTCAAAGCATTGTAAAACATTCCTAATTAAGTGACATATATAAATATAATGCAAATATAAATGACAATAACAAATAAATTATTTAAAAAGTATAAACATGTAATTACCTTCTTTTTGGAAGGCAAAAAAAAATGCAATTAACTAAGCAAGCTAAGTGATTTAATAAAACAAATCAAAACAATAAAGTAAATCAAGTATGACAAACGGGTGTTTTACCTTGTTGCTCACAAGCACGTTCAAAACCTCATCATGTAAAAATAATCTACTTCTTTTCTCAGGTTGCATAACGGATTCCTTGCGAACAATTTCTCTTCCCATATCTCGAATTAAATCATGCATACAAAGATCTTCTTTTAACAAGCATCTATCAATTAAAGTACTAACTCCACTTTGAGCAAAGAAACCACAAGCATTCAATATCTTAACAATATCTTCTTTCCAGATATATTCACCCACAAAAAAACAAGCAATATCAAGGAAGATTCTTTGAGTATCATCGTCAAGTGCATCATAGCTAATTTTGAGGATATTCAAAATATCTTCGTGAGGAATCTTTCTCAACTTCTCAAAGTCATTTGTCCAGTGTTGAATTGATGATCTTGACCGGAAATGTGAGCCTAGAACAATAAGTGCCAAAGGAAGTCCATGAGCATACCTTACTATCACGTTTGATAGTTCTGCAAAAGTCTCCAAAGGATTTGGGTCCTTAAAAGCATGCCAACAAAAGAGTTTCAAAGATTCCTTAGAACTTAACACCGCAACATTGTACTTCTCACAATCTTTTCCGAAGCCGTTCAACAAATTAACATTTCTAGTTGTAATGAGAATTGTACTACCTGAACCAAACCAATCTCTCTCTCCAACTAATGCCTCTAATTGACTCTCATGTTCTACATTATCAACAACAATGAGAACCCTTTTTGATCTAAGCCTTAATTTGATCAAACTAATTCCTTCATCAACATGGTTAACTTCAAATCTCATTGTTTCGAGAGTATTACAAAGAAGTTGCTTCTGCAAACATTTTAAACCTACACTCCCTCCCTTTGGATATTTTGATCTAACATCAAGAAAGCAACTACCTTCAAATGTTGCAGAAATTTGGTTAAATATGGCTTTCGCTAAGGTTGTTTTTCCTACCCCGCCCATGCCATAAATCCCTATCATACAAACATCACCATTTGATTTACTTTGTAATAAAGAAAGTATTTCTCTAACTCGGGTATGAATTCCAACAGGATATTTTGCTACATTAAGAAATGTACGGTTCACCACATGTAGAACCTGTTCTACAATTTTGTCAATAAGTCTTGATTCATACCTGCAAATTTTTGTTGAGTGAATTACTGACCGATGAATTGTATAATATAAGAGGAATAATGGAAGAAGACAACCAGAAAATACTAACAAAATGTATTTAATAATTTTGTTTTTTATATAAAAGGGAGAAATCAAGATACCCGTCAGTATCGTTCTGTAAGCTCCACCCAGAAAAATCCGCAACCTTAGTGAGAGCTGTTTTCCATTGGCAAACTTTTTCGGGCTTGAATCGTTGTTGATGTTGAGAGAATGCATCAGCAAAGTCACCAGTTTGTTTGCGCACTTGAGAAGGATCTACATCATAAAATACGGGAAAAACCACCTGATTCATCTTTTCTTCACATTCCACTATCTTCACAAGCTCTTCAAGACACCAACGGGAGGAGGCATAGGTTTTGGAGAACACAATAATGGAAATCTTTGATTCTTGAATAGCTTTGATGAGGTCAGTGGAGATGTCTTTTCCTTTACGGAGCTCTTCTGCATCTCTAAAAGTGTGAACTCCGACTCGGCACAACGCAGCAAAGAGGTGATCTGTAAAAGACTTTCGTGTGTCTTCACCTCTAAAGCTCAAAAAGACATCGTAGTGCCAATAGCGTGGAAGTGAAGAGGAAGATGAGGGAAGGATCAGTTGATTAGTTTGGGAAGTGGATTCCATGATGGTTATGGAAACAACAGACAATAAAAACAAAGAAGTAGAGGTTGCTTAGTGTATGGTTAGTAGTGCGTCGTCTGATACTACTACTTCATGTATGTAAATTGCTCTTATCTGAACCTACGTGTGTCACATAAGAAAGGGCCCCAATTGGAAGGCAAACTTTAATGTCTTTTGATAAAGCAAATTAAATACAGAAAACGGAGAAGAAGATATGATGGTGTTTCCCACTTTTCCATAATCTAACAAATTGGTATGAAGTTGCGGTAGTGTGAATGCATAGACTTGAAAAAGCATATGTAAATACCATTAAACTATTCAACATTTTCGATATGATGGAAAAGCAACACATTTTTGTCTACTTCATATATACCCTACTTAACAACTAAAGCATACACCTATTCATACAAAAGAAAAAGTCTTATCTTCAAGCTAATTAAAAGCCACATCTATTACTTTCAAAAAAAAAAAAAGCCACATCTATAAACTTTTGGAGAATGTTTTTCAAAATCGTACCATTTGCTTAAAGGTTAGTATAACTCAGACATATTATTCTCTAGAGTAACAGTAAACTTAAAGCTTATATTATTGGCATCACCATTATTATTAGCCCTTGAATTATTTAGTCGCATACTAATATTTTGGATGAAAATCTGAACAACATTAATTTCAAATAAGAGATTGTCATTTTAATTATTCATTTCCTATTTTTACACTTCGATACTTTCTTAATTGATGATCCAAAGACTATCATTACACTTCCCATTTTACAATCAAGTACATTTGAGCATGCACGTTACTTTGATATATATATATATATATATATATATATATACTGACAAAATTATATTTTTCGTAATTAATTATGAAATTGGAGACTTTGTATCGTCAAGCTGACCAAAATTATATTGGCCCGGTATAACCGTACAAATGTATAAAATCAAGCACAATCCCAGAAATTAAGCAGAAAAGAATATGCATTTGGGCCATAATCTAACACACTGATTGAAAATCGGTATAAAGTTGCGTGGTGCCTGCGTGGAAGTGAATAGGAAGATGAGGGAAGGAGCAATTGATTAGTTAGGGGAGTGGATTCCATGATGATTATATTTGTAGCATGTTTGATGGATGTTATAGCAGGTAGCTAGGTTTACGGTATTTGTACAAAAATAGTATTACATGGATTCTCATTTCTTATTCAATTTTTCTACTTCATACTATGTGTCATGCTTTAATTTGATTGCCTAATAAAAATGAGTGGGGCATGAATTTTGTTCATTCTGTTTCTTGTATCGATCTAATAAAAGTTAAATATTTAATGAAAATAAAAATTGGGAGAATAATTTGAGGAAAGCCATTTTCCATATGTAAAATGCTCTGAACCTACTTGTGTCATAAGAAAGGGCCCCAATTGGAAGACCGAAGACTAACTTTATGACTTTTGATAAAGCAAATTAAATATAGAAAGCAGAGAAGAATGTTGGTTTTTAGAGATAAAGATGCATTTTATTAACTAGCTAATATCAAGCCACTAAGGCACTAATGCACTAACTCCTAAGGACTTGGTAAATGAAACAAACTAAATATGGGTGATAGTGTTAATACTCACTTACGCTGGTCGGCTACCTAGATAGTATTCTTACGGTCGGTAGGTCGGCTCCATCGTTCTTTGGCCCGACCGGCTCAGCTCGATCGTGACCTTGATTGATTGACGGTGGTCCTGTCGGGGCTGCCACGTGCTCCTTCCCGCTTGGGCAAGGAGCAAGGTAGACGCATGCGCGCCACGTGCTCGCCATGCCGAAGCCCCGGAGGTCGCTACTTTCCCCTCTTATAAATACCGCATTAATGAGGAGAGAGAAGGATCTTTTGGCGGAATTCGAAACTAAGCCTTAAAGAATGCTCGGACAGTACGAAAGCCCACTACCGACCCGTAGAGCCCTTCGAGCCCTTTTGTATTGTAACTCGGCGCTTTGATCCTTTTTAATAATAAGAGATCGTATTTACCCGCTTTAGCTTCGTATCGCCATATTTAACGTTATCATTTTTGGCGCCGTCCGTGGGGACCGCGACTTGAAAAGCATTTACTCTTCGTTAGACGGTCCTTCCCATGCATCCGAACATGGATTTTTTCGATAACTAAGAAGCTGAAGGCAACTACGATCTCCGATCTCAACTCAGCTCCCGGTTAGATCCCAACAACATGGCTGGAATACCCCCGCCGGAGTCGGTTAACGCCATCCATCAAGAGGTCCCTTTCCCGATGCCTGGGGGCTCGGCGCCTTACCAATACCCGATGCCCGGGGAACCAATGTCGTACCAGTATCCTCTAGATCCGACTATGCAATGGTGGCCGACTTTGCCAAGGTTTTACCCGCAACCATACATGTATCCCGCCATGCCGCCGATGTATCCCGCAATGCCTGTTAGACCGGAGGCGACTTCAGTCGAGACGATCCCAACGGCTCCGCCTGCTTTGCACCGCTCGCAATCCGAACGAAGGTCCTGGGGCTCTGAGGCTACACTCGCGGTTCCGGTTTGGAGGCCAGCGTTGTCTCGACTGAGTACGTCCGACCGGCCTAGGGGGGTCCCGCAGCCGGATCCATCGCGGACCAGTGCCTTCGATCGCATCGATTCTCCTGACCTCAGGCCACGCGGACGAAGCAACCGGAGACATTAGCCGATGAGCATCTCAACGACAAGCCACTCCAGTGAGACAAGCTCCTCTCAAACAAAACCGAAGAGGGGCCAGCACATTGCGGAAAGTAACCGGGTTCTAGCCCGGGGAGTATTAGACCAGGTCCGAGTTGAGTTAAATAAATGGAAAAAGGATCAAGCCGAGGTCGGACCAAGGGGAATGGAAAGCAATCTGGTTCGCACGCCGTTCGTCTAGGACATCATGGACCAGCCATATCCCATGGATCTCCGTGTACCCGGGAGCAAAGATTATTCCGACCGGACCGACCCAGAATAGCACGTCAACTCATATTATGGAAACATGTTGATGATGGGAGTGTCCGATGCCGTGATGTGCCAAGCCTTCTACTCAACCCTTTCGGGCCGAGCGGTCGAATGGTTCACATCTTTGGAGCCCGGGTCCATTGCGGATTTCTGCGAACTAGCCCGAAAGTTTGTTCACCGCTTTGCTATCTCGAAGGCGGCCAAAAAACATTTCACCTCCTTAGAAAAGGACAAGCAACGTGAAGGTGAATCCCTGACCTTGTTCAGCGAACGATGGAAGGCGGGCAAGACAACTGCGATCAACCTACTACTCTCTGCGCTACGAGCGGGAGCCTTGTATCAGGACCTCATTCTCAAGCAGCCGAACACTTATGAAGAAGCCCTCAGGCGAATGACCAACCACGCGATAGCTGATGAAGGCAACGCTGCCAAGCGCATGCAAGAGATTGGGCAAGCTCAGAGAGATTTGCGGCGACAGCCCGACCAGAGAAGAAAGGACCAAGACAGGAACCCGATCTACCCTATCGAGACCGATGGCGAAATACTGGAGTATGCCCAATCATGCAACATGATCCAGCTCCCGGCCCCGTCGAGGGATGGCCTAGACAAAGATAAATATTGTGCATACCACAGGAACCGGGGCCACGAGACCGACGAGTGTCATGTCTTGAAGGGATTGATTGAAGATCTATTGCGGTCGGGGGAACTGGCACAGTTCGCCGCCGAAAAGAAGAAAGGCCGGCGTCGGGGCTGGAAGAAATACTTCAAAAAATCTGACAAGGAGAAGAAGGACAAGGGGCTCGAACCTGACCATGACCCTCCCCCTGCCGAATCAAAACAAGTTATCCACGTCATCTTTGGAGGGCCGGAAGGAGGCGACGATCCTGACCAACGCCGCGCCTGGTCGCGGGACATGCCGGTATGCTCGATCAGCACCGACCAACCGGAAAAAAGACTGAAGGAAGAACCCATTACTTTCACTGACCGAGACCTCTCTCCCGGGGGAGACCAGTCGACCGAAGCCTTGGTCGTCACAATCGACATATGAAGAGCCGAGGTCCGGAGAGTAATGGTAGACACAGGGAGCACCGTCAATGTCCTCTACTTGGAAGCGTTTAAAAAGTTGAAATTGGAAAGCTCATCCCTAAGGCCAGTCCGAAGGCCGTTTTCGGGCTTCACAGGTGACATGATCCACCTGGAAGGTGTCATAACGCTCCCTGTTGAAGTCGGAGTATACTCGCGCATCCTAAGGTTGGACATGGAGTTCCTCGTTGTGAATTTGGCTTGTGTACATAACGTCATCTTAGGAAGACCGGGCATAGCCCAGATGAGGGCGATTATTTCCATACCTCATCTATGCATGAAGTTCCCGACCCCGGAGGGCATGGGGGTTGTGCGAGGAGACCCGCGGTCCGCGAGGCTGTGTTATGTTCGGGCGGTGGAAAAGCAATCGGCAAGCACGTCCCATGTGAACACCATAGCCGGAAGGAAGGATGAGGAGAAAAAAGAACAACCTGAGCCGTCTGAAGCCATGGAAGAAATCCCTTTACGCGAAGATCATCCCAATCAATGTGTCAAGCTCGGCACGTCCCTGTGCCCCGATCTTAAGCGGTCAATCTTGTCAGTGTTGCGAGAGTTTGCCGACATCTTCGCGTGGGGACCTAAGGACATACCCGGCATCGATCGAGCCGTGATCTGTCACTGGTTGTCCGTTAATCCGACCTCGAAGCCCATCAAGCAAAAGCAGAGACACTTATCTGTTAATAGGCGGGAGTTCGTCAAAGGGGAGGTCAAGTCTCTGCTAGCGGCAGGTCATATCCGTGAGGTCGTGTACCCGGATTGGGTCGCCAATGTGGTCTTGGTGCCCAAGCCTCCGGCTTGGCGCATGTGCATTGACTACACCGACTTGAACTGCTCTTGCCCTTTAGATCCATTCCCCCGACCAAGCATCCACCAGATGGTTGACGAAACGGTCGGGGCGGAATTAATGAGTTTCATGGACGCGTTCAAAGGATATCACCAGATTATGATGTCCGAGGTGGATGAAGAGAAGACTGCATTCGTGACGCCAGACGGACTATATTGCTACCGGGTGATGCCCTTTGGGTTGAAGAATGCCGGAGCTTCTTATCAGTAAATGATTAACTCAGTGTTTGGTGCACTATTGGGAAAGTCGATGGATGCGTACATTGATGATATGCTCGTTAAGAGCCCCTGTCGGGCCGACCATGCCGACCATTTCCGTGCATGTTTCGAAATCATGCGTAGTCACCGACTGAGATTGAACCCCAAGAAGTGCACGTTCCCCGTGCAAACTAGAAAGTTTCTTGGTTACTTGATAACCAAGCGGGGTATAGAGCCGAATCCGACAAAAATTCAAGCCATATTGGATATGCAGCCGCCGACCAACGTGAGGGAAGTCCAGCAGCTGACGGGGTAAACTGGCAGCGCTCAGTCGATTTCTTTCCAAACTAGCAGATCGTGCTCACCCCTTCTTCAAAATCTTGAAGAAGTCAACTGGTTTCACCTGGGATGAAGAGAGTCGGGCGGCTTTCGAAGATCTGAAAAGGTACCTGGCATCCCTAATCGTCCTCTCCAAGCCAGAGCCGGGAGAAGACCTAGAACTTTACTTGGTTGTGTCAGATCGAGCTGTTAGTGCGGTTCTGTGCCGAGTCGACAGCGAGGGGGTACAAAGGCCGGTATATTATGTGAGCCATGCCTTGCAGGGACCGGTGTTCAGATACACTCGGCTCGAAACGGTGGTGTTCGCCCTAGTCCTAGCGGCGAAACGGTTGACGCCCTACTTCCAAGATCAGCCGATTGGCGCTATGTTACAAACATCGACCTCATCGGGCCGATTAGTCAAATGGGCAATGATGTTAACACATTTACACTGGAATACAAGCCCCGACCAGCTATAAAAGCTCAACCCTTGGCCGATTTCGTGGTGGAATGCACCGCCTGCGACGGAGGGGGCGACCAGAGCGAACTTTAGTCTCCCGAGTGGTGGGAGGTCAGCACTGATGGATCAAGCGGAAGGAAAGGCGCGGGAGCGGGAATCGTGATCACAACACCGGAGGGGTTCAAGGCTTATTATGCCGTCATGTTCCGATTCTCGCCGACCAACAACGAAGCCTTAATCGCCGGCCTGCAACATGCCAAGCAGCTAGGAGCCAAGTCCATTTGAGCTCGAACAGATTCCGCCCTTGTGGTCGGGCAAGTCACTGGTGAGTTCATCACCAAAGGAGATAAGTTGGCGCTATACAAAAACCGAGTGCTAGCGTTGCTCGGAGGATTTGAAACGTACCAAGTCAGCCATATCCCGAGGACTGAGAATGCCGATGCTGATATGTTGTCACGACTAGTCCACGAGGCTCCCGAGCATATCTCAAAAATTGCCCGCATCCTAGAAGCGACCGTGCCATGTATAGAGTCGTTGGAGGTTGAGCCGATCGAAGTCGAACAAGATCAGTGGATCACCGACCTGAAGGAATACTTGCTAGACGCAAAGTTACCCCATGAGGAAGATCGGGCGCGAAAGGTGAAGCTCCGAGCTCCGAGGTTCCAAATCGTGGATAATTGCCTGTATCGGCGCTCGTATAGGAGCCCTTTAATGAGGTGCCTAAGCACGTTTGAGGCTGAAATTGTTATGAATAAGCTACACTCGGGCTTATGCTCGGCTCACCAAGGCGGAAGATCGTTGGCCCGCCGGATTATGTTGATAGGATCTATTGGCCGTCCATTCAGCTGGATTACGAGAACCTTGTCTGAGCGTGCGAACCATGTCAGAAATTTGCCAAAACCCCAGGTCGGCCAGCGACCTTCTATCAGCCTGCCAGCACGGCGATCCCTTTCGCTCGTTGGGGGGTGGACATCATAGGCCCGTTCCCAAAGCTGGTGGCTTGGAAGAAGTTCGTAATAGTCGCAATCGATTATTTCTCAAAGTGGGTCGAAGCGGAACCTACAGAGTTCCCTTACAGAGTTCTGAACCCTAGTTAGTTAGATTATTTTCCCCCTTCTCTTTATATTTCCCTAGCATAGTTTAGATTAGTTTCACATTAGATTATTTAATTTCAAGCTTGGAATCTCGGATTGAAGTTGGATTTGTTCTTTATTAGTTAAGTTCTCTTATTCCTTTATTTACTTTCTTCTCAGATTTCTTGCAATGTTTATGGTTATTTATTATTGCTTTGCTTTGTTTACTTCAATCATGCGTGAGTAATTCGCTTATGGGTTTGGATTAGGGTGTTAATCTTGATGTTCAATTTATGATTATTGCATAAATGGATTGAATCTTTTACCTAGGGTTTATGTTGATTTGGGGATTTGCTTTATACTTGTTATTGATTGATGGCTACAATTAATTGCTAGTCTAAGAGAGGGATTCATTACAACGAAAGTTGGATGGAGACCTCGAGCCTTACCAATTTCAACCTAATTTTCCTACTATGAGAATAGGGGTAATTTTGGGGGCTTACAATGCTAAGTTGCTTAAGGTTATGATTGATGCATCACGACAGTGGGGCAGTTGTAGCCTAATTTTATTTATTGATTACGAAAGTAGCTGAATTGAATTCTTTTGTGCATTGCCCGTAAATCCCTAGGTTAATTATTTCTTCCCTAATTCTGAGATTGTTAGAATATTAAGATTACAATACCCCTAATCTGGCCCATTCCCTTATCATTCAGTTTACTCCTTAGTCAATTGCTTTCTTTTAATTTACATCATTCAGTTTTAGTTGCTTGGATTCTAGTTGATTCACGTACTCTAGTGCCTAGTACTTTTAATTCATACAATTACGTGCCATAACCCCAATCCTCAGCGGAACTACAATTCATACCCATATTTTCACTCATCATTTATACAACATCAAAGGGTCCGACCAAGATATTTTCAGGTCAGGGAATACGTCCTCCGCGAATGAAAGGCAAGCCGACCAACCGATGCAGGAAAATTCGCGCAAACATGGGAAGGCCCGTATGTTATCTCTACTGTAGTCCGACCCGTCACTTACATATTGGAGACTACCATGGGAAAACCGGTTGATCGGATTTGGAACTCGGAGGACTTAGTTTTATTCCATCATTAGTCAGGGTGTATTGCAATGTATTCGGGCCGAAGAAGCCCCATTATGTAATGACCGTACCATGTAATGAAGGTCTTTTATTTTCCTTACATAATAATCGCCACTCGACTGATGCGGTCAGTCGACCATATGCCTTTCGAGGCTGATGGGAGCAAGGTGCCCATCTCGGGAGTAAGGTGCCCGATCTATGCGGTCAGCCTACCATATGTCTTTCGAGGCTGATGGGAGCAAGGTGCCCATCTCGGGAGCAAGGTGCCCAATCTGTGCGGTCAGCTGACCATATGCCTTTCGAGGCCGATGGGAGCAAGGTGCCCGATCTGTGCGGTCAGCCGACCATATGCCTTTCGAGGCCGATGGGAGCAAGGTGCCCATCTCGAGAGCAAGGTGCCCGATCCGTGCGGTCAGCCGACCATATGCCTTTCAAGGCCGATGGGAGCAAGGTGCCCGATCTGTGCGGTCAGCCGACCATATGCCATTCGAGGCCGACGGGAGCAAGGTGCCCGATCCATGCGGTCAGCCGACCTTATGCCTTTCGAGGCCGATGGGAGCAAGGTGCCCGATCTGTGCGGTCAGCCGACCTTATGGCCTTTCGAGGCTGATGGGAGCAAGGTGCCCGGTCTCTACGGTCAGCCGACCTTATGGTCTTTCAAGGCCGATGGGAGCAAAGTGCCCATCTCGGGAGTAAGGTGCCCGATCTATGCGGTCAGCCGACCTTATGGCCCTCCAGGGCCGATGAGAGCAATGAGCCCATCTCAGGAGCAAGGTGGCCGATCTTTGCGGTCAGCCGACCTTATAGCCTTCGAGGCCAATGGGAGAAAGGCGCCCATCTCGGGAGTAAGTTGCCCGATCTTTTACGGTTCGCCAACCTTATGGCCCTTCGAGGCCGACGGGAGCAAACTGCCCGGTCTAAGCGATCAGCTGACCTCATGGCCTTCGAGGCCGATGGCTCACTACAAGAAAAATCGCGAATCGCGAGGGAAAAATTCCGTCGCGAAACAGCAAAA
This sequence comes from Ipomoea triloba, assembly GCF_003576645.1. Taxonomy (NCBI): domain Eukaryota; kingdom Viridiplantae; phylum Streptophyta; class Magnoliopsida; order Solanales; family Convolvulaceae; genus Ipomoea; species Ipomoea triloba. The sequence goes on from NC_044925.1 coordinate 11,259,161, forward strand.
TTCCGTCGCGAAACCCATTTGGCGACGGAATTGCGACGGAATTTATTCCGTCGTCTATTGGGTTGTCGTATCTTCTTTCACGACGGAATAATTCCGTCGCAAAATATAGCAACGGAATTGGCGACGGAACAAGGCGTCGCAAAAGCACGACAGAATTATTTCCGTCGCGATTTTGCTACAAAAATTATTTTGAGGCTAATTCCGTCGCCATTTTTTCCCATCATAATTGTTTTTCGTCACGAATTCATCACATTTTGTGAAACAAAAATTTCGTCTTAAAATTTATATTGTTTCGCAATTCCATCGCTTTTTTGAAATTATTTTTATAAATTTATTTAAAATTATTATTTTTAAATAGTAATTCGAACTTTTAAAATATTTTTTGAAAGCAAGAACTTTTAAAATATTAAACATTAAAATAAATGAAACATTAAACTCCACTTAAGCCAACGAAACCATTATAAAATTCAAGCACGTAAGATCATATCAGAGTCACCGGAGTCACTAAATGTTGCTACGGTCCATGTGTTTGATCATCACTACCATTAAAAACTTGAGCACAATATAATGTTCTTAATTAGAAGGTAGACTTAATAATTGTGATCTGATCACATCACAACTTATGCTCTGTCCATTTGAACTTTTCTTCAACAATTTGATAAAGTCTGCAGGCCATCTCATCTGTTAATTATATGGTTCTCCTCCAATCTCCAATCTCCAATCTCCAATCTCCAATCTTACCTTTCCTTTCCTGAAAAACACATTATTCAAATTACCAAAAAATAAACCTTTACCAGTCTGTATAAATTTGAATTAGATAATAAGCTTCTAATAAAATCCAACCATAGGGCATATCACAGGCTCTAAAATGCATACCTCTGCTATTACCATTGCCCTCAGCTTGTTTGCCACAAGTGAAAATGGATCCAATTGCTCCTGGTTCCCTCATCCCCAGTTTAGGGTTAATGTATTTCATTGTAATCCTGTACAGCTTCAACTTAATTGGAATCAGTGAAATTGAAATCTAAATCTTGAACATATTTATACAAGAAATCACTTAATTGTCATTGTTTTCCTCCATTTCACTAACCAAAGCAGAGATCTAAATACTAGAAACCTACTTCAACTCATTAATTAATTCCGATGAGAGTCTATTTGTTGTATGCCGCAAGTGAATATCCATTATAAGCAACCAAAAAATTTTATAACAAGCAAAAGTGAAGAAAAAGGATGTTTATAAATTATAACAGCAGGCCTATCAATACAGAGGAAGAGTGAGAAAAATAAATAAATAACTTCAGCATGGGTCTATGCGAAAATAGTACTCACCTGAATCTCTCTCACCCTGTCACTAATGAAACCAGCATTCCTTTCTTGTCGAATAATTTCCTTTTCTGACAACTCACCTGTCATACTCTCCATCTTTCCTGACAATATAATAAAAGACAGTAGCAAACTTTAAAACAAATGCTATAGTTTTGAATATAATCCAGTACAGGTTTATGAGGAGAGAGAGCACATAACAGGATTGGCATAATCACAAGTAATACTTGAGAACAATTTGGAAAGACAATTCAAGTGATGTCTCAGTGTATGAGTGTATCATCTAGAAAAAGAGCGAGAAGAGAGAATCCACGTTAGTGTTTCTTCTTAGAGGAGCTAACTTACCATATCTTTTCTCCATTCTCATGAGCAATGGGCCAATTCTCTGCCGGATTGTATACATTGTTCTGCCATGTTCAGCAGCAGGCCATATTTCATCTCCTAATACTGCACTGCACGATTTATTGCACTGTTCTCATCACTTTATTTGCCATGGATGTCGATGCATATATTAGGTAAGTATTTACACAAGTATTTATCTAAGAAAAACGACTATGTTTATGGTTTTCCCTGCTATTGTTACTATGACCATGCATAATGGTGACTGGTATTGACTTCCCAATTATAATCACAAAATCAAGATGAATGCACAATTCAAAATTTCATCAGAAAGGGAAAAGACATGGGCTAGCAACACAAAAAAAAATAAAATAATTAATGAAAAATAATCTATGTCTATTCTACTCTTTCTAGCTAAGTTTCCATGCCACTAAAGATCACTGGTTTATGAACCTCACATGGACAATAGCGCAGTACATATATCCCCATCTCACTGCCAGGCATAATAGAACTAAGCCACATCATAGTTGCTACATATTTAGGTAATTCAACAACATTATCAATGCAATTTCCCCAAACTTTAAGTTCTTTTTCCCTATATGGGAAAAGTTTCCTCGATTCTAATTCATTTTGTTTTGTTTCACTAATCAAATCAAAGCCAACCACAGAGAAAAAGTGTTTGTTGATGAAAAACAAAGAGAAAATTGAAGAAACACCTGGTGGAAATAACCCTATCCCTAATGCAACACAAGATAGTCTAAATTACCATGATAAGCTCATCAAAACCAAGAACGCAAGGGGGCAAATGTTCACTGCTTAAAACTCGAATCTATGCACCAGTTTCACTGCGTAAGAATATGCTACCTAGATGAATTTGCCCAGAAATTGAAATAAATAAGCAATAACATTTATACAGAATAAAAATAATAAATACGGAGTAATATTTATATTTTATACCTACCAGTTGCTGCCGGAGAAGCTACCAGAGAAGCATCGCCGTACTACCGTCCTCTGCCGCCGGAGAAGCACCGGAGACTAGCTAGCTGCGTCGTCGCCCGTAGGGAGGAAGAGCTCCTGTACGTCCTCAAACCAACAGAACGAGCTACCTGTGTCGTCATTCCACCACCGGAAGTCCTTTTGCAATGATGCCTACACCGACGGCGACCTTCCTGGACAGCCGACTGGAGCTTCGCCGTCTGTGAGTGGAGGAGTGGGAGACGGCGATGGCGGACTAGGCAGATGGCGACTCTTCAGGCGTTGGAGCAGATGAGAAGGAGGCGGCTCAATGTAATTAGAAGGCTAGGGCAGAAGGGTTATGTTAATATGTTATTTCACTTCTTTCTAATTACGACGGAACTAATTCCGTCCTTAATTCCGTAGCATTATTATTTTTTATAATAAAAAAAATATTTCATTTGACGATGAAATAAAATTCGGTCGCCATTTTTGTTGCAATTTAGCGACGGAATGTAAATTCATCGCTTTTTCCGTCGCTAAATGGACGACGGATTTTAATAGGGGTGCGTTTCGGTTTTCGGTTCGGTTTTTTCAGTTTCAGTTTCGGTTTTTCGGTTTAAAAAGAATATTAAACCATTCGGTTTAACATTAGAGTTCGGTTCGATTTCGGTTCGGTTTCGGCTCGGATTTAATTCGGTTCGGTTTCGGTTCGGTTTACGACCCTCGAATTTCAACATTTCCTACACGACAAGGCGGTCGTGGGGCGCCGCGACTTAACGGGACACCGTAATAACTATGTATATATTCATCACATAACCCAAATCCAAAGTCTAATATCTAAATATTAAATAACAACATAACAAATTAACAATTCAAAGAAATTAAAATAAAAAATTAACAATATTAGATGAACAGATACTACAATGTAATAGGGCCAGTTGCATTAAACAAAATAATAAATAAAAAATAAAACTGGAACTAATATTCCAAAACTAGAATGAAACATTCCAATTTACTGGAATGAAATTTCAATTCATTGGAGGAATGAATTTTGAAATTCATTCCAGTTAGGGCTTAGGATATATATATATATATATAATATTTATTTATATTTTTATTATTATTATTAAAATCTAACAAAGTTCGGTTCGGTTTTTACTAAACCGTTCGGTTCGGATTACAAGAATCTTGAACCGTTCGGTTTGTATTACAAGTTCGGATCGGATCGGATCGATTCGGATAAACCGAACCGAATTGCCCACCCCTAGGCACAAGCATTTGGCTTCTTTGTGGTTGTATAAATGCTACAAATCCAATCTTAATGAACAAGCTTTCTAATCGCATCAAGCAAGTGGCAAGCAATGCCCCTGCTCTATTGTCATTTTATTTATATTCTTGCAATATGATGACAACTAGATAGTTACTCTAGACCTCAAGCCTTCAAGACTTATTGTCCCAGCATATAACGAGTCCATGATAAATATTCAACAACTCTACTACCAGAATATGTCTTACTTTTTATTTTTAAATTATCAATTGGAATTAAAAAAAAAAGTCATTAATTTAGTATGTATTATATCTAGTAGAAATTATTTATAATTAAGAAGTAAACAAGTTGTGTTTGTCTGCATTTAAAGGTGACAATGGGAGACTAACCTTAGGAATATTCGTTATGTGCATGTTATACACAATGGCATGTTTTTTATGCATAGAATTTGGCATTAAGCGAAACATGCAACATTGCGGTTGGACGGGTTGGTAGTCTAACAAATACCATGAACCAGGGTTCACAGTGCATTATATAGATCCTGGTGCATATATAGTATGTATTTTATGTATGTTGTAAGTTTTTGTATATTATATTATGAAATTGTGTATCTTTAGTATGAATTATGTACTTGAAATGAATTGGTTATTGTGTCTTTATGTTATGAATTTTTGTATCTTGTGTTGTGAAATTTTGTACCTATAAACACAAATTATATACCTAAATCAGATTTGAAAAATAAGTAAATATATCACATGTGTGTGTCTTGTGCTGTGATTTTTTGTGTCTTGTATTATAAAATTTTGTATCTTACCTGTATAAATTTTGTACCTCGTTGTTTCGATTCAGGGTACATAATACTATATGGACCATGGTCTTCATATAAATTGCCTTATTTCTTCTAGTCTAATCGTGTCATTAAATTGAGATTATCATTGTTAGGAAAGTCTCATTATTTATGAGAATATTAATTCTACAATAAATATGCAAAGATTTATAGTAAAAAGCTCCCTCCAAAAAATCATTCATCCAATTCGCTGAATCATATTTGATTTACGGAAAGGCAAGTTGTCACCTGAATATGCGCTCCGAGTGAAACTCATTTTCTGACCCTAACCAGCAAAGGACCACTAGAGGTAAATCAGTATATGTTGTCCATTGTTGACTGGTTCAAATCAAGAAGACCAATAAACAAACTCTACGGGAAATCAAACTTAAAATCTTGTAATTATTAAGTCAACTGTCGACCAATTTAGTTGGGATTGCCCCATCATCTTGTATTATCAAGAGCGATTCATTTTCACCTTCATCAAAAGGTGAAACATGACTCTTATATTTAGAAGGTTACAAGTTTGATTTTTGCCAACATTTTCTTTCAGACTCTGCAGTAGTACTTCCATTAATTAATTAATTAGTTATTTAAAGGTTGGGTAAGTAAATATCAATACTTTACATCTGTTCTAAGTTATGAGTTTTTAATTAATTAGTTATTTAAAGGTTGGGTAAGTAAATATCAATACTTTACATCTGTTCTAAGTTATGAGTTTTTAACATTTTGTAAGCATTACACATAACTCATCACAACAATATAAAGTTCTTCGTCTCATCTTCTTTGTAACGTGCCTAGGCTCCAGGAGTCCAGGCCAAAAATAAAAAGTTATCGGTGTACAATATTATGAAATTAATTGATTGTAACGAACTTTACAAATTACAAAATTCTTTGATTTTGTTTTCTTTTTCTAGACCAAATAGGCATTGATTGTGTCCGGTGTCCCAAAAGGGGTAACTTAGTGGATAAATGATAATTTTCGTATTAGAAGGTTTCGAGTTTGATTCTTGTTAATATTCTCTCAGTTTAGCTCATCTCACAGGATTTCCTAGTACGCTTTACTTCTCTTGTGTGATTTGAAGCCTATTACACATGAAGTGAGGTTTACCACGTACATACTCTTGAATAGTGATTATAGGTTTCCTGCATTATCCAAAAAAAAATAAAAAAGTAGAATTGATGACTGATTAATTTTCTCTAAAGTTACATTGTTACACTCTCTCAATTTTATTTCCATTTTTCTTCTCAAACTTCACCCGACCAACTGAACTGTGCGGGCAATTTTATTTATATTTTTAATACAAAATGGTGTTCTAAATGAAGAGCTTTGCATGTCACTTATCACAAGTCGCCATTTAAGATAAGATTTGATACAAAATTATTGAGATAATATACCATGCATCTCCGACTCTATCCGGATTTACGTTTGATAATAGTTGGATTTGTTCACAAATGAATAGGTAGTAAATGAAGGATTTGGTTGGCTAATAACTTAGAAAAATTAAAATAATGTTGATTAGTATTGGATGCAGACTAATTCAAATTTGGTACGACTAGCTTGTGTTTGTAGAATTTGACTCTTATTTGAAGAATGCATTTCACCATGGAAATTTAAATTTAGCATAAGTTGCCTTACAAAATTTGACTCGGACTCCTTCTACTCATTTGTAATAACCCATAAACAACATAGGATATGTAATTCCACATCTTATAGTGTTATTAATTGCTCAGCTAATCGATACATTTGTTGAACTCTAAAGTTGTGCTACAAGCCTATATATCAGTTGTTATACCATGCAAGGTGGACCCTAACCGTAATTGAATTGTTTATTTTTAGTATTGAAATTGTGAACATCCAACATGTAAATTGTGTTTTTAAGTCAGAACACATAACAATTGTACTGCAGTATTTGAAAGGAACTTATGAATACAAAACAATCAATTACATATATGTTAACATTGTATGTTTGTAGTATAAAAGTTGTGAATTTTTAAAAGAAAAATTGTGAACATTTAATATGTAAATTGTGTATGAATCCAACATATAAGGTGAACCAGATCCACAATATAATTTACTCGCAAGTTGCGACTACATTAACCACCTAACTTACCAAATATCCCAATGCATTATTCCAATTTTTGTCATTAATTAACTTCAAATTGACCTAGCATAGTCCTCCAACTATTGAATACTACTAGTTCTCACGGAGAACTAAAAATAAAATTTTTCAATTGTGTAAAAGATTAAAAAATAGTTGAAAGACAATATAATCAATTTTAAACTTAGGAACTAAAATAATAAAAGTACAATGTTTGAAAAGCCAAAACTATAACCTACTCAGTAAACCTTCAATGTTGGATGGATACAAATGAGTTTAAAGAAGTTACTTAAACCAAAATGTTACTTTCTTTTGGTGTCATTAACATGTCAATATCAACATGTTTAAGACCCATACACATTATTTTTAAAAAAAAAAAAAAAAAAATAGAAGACCCATACACATTTAAGTAAACCGACTAATGCAAGCGTGTTCTGAACATGATGTAACAACAAGATTATGCGAATGGGATGAGACCACCCGACAATCAACCTACCCAATAACCTTCTACACATCATTTCTGGTATTATATTATGCAACACAACCATTCTGCTAAGCATTTGTCACAAAAAATGCAACAGTTAAGAACTAGGTTACCCATAGTTGGCCGGCTCAAATTGAGGGGTTTGAGGATCGAACCTCCAACCTCTTGGCTGTAGGTAGAGCACTCTTACCACCTGGGCTGTCCTTCATTGCATCTTGATCTCCTACAAACGTTGTCAACACATAACTATCAACTAATACTTCAACATTAATCAATTCAAGATTATTGTACACTACACCACACCAATTCTATCAATACTATGCACTTCATTGCAATTTTCCTAAGTTCCTGAGGCCCTTCTTCTCCATTAAATCATGGTATGCAGCAAACAAAATATCAATTAAATCCAACTAAAAATTCAATAGTGAAAAATAGCAATTTAAAAACTCACTGGCAATGATTCTGCATATATGAAATGATACTATACCAGGCCAGTATCTAATTAAAGTCAAAAACCCAAGACTCCAAGAGTGATTAGCATCAAATATTATGTACAAAGCATAACACAGTTGAAAGGAATGGCAATCAAAACCTTAAATATCAACCAACATCCTGCCTTACAATAGGGGAAAGGGGATGAAAAGGTACCCATAATTACAAGTAAAATGGGGAAAGTTCAATGAAATGAAAACCATTTAATAGCTAGTTATTCAATATCTCCATTTTGGTAAATTTTGTGATTACTGCTTTAAGAAAGTTGAAAACTTTTGTTCAATCAATAATCCATTATCTCCCTCAAACTCATAGAAAATGGACCAAGAATCATACTCTTTTTTTTTTTTTTTTTTTCTTCTTTAGTACATCTGAGATGAGTGAAAATTACAGCTTGATGGAAAAATCTTTGGCATCATCTCAATCATTTGACTAAATAAGCTTTAACATTTAAACCATAATAAAAAACATGATAACCCTAGATTAAAAATGATTTCACAAGTAAACTAAATGGATATCCAATAAACCATGTAGTCCCAATTCCCAAAAAGCAACAAATGAAAATAAAGTCACTAAAATTGTAACTCTTTCACCCTCTCCGGCCAATACAGAGGAAATATCACAATAAATAATTTTAATAAGATTTAAAATGTAGAGAAAACCTTAAGAACATCTATTTGTTACCAAGTACATAAGGCACAAATTCATATATAGAAACCTAGAGAATCTGTGGTAAATTCATTCACCCCAAAAGGTCATTTTTCAATAATTTTCCTTGTTTAACCTTGGTTCCTATTGTTTGAAACAGAAGAATACAACATTTCCTAGAATTGAGATAATACCACAGAAGGGATTATCCATTTTCAATGAATATTTTCTTAAAACTTAAAGTTACCAGATAATAGAAGTTACCAGATAACCATTGGCTTGTACTAGTAATAAGTTTTGCAGCTTTGGCATTATCAAGGTAAAGTTTCTTGAAAATCATGGAATGTTAGTTTTACATCTTTAATTGCAACCCAAGTAACCTAAATGCATAAAATACTGCTTAGTGCAACCACTGTTAATCCCAATCCCATCCATTTATGTTCATGAAGAGAATTTTATTTAGATCAAAGCAATCCATTACGAAGAAATTGATTTTTTTTTTTTTTTTTGGAATAATGAAGCCACATTCTCTTCCCCAAATTTTATCATTATTGCTTCATGTTCTGTAAATCTTCTACAACTTTTATCTATTTAATAATGAGCTTTTGGATACTTTAACAAATTTGTCATATGCTAGAGCAAGAAGTATTAGTAATAAACTTCGCGTTAATAAAATAAGTTAACTTACTTGGGAAAGACATCTCCCATGTGGCCGTGCCCTTTTGGAGCAAGCAAACAAGGCCATGCCAAGCATCCCGAAAGCCAACAACCTCAATGAGATCATCATCAACATAAGTAGGAGTCAAGTCACTCTGTTTAAATTAGAACACAGCATCACTTCACAATGTTAATTGAAAGAAATACACATAACTAATTCTAGATATGCATTTATTATAACCAAAATGAACCTCATGGAGCTTTTTGTTATTGGGAGTTCCCCAAGGATTGAGTCCATCAGAAAAGCTGGGAAGGTTGAGGCAGATAATAGACCTGATGTTGCACACATTATTTTTAAGACCCTTAGTAAGAAAACCTGCCAAAATTTTAACTTCCCCAAAATGTGTGGAGTATCACTGATGTATTTCATAATTGATATATTAAATTCATCTCTTAAAATGTGCTGGATGCTTGTTTATTAATTGTCAGAAATCACCATATGTAACAATTATAATTTTTACAATTTTTTGGGTTAGCCCATGAATAATCCATCGCTATATTTTACACCAAAATTTGCAGCTAAGATTAGCCACGTATTTAACGATGGAAATATGTCGTCGGATTATCCATCGCAAATCCCTACTAATGCTTCGCAAAATGACCCTTTAGCTTAAAAAATTAAAATCTGTCGCTACATTAGCAATGGAAATTTTCCATCACTAAATCCATCACTATATAGGCTTTTTTTGTAGTGATAATCCCAACATATAATCTATTCAGCATCAATAGATAGTGTGAACTTTGTTTCTGAAATGTTTTTTAATTTGATGCAATATTGAAGCTTGAGATTATGCAGAGATTATACCTGGTTAAAGTTGGGAAGCTTTTCAAGGTTACTACATCCATGAAAATCGAAGGACACAAGTTTCTTAAGATTTCGAAAAGATGGGTGGATCTCTTTCAATTTCTCACACTTTGAAAGGTTTAAATACTGCAAATTGGGCATCATAGCAAAATTTGGTGTTTCAGACAAAGAGCTACAATCTGTAAGATCCAAACCGGTAATGCTCTTCATTTCCTGCAAAAGAAAAATGAGATTAGTTACATTATTGATAACAACTCTTAACTGAAAAAACTTCTTAAAAATAACTAACCCATATTACTGAGTTGTTGCGTCAATGAGGGAAGTTCTATAGTCCTAAAATACAATATATACCAACACAAATGAAGAAAAGTTTTATAATCCCAACATACAGTATATTCAACACCAACAGATATTATGTACTCTATTTCTGAAATGTTTATTAATTTGATGCAATTTTCAAACTTGAGATTATGGAGATATTATACCTGATTAAAACTCGGAAGCTTTTCAAGGTTACTACACCCATGAAAATTGATATTCACTAGTTCCGTAAGATTTCCAAAAGATGGGTGGATCTCTTTCAATTTCTCACAATATGAAAGTTTTAAATATTTCAAGTTTGGCGTCATAACAAAATTTGGTGTTTCTAACAAAGAGCAACAATATGTAAGATACAATTCGATAATGGTCTTCATTTCCTGCATAAGAAAAATGAGATTAGTCACATTATTGATCACAACTCTTAACTTAAAAAACTTTTTAAAAATAACTGACACATTGCTATGTTGTTGCGTCAATGAGGGATGTTCTATAATCCCAACATACAATATCTCCAATACCAATAGATATTATGTACTTTATTTCTAGAATGTTTATTAATTTGATGCAACTTTTAAGCTAGAGATTATGGAGATATTATACCTGGTTAAAATTGGGAAGCTTTTCAAGGTTAATACATCCATGAAAATCGAAAGACACAAGTTCTGTAAGATTTCCAAAAGATGGGTGGATGTCTTTCAATTTCTCACACTTCGAAAGGTCTAACAACTTCAAGTTCGGCATCATAGCAAAATTTGGTGTTTCTAACAAAGAGTTACAAACTGTAAGATCCAAATAGATAATGTTCTTCATTTCCTGTGTTAATGTTTAAAGAGAAGAACTCACGGGAGTGTATAACTCACTCAATGTATAGATAGGTTGAAGTTGTACAGTATTTATAGGTATAGAAAAAGAAAGACAGCCACACACTAACAGCCTCTAACAACTCCTTAAGACTCTAACAAAACCCAATTTATTCTAACACTCCCCCTCAAGTTAGAGCATAGATATTAATCATGCCCAGCTTGTTACAAATATATTCAACCCTATCCCTACTGAGTCCTTTAGTGAACAAATCAGCTAGCTGGTCGCCGCTGCGGACATGAGCCATAGAAAGTAACCCTTCACTACTACAGAAATCACATACAACGTCGGCTAAATAATTGGCCGACGTTATATGTTATTTAAATAATTAAAAATAAAAAAAAACCCTTTAACGTCGGTTATATGGTAATAACCGACGTTAAAGGTATGCACTTAAAACTACTACGCGATACGACGTCGGCTAGGTGTTTAGCCGACGTCGTATCACAAACGCACACCGTCGACCCTTGATACGACGTCGGCTATGACATTAGCCGACGTCGTATCACCAAATTCACTTAGCCCCCGCGCAATACGACGTCGGCTAGGACTTTAGCCGACGTCGTATTGCGCCGTATTATCTATACTGGACCTACAACGTCGGTTATTAGTAATAACCGACGTATTAGTAATAACCGAGGTTGTAGGGTTTGTAAATAAATCCCCAAATTTCCGATTCTTTCCTATGTGATGTCCAAACTTCCCAGCTTTGGATCCTTAAGCGTCACCACCACCTCTGCCGACGACATGGAACGACCAACGGCACGGACCCGGCAGCCGCAGAATCCTCATTTTGAGATCACTGACCGCATGCCTCATCTCACAGATCCCAACGTCGTAGTTGCCATGCGGCTGGCCATAGTGGACGTGGCGCAGACCCGATCTCTGCTCAAAGCTCTGGGCGACCGTCCTGATCACGAGATGGTGGATACTGCTAAGGCAAAACTTGCGGAAATGGACGCTTTTCTATCCAAGCAATTGGATGACGAAGGGAAGAGGAAAGAGGCGGAGAAGGAAAGGGAGATGTATAAAGCGGTGATTGAGTTGGACGAGATGCATCAGGCGTATGAGGTATTGTTGAAAGAGGCAAAGCGAAGGCTGGGGAGGATTTACGATGTGGCTGTGGCTGGCGGTGATGTGGCAGCAGCTCTTGAGGGAAGGGAGGATCATATGAATAGTGGGGGATGAAAGAGGAGGAGGTGGTGAATGAGGAAATAGTAGCTCCGCCGCAGATCTGTCATATGAATAGTGGCAGCAGCTCTTGAGCTCCGCCGCCGATCTGTCACAACGGTAAGGTTTTTTTTTTTTTTTTTTAGGTTAGTGCCTTCACCTACAGTATCATGTAAATTCTGACTTTTCTGAAACTGCATTTCTGTTCTATTATTTTCCAGAACTTATATATCATTCCTTAATTTCATTACTATGTCAGTTTGATATCTCATTAATTTGTCTTCCCAAAAATTGTTCATCAAAATAGTTATTGTGATTTCTTATTGAGTCCCAAAATTGTACTAATTTATCAGTATGAGCAGGTGATTTTGGTGTTGCTGCACAGCTGACTAGAACAATGTCCAAACGTAACACAGTATGTCTATGAGTTACTTATAGTTCTAAAACTTCCTTAGTAGAAAAATTTATCTATACAGCTATACTTTGACATTATATGACTAATTTTTCCTCATTTCATGATTGCTTCTTTTATTTTTGGATGCAAATGGGAAATAACTTAAAGAAATCTAACATATAGTAGGTTACTGAAATGACAGTTTCAGTTATACACTCTTTGAAGAAATATTTTTGGAAATATGACACCATGAACATGTAAATGCAGTTACTGTGATACAAAGGGTTATTTCCTTGACAATTCTTAGTTTCCATTACTAAGAACTAATGATAAGCATATATACATTATCATTCATGTGTAGTATTACCTACTAATGCAACATAATCAACAGTAATGGATTCTTTTAAAACCTTTTGATTTCCATGTGTTTGTTTTATGTGATGGTAGATGCTGCATTCCTCCTACTGATTGTCTGATTCTATCAAAGCCACGATACAAAAAAAGAAAAGGAATGAAATTTATATTTGCACAATTTTATTCTAAGGCAAAAGCTTATTGGTATTAGCTAGTGCTAAAAATCATTTTACTGGATAGGTTCTTGATTATCTGAAGGAGTAATGTCCCTTTTCCTCATGCAAGTGGGAATGAAATATGAAAAAAAAAAACACTAGTATTGTTTTCTCAGCTCTCCATCTCCTTGCATTATAATGATGTGTTCAATGCTTGTCATTTTCTTTCTTGGATGGCTCCAGAAGTTATTCAAGAAAGTCGGTATGATGGAAAGGTATTATTGACATTGCAATGTGATCTCCCTGTGGCTCTTGAATTTTGTCTGCATACTATTTTTATTGTACTATACTTATTGTTTTCCCTACACTTATCTCCCAATCTTTCCCAGGTAGATGTATGGGCGCTTGGAGTATCCGCAATTGAAATGGCAGAGGTACATTAATTTCCAAGTTCCTTTTATTTGTTTTTGGATTAACTGTTGTTTATGTGAAAAGTTAAAGCAGGTTTTTTTTTTTGGATAAAAAATATTTCCCCTATTTGGAGCTTCATTTGTAATGTATAGCTTGCTATTAAATTGTACTGTGTTTAAGATCATGAAATGTTAGATGAATTTTAACATTGATGCTGACCAATACCCCCGCCCCTCCCCCTCTTTTCAGGGGCTTCCTCCAAGAGCAACAGTGCATCCCATGAGGGTTAGTCTGTGAATTCGAAGCTTCAACAGAATATGTCACATGCATTATTGCTATTCTGCATATGAACTGTAAGCATTATGCTGTCTGTTAGAAATTATGAGATGGTGTTTTTTTGGGTGGCAAAGCGAGGTAGAAGCTAGTATTTCTCATTCAAATTTTAAAAATATTAGCTTAAATTAGCTTACTAATTATTATTTATTACTTTTCAAAATTATTACAGATAGTGGAGAGAGTTGGTTCATTGAGCTACAATCAACAAGAGATTGATGAAGTTAGAGACACATGGACCAAGTAGTTCATTGATGAATGGATTAATACATTGCATTAGTATGTGAAATAGTAATGTGATGTATTGCTTTTATTGCTTTCGGTACAAAGTTTGGGATAATATTATGACTTGTATTAATTAATTTAGATAATTTTGGATGAACTTCTATTATTAATTATTATCAATGAGATTTATTGCTTTTATTAATTTTGATATTATAAATATAAATTGTACAGGTTTTGAATGTGATTGTGATTGCTATATATATTTGAGCAGGTTTTGGGTGTAAATAGAAAAATAAAATGCCTATTTAAAAACAAAAAAATTACCCTACAACGTCGGCTATTTGTAAAAAGCCGACGTTGTAGGGTATTTTAGTAGTTTTCAAATTCCCTACAACGTCGGCTATTTGTAAAAAGCCGACGTTGTAGGGTATTTTAGTAGTTTTCAAATTCCCTACAACGTCGGCTATTTGTAAAAAGCCGACGTTGTAGGGTATTTTAGTAGTTTTCAAATTCCCTACAACGTCGGCTATTTGTAAAAAGCCGACGTTGTAGGGTATTTTAGTAGTTTTCAAATTACCTACAACGTCGGCTATTTGTAAATAGCCGACGTTGTAGGGTATTTTAGTAGTTTTCAAATTACCTACAACGTCGGCTATTTGTAAATAGCCGACGTTGTAGGGTATTTTAGTAATTTTCAAATTACCTACAACGTTGGCTATTTGTAAATAGCCGACGTTGTAGGGTATTTTATTTGTTTTTAAGTTACCTACAACGTCGGCTATTTGTAAATAGCCGACGTTGTATGTGTACCTTACAACGTCGGTTAACATATAGCCGACGTTGTATGTGTACCTTACAACGTCGGCTAACTTTTAGCCGACGTTAAAGGGTTTACTTAGCCGACGTTAAAAGCCGTCTGTGTAGTAGTGCTTGCTGGACCTTCTCACGCACGAAATGACAGTCTACTTCAATATGCTTGGTCCGCTCATGGAACACTGGATTGTTTGAAATGTGTATAGCCGCTTGATTATCACACCACAGACGTATGGGCTTCATCACCTCCACACCAACCTCCTTCAGAATGTTGTGCACCCACGTTATCTCACAAGCCACATGAGCCATTGCCCTATACTCAGACTCTGCACTAGATCGAGCCACAACTGTTTGTTTCTTGCTTTTCCATGAAACCAAATTACCTCCCACAAACACACAATACCCTGTTGTCGACCTCCTGTCACTCAATGAGCCTGCCTAATCAGCATCAGAAAACGCTTCAACACTCATATGTCCATGATTAGCATATAAAATACCTTTCCCAGGCGCATTCTTGAGATACTTAACGATACGAACTGCCGCATCCCAGTGGGTTAGTGTAGGCGCTTGCATAAACTGACTCACCACACTAACCGGAAAAGCAATATCCGGACGCGTAATGGTAAGATAGTTCAACTTTCCCACTAGCCTCCTATACCTCTCGGGAGAATCAAGGGCCTCCCCCTCACCAGCTGCAAGCCTAACACCTTGCTCCATCGGCGTCTCACACGGTTTTGAGCCCGACAACCCAGTATCATCAAGCAAATCTCACGGTTTTGAGCCCGACAACCCAGTATCATCAAGCAAATCTAGCACATACTTCCTCTGGAACCCAGTATCATCAAGCAAATCTAGCACATACTTCCTCTGGGAAAGAAAATCATCAAGCAAATCTAGCACATACTTCCTCTGGGAAAGAAATTCATCAAGCAAATCTAGCACATACTTCCTCTGGGAAAGAAATATCCCTTTCCGAGAACGAGCAACCTCGATCCCCAAAAAATATTTCAGCACTCCCAAATCTTTTGTGTGAAACTTTTCCTTGAGAAAAGATTTAAGTGCTTCAATCCCTCCTGCATCACTACCTGTGACTACTATAAGTGCTTCAATCCCTCCTGCATCACTACCTGTGACTACTATATCATCAACATAAACAATCAAGAGAATGCACCCAACATTAGTATGCTTAAAAAAGACGGTATGATCACATGTACTCCTCTGCATACCAAACTCAACAATCACATTGCTAAACCTCCCAAACCAAGCTCGCGGGGATTGTTTTAAACCGTATAGAGACTTCTGAAGTCTACATACCTTCCCAGACTCCCCCTGAGCAACAAACCCGGGGGGTTGCTCCATATATACTTCCTCAACTAAATCTCCATGCAAAAACGCATTCTTGACATCTAACTGAAACAAAGGCCAGTGGTTAGACGCCGCTAAGGAGATAAAGATACGTACCGAAGCCAACTTGGCTACAGGGGAGAAAGTTTCTGTATAATCAACCCCATAAGTCTGCGCATACCCTTTTGCAACAAGACGAGCCTTAAGTCTAGCCACCGACCCATCCGGGTTCATCTTCACAACATAAACCCACTTGCAACCAATCGCAGTCTTACCGACCAGGAGGGGTACCAAATCCCAAGTCCGATTGTCCTCCAGTGCAGCCATCTCCTCCTCCATTGCATGTCTCCATCCATCATGAGCTATAGCCTGACTCAAAGTGTTTGGAACTGACACAGAATCTAAACGAGACACAAAGGCGCGAGAAGACGCTGGCAAATGAGTATAAGACACAAAAGAAGAAATAGGATGTACACAACGGCGTTTACCTTTACGTAGGGCAATGGGAATATTCTGATCATTTGACGAAGATAATGGTAAGGTGGAAGTACTCACTTGTGAAACAGACCCAACTGGTATGGAAATAGTATATGTAAGGAAGTCATTATCCGGAGTAGAACCACACTCAAATGACCCAGTTACACTCCCAGAAAACACCATGTTTTCAAAGAAAGTAACATCAGCTGACAAAAAAATACCGCCCTAAGTCTGGTGAATAAAAGTGATAACCCTTCTGAGTATGTGAGTATCCCAAGAATATACATTTGAGTGACTTTGGATCAAGTTTCCCACGTTGAGGGCGAACATCCTGGACAAAACAAGTACACCCAAATATTTTCGGAGGGAGATGAAACAGGGGTTCTGACGGATACACGCAGGAGTAAGGGATTTGACCTTGAAGGACAGATGAAGGCATTCGGTTGATAAGGAAACATGCTGTATGAACAGCATCAGACTAGAAAACTTTAGACACTTTCATCTGAAACAAAATAGCCCGAGCTACCTCTAGCAAATGACGGTTTTTTCTTTCTGCCACTCCATTCTGTTGAGGGGTATACCCGCACGAGGACTGATGAACTATCCCATTTTGACTCATATAAGTGGAAAACAGTTTAGAGAAATACTCTCATGCATTGTCACTCCGCAGACACTTTAATAGTTTTATTAAACTGGGTTTTGACCTCAGCACAAAAATTACAAAAAATAGTAAACAATTCATCCCTAGACTTCATAAGATATAACCACGTACATCTAGAGAAATCGTCTACAAATGTTACGAAATATCTAAACCCATTTTTTCCTGTGACATGACAAGGACCCCAAACATCAGAATGAACAAGTTCAAATATAGACCGTACCCTGTTATTAACTCGAAGAGGGTAGGAAACTCGACAGTGCTTAGCGTACTCACACGACTCACACTGCAAAGTAGACAACGACTCTAAACCAGGAAAGATCTTCTTTAGAGTTGACAATGGTGGATGACCATACCGACAGTGTAATTGGAAATGAGAGGTATCACTCAACATGGCTTTGGACGGCGACACAGACTACTCTAACACGTACATGCCTCCGACTTCCTTCCCCTTACCAATAATCTTCTTCGTCAAAAGATCCTGAAACAGACAATAACCAGGAAAACAAGGAAACCGAACAATTTAAAGTCCGCGTGATTTGACTTATAGAAAGCAAATTAAAGGGAAACTTTGGAAGGTATAATATAGATGATAAGGGCAATGAGGAGGTTCCAACAGCGCTACCCTTACCCAAAATCGGCACAGATGACCCATCCGCTAAGGTAACAGTAGCCCCAGGGTTAGAGGGAGAATATGTAGAGAAAACATTAGAATTACCTGTCATATGGTCACTAGCCCTTGAGTCAATGACCCACTGTTTAGACGAAGAAGACACACACGCAACAGGATTACCTGTTTGGACAAAAGTTGCAGAAGGAGAAGGTTGATTGGATGGAAACTGAGGCACAGACTGCATGGAAGGGGACACCCTTAGTTGATTGAAGGCTGCCAACTCTTCATCTGTCATAACCACCATATGTCCTTCAGATCCAGAAACTGTGTTAGCAAATCTCTGTTGCTTGGGCGGTTTAGGACATTGGTTTTGGAAATGACCTGGTTCCCCACAGTTAAAACATACCCTCGGCCCTACACGGCCTCCTCCACGACTTCTTCCACCACGTCCTCGATAGCGACCACCTCCACCTCCTCGACTATTATACCCTTCGTTAGTATAACCACCTCCACCTCCTCGACTATTATACCCTTCGTTAGTATAATTCCCTTGTGACACAAATGAGCTCCCTTCGCCATTGCTTCCCTGTGATATAAAAACACTCTTTTCGGGAAGCTCACTATTGTCCGTACATATAAAAACACTCTTTTCGGGAAGCTCACTATTGTCCGTACTTACTGCAGCATTCTGAATCTGAGAGAAAACTTGGTCCAACGACCCTAACTCCTTATTTCCCAACAACTGTGACCTAAGGACCTCATATTCTTTATCAAGCCCAGAAATAAAACTAAAAGCAATTAATTGATCACGTTGTGCTTTCATTTTGTTTACATCAGTTGTAATAGGCATTGTAGTACATAAAGCTTCACTCAAACTTTTGCAATCATAATAATAATCTCTCAGATCTCGTCCTTTCTGATTAGGTCGATAAACACCTTGGGACAACTGGTACAATTTTCTCAGATTACTTGACCCACTAAACCATTCAGACACTAATTCCCACACGTCTTTTACCGTAGTATAATGTTGCATTGATAATATTACTTTCCTATCAATACAATTAATTATTCGTGACAACAGAGCCTTATCGTCTGCTTCCCATTCCCTTTTTGCTGCGTTTTCTGAAGGACACTCTTTATCTAAATGGTCACCTTTACCCATTCCATCTAGATTAATTTTAATTAAGAATTTCCATTCAGCAAAGTTTGACCCATCAGCCGCCAACACTACATCAATTAATTTGGATGGAGTTGAAACAATAGTAATATTATTGTTACTCCCCTCAGCCATATTAAACCCAAGAAACCAGAAATAAAGGTGGACAACACAGACGAAAGCAGCCAGTAAGGGAAACAAACGCAGATAACGCAACTTTAGAAGCAGGCTCTCAAAATGCAGAACTTCAACGAACTCAAAACCCTCAAATACATACCTTAACGGAGTCTACTCACAAAGACGATTCGACTAGTATAAATTCCGGCTGGAGAGGACGCCGGAATATTCCTCACGCGCCGGCGCGTGGGTCGGAGCAATGGCGGCGCGACGGCGCGTGGAGGCTCCGATGGACGCCCGATTCCGGTTCCGGCGTCGCCTGGGTGTTCCGACCACGGTACACTACCTCACTCTCGCTGGCTCTGATACCATGTTAATGTTTAAAGAGAAGAACTCACGGTAGTGTATAACTCACTCAATGTATAGATAGGTTGAAGCTGTACAGTATTTATAGGTATAGAAAAAGAAAGACAACCACACACTAACAGCCTCTAACAACTCCTTAAGACTCTAACAAAACCCAATTTATTCTAACATCCTGCATGAGAAAAATGAGATTATNGTGATATAAAAACACTCTTTTCGGGAAGCTCACTATTGTCCGTACTTACTGCAGCATTCTGAATCTGAGAGAAAACTTGGTCCAACGACCCTAACTCCTTATTTCCCAACAACTGTGACCTAAGGACCTCATATTCTTTATCAAGCCCAGAAATAAAACTAAAAGCAATTAATTGATCACGTTGTGCTTTCATTTTGTTTACATCAGTTGTAATAGGCATTGTAGTACATAAAGCTTCACTCAAACTTTTGCAATCATAATAATAATCTCTCAGATCTCGTCCTTTCTGATTAGGTCGATAAACACCTTGGGACAACTGGTACAATTTTCTCAGATTACTTGACCCACTAAACCATTCAGACACTAATTCCCACACGTCTTTTACCGTAGTATAATGTTGCATTGATAATATTACTTTCCTATCAATACAATTAATTATTCGTGACAACAGAGCCTTATCGTCTGCTTCCCATTCCCTTTTTGCTGCGTTTTCTGAAGGACACTCTTTATCTAAATGGTCACCTTTACCCATTCCATCTAGATTAATTTTAATTAAGAATTTCCATTCAGCAAAGTTTGACCCATCAGCCGCCAACACTACATCAATTAATTTGGATGGAGTTGAAACAATAGTAATATTATTGTTACTCCCCTCAGCCATATTAAACCCAAGAAACCAGAAATAAAGGTGGACAACACAGACGAAAGCAGCCAGTAAGGGAAACAAACGCAGATAACGCAACTTTAGAAGCAGGCTCTCAAAATGCAGAACTTCAACGAACTCAAAACCCTCAAATACATACCTTAACGGAGTCTACTCACAAAGACGATTCGACTAGTATAAATTCCGGCTGGAGAGGACGCCGGAATATTCCTCACGCGCCGGCGCGTGGGTCGGAGCAATGGCGGCGCGACGGCGCGTGGAGGCTCCGATGGACGCCCGATTCCGGTTCCGGCGTCGCCTGGGTGTTCCGACCACGGTACACTACCTCACTCTCGCTGGCTCTGATACCATGTTAATGTTTAAAGAGAAGAACTCACGGTAGTGTATAACTCACTCAATGTATAGATAGGTTGAAGCTGTACAGTATTTATAGGTATAGAAAAAGAAAGACAACCACACACTAACAGCCTCTAACAACTCCTTAAGACTCTAACAAAACCCAATTTATTCTAACATCCTGCATGAGAAAAATGAGATTATTCGCATTATTGATCACAACTCTTAACTTTAAAAAACTTTAAAAATAACTAACACATATTGCTATTGTTAGTTGAGTGATTTACTCTCAGCTTCTCAATTCAAGTTTGAATTGAGTAGCTGAGAGTCTATTTCCTTATTCTTGTTTGTGTATAAATAGGTAGCCTGTATATAGTTGAGATTTACAATACAGTGAGTTTTCTATGTATATTCTCTAGCATACTGTTTTCCATTTCAACATGGTATCAAAGCCAGGTTGAAGTAGAGTGACCTAGTGGGCATTGGTCGGAGCAACGGGGCGACCTCACCGGAGAAATCTCGTCGTCATCGGAGTTGCCACGCGCCACCGCTGTCTGCCGCCCCAAAGTACACGCGCCGGCGCGTGAGGAGTTTTCCGGCGTCGTCTCCGGCTGAAAATTGGTTCGTTAGTCTCGTCTCAGTAGGCCCGTTATATCCAGGTATGGTTTATGGGGTGTTATGTTGACAATGGTGTAGGGGTGGCGTGAGGCTTCAAGTTTTGTTGAAGTTTTTTGTTCTATTTGTTTTGGTTGGATTTGCACCTGATGGGTCCAATTTTGGTGAATGGGAGTTTTTAATTAAGGTTAATTTGGGTGGCATGGGAAAAGATGGACACTTGACAGAAGTGTGTCCAACAGGATCTTCTGACACAGTTAGTCCGTGGAAGAGTGATGATAAAGCTATTTTCTCTCGTATAATTAACTGTATTGACAAGAAAATAATTTTGTCAATGAAGCATTGTACAACTGTGAAAGAATTATGGGATTTAGTACATAAATGGTTTAGTGGGACATATAGCCAAAGGATGTTGTATCAATTGTCTCAAGATGTCTATCGTCCTTCTCGAAGGGGGCAAGACATTAGAGATTATTATTATGAGTTCAAGAGTGCGAGATGCTTTGTGCGCCACTATGCCCATCTCAAATGACCTGGCTGAAATGAAGAAACAACGTGACCAACTACTTGTGTTTAGTTAGATCTCAGGGTTAGGTACGGAATATGATGTTCTCAAGTCGCAATTGTTGGGGGACAAAGAGTTAGAATCACTGGATCAGGTCTTTGCGAGGGTCCAGAATGCATCAGGTAACATTAATAGTGGAGACGTGTCAGAAAGACATGTTTTCTTATCGCAGGACAATATGGTTGAGGAGAAAGCACTGCTGTTAAAAGGGAATGGCAACGATAATCGAGGTGGCCGATTCCGGGGGAGTGGTCGAGGAGGACATGGTGGAGGACGCGGAGGACCGAGGGTATGTTATAACTGCGGAGACCAGAATCATCCACGTAATCAGGGTCCCAAACCGTTTTGTTATGCTTGTGGAGACCCCAGTCATCTACGCAGTCAATGTCCGAAACTGATTCGACCACAAAGGTTTGCAAATTCTTTCATTAAACCAGAAGGACATATAGTGGTGATGACTGATGAAGATTTAGCTTTGTTCAACCAGCTGAAAGTTTCTTCCTCGCAGCTTCCAACTAATCATGATTCTGTGTCATCGCGTTCGGCTACGTTCGTCCAAACAGGTAATCCTGCCGCCTGTGTTTCTTCTTCTTCATCTCGAAAATGGGTCATTGACTCAGGAGCTAGTGACCATATGTCAGGTAATCCGAGTCTCTTTTCCACATATTTTCCTTTTAATTGTGGTACTACAGTTACCCTAGCAGATGGTTCTTCCACCACTATCTTGGGTAAAGGTAATGCAGTTGCTACTCCGAGATTATCCCTTTCGTCTATTTTGTATCTTCCAAAGTTCCCTTTCAATTTACTCTCTATAAGCTAGATCACTCGAGCTCTAAATTGTTGTGTGTTGCTTTTTTCTGGTTATTGTTTATTCCAGGATCTGTTGACGAAGGAGATTATTACGTTTCCTGTTAGCGTGGTAAGTCAGTTTATGAGTGAACCTACACAAGCTCATAGGGAGGCACCTATCCGGATCGTGAAGTATTTGAAGGGTGCCCCTGGGAAAGGGCTCTTATATGCATATTATGGGCACACTAGTGTTGAGGCATTTTCTGATGTTGATTGGGCTGGGTCTCCAAGTGACGGGAGGTCTACGACAGGTTATTTTGTGTTCGTAGGAGGCAACTTGGTCTCGTGGAAGAGCAAGAAATAGAGTCGTAACCCGATCCAGTGTAGAGTCTGAGTACAGGGCCATGGCTCACGTCACGAGTGAGATTGTTTGGGTGCATAGTATTTTGAAGGAGATTGGTGTAGAGGTGCAACTACCAGTGAGTTTGTGATAATCGTACTGCCATACAGACTACTAATGATCCTATTTTTCACGAGCGAACCAAGCATATTGAGGTGGATTGTCATTTCATATGAGAGAAAAGGTGACACAGGGGTTGATATCTGCGGTGCATGTTCGAAGTGCTAATCAATTAGCTGATGTGTTTACAAAAAGTTTGGGTAAGGGTTGGGTTGAATATATATGTAACTAGCTACGCATGATTGATATTTATGCTCCAGCTTGAGGGAGAGTGTTAGTTGAGTGATTTACTCTCAGCTTCTTGGCTGAGAGTCTATTTCCTTGTTCTTGTTTGTGTATAAATAGGTAGCCTGTATATAGTTGAGATGTACAATTCAGTGAGTTTTCTATGTATATTCTATAGCATATTGTTGTCCATTTCAACAGCTACGTTGTTGCGTTGATGAGGGAAGTTCTATAATCCCAACATACAATATATCCAACACTAATAGATATTATGTACTTTATTTCTAAAATGTTTATTAATTTGATGCACTTTTGAAGCTTGAGATTATGGAGATATTATACCTGGTTAAAGCTGGGAAACTTTTCAATGTTATTACATTCATGAAAATCGAAGGACACAAGTTCCGTAAGATTTCCAAAAGATGGGTGGATGTCTTTCAATTTGTCACACTTTGATAGGCGTAAACACTTCAAGTTAGGCATCATAGCAAAATTTGGCGTTTCTAACAAAGAGCTACAATCTGTAAGATCCAAATCAGTAATGCTCTTCATTTCCTGTATGAGAAAATGTGATTAGTTGCATTATTGATCACAACTTTAACTTAAAAAACTTTTTAAAAATCACTGACACATATTGCTACGTTGTTGCGTCGATGAGGTAAGTTCTATAATCCCAACATATAATATATCCAACACCAATAGATATATGTACTTTCTTTATGGAATGTTTATTAATTTGATGCAATTTTGAAGCTTGAGATTATGGAGAGATATTATACCTGGTTAAAGCTAGGAAGCTTTTCAAGGTTACTACATCCATGAAAATCGAAGGGCACAAGCTCTGTAAGATTTCCAAAAGATGGGTGGATGTCTTTTAATTTCTCACACTTTGAATGGCGTAAAAACTTCAAGTTAGGCATCATAGCAAAATTTGGCGTTTCTAACAAAGAGCTACAATATGTAAGATCCAAATCAGTAATGCTCTTCATTTCCTGAATGAGAAAAATGAGATTAGTCGCATTATTGATCACAACTCCTAATGTAAATTTTTTTAAAAAATAACTAACACATATTGCTACTTTGTGGCGTTGATGAGGGAAGTTCTATAATATATCCAACACCAATAGATATATGTACATTATTTCTGGAATGTTTATTAATTTGATGCAATTTTGAAGTTTGAGATTATGGAGATATTATACCTGGTTAAAGCTGGGAAGTTTTTCAAGGTTACTACATCCATGAAAATCGAAGGACACAAGCTCCGTAAGATTTCCAAAAGATGGGTGGATGTCTTTCAATTTCTCACACTTTGAATGGCGTAAAAACTTCAAATTTGGCATCATAGCAAATTTGGCGTTTCTAACAAAGAGCTACAATCTGTAAGATCCAAATCGGTAATGCTCTTCATTTCCTGCATGAGAAAAATGAGATTAGTCGCATTATTGATCACAACTCTATCTTAACGTAAAATTTTTTTAAAAATAACTAACACATATTGCTACGTTGTGGCGTTGATGAGGGAAGTTCTATAATATATCCAAACACCAATAGGTATTATGTTACTTTATTTCTGGAATGTTTATTAATTTGGTGTAATTTTTGAGCTTGAGATTATAGAGATATTATACCTGGTTAAAGCTCGGAAACTTTTCAAGGTTACTACATCCATGAAAATCGAAAGACACAAGTTTCTTAAGATTTCCAAAAGATGGGTGGATGTCTTTCAATTTCTCACACTTTGAAAGGCGTAAAAACTTCAAGTTCGGCATCATAGCAAAACTTGGTGTTTCTAACAAAGAGCTACAATCTGTAAGATCCAAATAGAGAATGTTCTCCATTTCCTGCATGAGAAAAATGAGATTATTCACATTATTGACCACAACTTTAACTTAAAAACTTTTTAAAAATAACTAATACATATTGCTACATTGTTGCGTCGACGAGGGAAGTTCTATAATCCCAACATACAATATATCCAACACCAATAGATATTATGTACTTTATTTATGGAATGTTTATTAATTTGATGCAATTTTGAAGCTTGAGATTATGGAGATATTATACCTGTTTAAAGCTAGGAAGCTTTTCAAGGTTACAACATCTATGAAAATCGAAGGACACAAGCTCCTTAAGATTTCCAAAAGATGGGTGGATGACTTTTAATTTCTCACACTTTGAAAGGCGTAAAAACTTCAAGTTCGGCATCATAGCAAAATTTGGCACTTCTAACAAAGAGCTACAGTTTTTAAGATTCAAACGAGTAATGCCCTTCATTTCCTGCATGAGAAAAATGAGATTAGTCGCATTATTGATCACAACTGTTAACTTAAAAAACTTTTCAAAAATAACTACCACATATTATTGTTACGTTGTTGTGTAGATGAGGGAAGTTCTATAATCCTAACATACAATATATCCAACACCAATAGATACTATGTACTTTATTTATGGAATGTTTATTTATTTGATGCAATTTTGAGGCATGAGATTATGGAGATATTATACCTGGTTTAAGCTGGGAAGCTTTTCAAGGTTGCTACATCCATGAAAATCGAAGGACACAAGTTTCCTAAGATTTTCAAAAGATAGGTGGACCTCTTTCAATTTCTTACAGTTTGAAAGGTTTAAATACTCCATGTTCGGCATCGTAGCAAAATTTGGCGTTTCTAACAAAGGGCTACAACATCCGAGATCCAAATGGGTAATGCTCTTCATTTCCTACATGAGAAGAATGAGATTAGTCAAATGTTTCAGAACTCTTAAATTTAAAAACTTTTTAAAAATAACTAACATATATTGCCAAGTTTTTATGCATATGAGGGAAGTTCTATAGTTTCAACATATGAATCTAACTCCTTTAGATTTAGTGTATTGCCTTATTTATGAAAAAATTTCTAACTTAGTGCAATTGACAAGATTGAGAAACGTGAGATATGAAACTTACTTGATTGAAGCTCAGAAGCTTTGCAAGGTTGCAATGTCCTAAATTCAATTTAACAAGTTTCGTAAGATTTCCAACAGAAGGATGGATCGTTTCTAATGCCTTACAGTTTGAAATGTTTAAATTCACCAAATTCGGCATCATTGCAAAATTTGGAGTTTTTAACAAAGATTTGGATGAGCTCAGATCCAAATAGGTAAGTTTTTTCATTTCCTGCAAGAGATTGAGGATAAACAAAAGGTTGAACTCTTAATAAGGGAAAAAAATATATTAACCCAAAGTGCAGAGTTAATTAAGTTTCAAATACCATTGGGAAATAAAGCTTTGACCATGGATAATATGAGAATTTGAGAACCATCAAACTCCTTGGGAGATAATTCACAATGTCTATATCTTTGAAAGCTTCAATACTTTCCTGATGAGACTTTGAGCTACAAAGATGATGTACACGATATTTAACTATTAGCATCTTCAATTTTGTCATCTGTTTGAAAGCTTCAATACAAGGGCTAATATTCTCATCATAGTCAAATGAAAGCAAAAGACCTTCCACCGCCTTAGGCTCCTAAAACAAGAAAATAATATGTACAATAATCATTTTAATTCATTGCAAAATAACATTATTAAAAAAAAACATTTGGTAGCTTATTAGGAAAATATTAAGCCACAATAAATGTATCTTACATCCTCAATGTCTTCAAGCCGCCATCTCCTACTCCCTTTTTCTCTTGCAATATTCAACCCCATTTCATGTATCAAATCATGCATATGAATACGGGTCTCATCATATTCAAATAATTCAAATAGAAGACATCTATCAATAAAATCCGATATATTTGTGACAGGATTTAATTCGCAACAGTTAAGTATTTCTTCTACATCATCTCGGGGCTTGCCTCGAAAAAAGCATACTATATCCAAAAATACTTTTTTACACTCCTCATCTAGTCTATCATAACTTATCCTAAGCTTTTCAATAACTTCCCCTTCTCGGATGCCTTTAATCTTCTCTAGTGTGCTTTCCCACAATTTTGGTTTGTTCGTCCACATAGAGAAGAACCCCAGACTTTAAGCGCTAATGGAAGACCACCAGCATGAGCTACAAAAGATGTAGACAGATCTTCAAATCCATTCTCTGGAGATTCTTTTTTAAAGGCATGCCAACTAAATAGTTCTAGAGCTTTTCCTTCCTCCAATTTCTCTACTTCATAAGGTTCAACAACAACTCTAAATTGAGTGAATAAATGCTTGTCTCTTGTAGTTATGATTACTCTACTACCATTGCAAAGCCATTCAGCGTCTTCAACCAATTTATCTAATTGATCCCGATGACCTATATCATCAAGAACTATCAACACTCTCTTCCATTCAAGCCTTTTCTTTATCATCTGAATTCCTTCATCCACATCATTTAAATCAATTGCATTTTCCTCGAGAACTTTTGATAAGAGTTTCTTTTGCAAGGCTTCCAGCCCATGTTTTCTAACGTCAGCAAGAAAACATGAGCCATCAAATCCACTAGAAAATCGATCAAAAGCAACTTTTGCAATGGTTGTTTTCCCAATACCGCCCATACCCACCTAATACTAACTTAACATCTTCATCCCACACTTTTAACTTCATTCTTATTTCTTCAAGCCGTAACTCTAATCCCACTAAACCTTTTTGGACAATTGGAGGTGGAGGCAGTTGTTTTGATATGTCAGCAATGACTGCTTTGATACACTCTGTTTCAAATCTGAGAAGACATTGAACTAGTAGTTGGTAGCTTTTCACGAAACTCTATACATTACTTTCAATTTATATTTATAATTTATAATCCTCTGTAATAAGATTAAAATAAAAATAAAATTTGGGAGTAAAATGATAAAGAAAACAAACCCGTTATACTCATGACCGTGCAAATCGTGCCCTACAATACTGCCTGCCTTTGTCAAAGCTTTCCTCCACCTTTCAACCTTTGCCTTGCCCTCATCATCTTTGAAATTCTCTTCATGTTCGTCAAATGCTCCTTCAAAACTTGCAGTTTGTTTGCGCACATGTGAAGGGTCTATGTCGTAGAAAATTGGCACCACAACCTGGTTCAGATTATCTTTGCATTCCATGATTTTTGTAAGTTCGTCTAGACACCAGGGTGACGATGCATAATTCTTGGAGAAGACTACAACAGCAAATCTTGATTCTTGAATAGATTGTAGGAGAGCGGGAGCAATCTGATGTCCTTTCTCCAGCCGCTCGTCATCTTTGAAGGTGTGGAGTCCTTTCAGGTTCAGGCGATCGTAAAGGTGATCAACAAAATTCTTGTGAGTATCTTCACCTCGAAAGCTCAAGAAAACATGATAAGTGAATTTCCGGGTTGATTGTGAAGGAGTATCAGAAGCCATATTTTGGAACTCGACCATACAGCAAACTAATTGGAATGGGGATTAAATTACAGAGTTACAAGAAGACATCTGAGTCAACCCTTGACATGCCTGAAAAAGTATTGAGGATTTAGGCACTGAGTTGGGCCCACTACTTTTGACGACTCCATCAAAGTGATCAAACCATAAGGAAAATATTATTTGGACTTCCATTTTATACTCCTAATTTGTACTCCCATTCACAAATTTTTGATATAAACACCTATTCTGGGATCCACATGATAGAAATATCCAATTCTTATTTATTACATTAGGGAGTAAAAGTAAAAGTGGGAGAGTAGAATTTGAGAGTACATGTAGTATAACTCAACGCATAATTACACGGTATGCATATATGTGATGAGTTGGGTCCATATCTTGCCCACTTTGAGAATTGTCCAAATCATAATAATGGTGATTGCATATTAGGCAAATTCTACCCTAGAACATGGTTGATGTAGCATGACCACGAAGTAAGTATTATTTTAATTACACTTTAATTTTATTTGATAATATTATTCTATTTTTTAGTTTCAATTTTTACACATATTAGTTTAACTAGTATTTTCTATGCGTGGTGCGCAAAAATAGGTGCCCAATATTAATACTTTTTATATTAAAATTTTAGATTTATTTAGATTTTCGATATTTAAATTATTATAAATAATAATAATGTTCTTTCAAAAAAATAAATAATAATAATAATGTAAAACATTTTAATAAATTTAATAATAATAATAATAATGTAAAACATTTTAATAAATTTAATAATAATAATAATAATAATAATATTATTATTATTATTATTGAAGAAGATAAGAAAATATATGGTGGATGCATGTGCATAGTAACAATAGTGAAACATATAATAGAAGTTTTTATAATGGTAAGGGTATATTTGTTCAAAACTGACCCTATTACATTGTAGTATGAGTTAATATAGCACAAGGTGCTCGGCAATTACACTTCATATTTATTTGACATATGTCATTGTATGGGCTATGGATTTTAGTTTCATTTTCCACACACACTACTTCCATTATAACAACACTAAAGTATCATTTTAATTTTACTACAGTTTCAATTGACGACCATGCATGGTCCACAAGTGCTTATTACAATTCAAATATTTGGTTAATAAATTATGTACCTATTACAATTCAAATATTATGTACCT
Organism: Ipomoea triloba; assembly: GCF_003576645.1. Lineage (NCBI taxonomy): Eukaryota > Viridiplantae > Streptophyta > Magnoliopsida > Solanales > Convolvulaceae > Ipomoea > Ipomoea triloba. The sequence goes on from NC_044925.1 coordinate 11,289,262, forward strand.
TTAGTTGTATTTACAAGTGCATAATCACATACTCCTTCTGCCCATTTTGTCTGTCATGTTATTATTTATTGGTCAAATCAAGTCTTTCTTCATTGTTTTTTAAAGTAATTTTTAAAATTAATTTTTTTTGTCTATAATAGTATTTTTAATTTAGTTTCTAAATATATAAATTTTATATACTAATACTAAACATAATATTATGAAAAATTGAATTAAAAATAATTTTAGTCAAACGTCGTTAATCGAATCATACAAACAAAATGAGATGGATGGAGTAATATGTTAATTGCAAGTACATAATATGAATGTCATTTTAGGATCAAGGTTCACAATACAAGCTAAGGTGGATCCTGGTACGTTGTATAATTTGCGTTAATTTATATCGTGGACCAAGGTCCACATAGTATTGTGGACCCTAGATTGAAACGATGTCGTCTTGATCTTTAGATTTTAACGGATTTTACAATTTTTCCGTTTCTCATCATGTCTCTACACAACTACTAATTATTCTAGTATAGTTACAGATTTCATACTCTTAGGATATAAAACTTTATAACACAAGACACAAAAAATTCACAACACAAAACACATATACATTTTATATATTTACTTATTTCCAATTTCTAATTTAGGTAGAAAATTTATGTTCTATAGGCACAAAATTTCACAATAAAATACATAAATTCATAATATAAGACACACAATATGTTGCGTGCAACACATCTACTAATTTGTTCCAAGTACAAAACTTATACTTTTAAGATACAGAATTTCATAATACAAGATACAAAAACACACAACACGAGTGCAAGACACATACAGATGTTTTACAATAAAATTAATAATAATAACTGTAACATGAATTGAACAATCAAACAATCACCGTCAAAATTAGATAAATCATCATTCGAAAGTAACACCATACAGGACCAGGGTCCACAGTACAATGTGGACCTGGTCCATAATATTAGTATTGATAATTTACCTATTTGGCTATCCGAAGATATTAGAACTTACATTTACTAAACTATTGTACTAAATGTAACATGAAAACATCATATAAGTGAATTTTCGAGTTAGGGTCTGTTTGTAAAGTAGAAAAATGACTTCTGGAAAAATGAGTCATTTTTTTATAAAACATTTTCCTTTCCAATGTTTGGTTGCACAACAGAAAATTGTCCTTGTGTGTTTGGTTCATTTTCCAGAAAATGAGCAGGAAAATAAGCAAAATTGTATACGACAATGTTTTAATTGTTATATACCAAAAGAAATATTTTTAGTGTTTCGTTTAAAATATAGCAACTTTTATTTTAAATTTCATGCAAAAACTTCTCAATAATTTATCTTCCCAATACTGAAACCATTGTCACAGTATAAAAACTCAAATGCTAAATCAAGTTCACAAATTCTACAAGCTAAATCAAGGAAACAACATTTGGCATTATTCCACTCTTTACCTTCCAGTAAAACACATAAATTGCCTCAAACAATTTACATTCTTTACAAAGGGCATAAATAACAATATTATAAGTATACACATTCTCCATATACCCGTAAGAAACCATTTCCCTATACACCAGCCAAAAGCAACCAACCTCATCTAACTTTAACAGATGATTCAAAAAATTATTCAGTGCATCAACCAAAACCATATGACTTCATAACCAATGTGTCAAATACAGCATTAGCCCCACAACCTACATCATAACTATCAATAAGCCCTCCCAAAATCTCCAAAGGCAAAATCCCCTTCCTTATTATCAACTCTTTCATCAACCACAAATGTTATAATAATATTATTATTATAAGTTTTCAACCAAGCTATTAAAAGTAATGGGATGAGTGTTATGCAGTAGTGGGGTAAATGTAGTGAATTTGCGTGAATTGAAGATGAAAACATGTCTTACATTTCCTACTTGCTAGCCTTATATTTCCTAATTTCTGGCCTTTTTATTCACTATAAATAGATTGTATTTCATTTCATTTATTCATCAAATTCAAAGAGTATTCTTCTCTCTATTTCTATTTCTCTCTCATTCACATAAATATATATATTTATATATATATTTAGATATATTATATTTAATATATCTAACATTTGGTATTAGAGCCTATCAACCTTCCAACCCCGAGATATTGTCCGTAGTGAAATATGACCACAAATTTCAATATTGTATGGTCGGGTCCCAAACTAGACGGGAAACTCGATTACAATTATTGGCAAATTATGATGACCGCACATTTGAAAGCCTAGAATCTTTGAAGCTTTGTTGATCCGAGTCTACAAGAAGGAGCTGATGCAGCCGCTATACGGCGAGATCAATTGGCCTTGGGACAGATTCACCAAGGTGTTGATTACTCAATTTTTGGGCAATTAGCTCGTGCTCAAACAGCAAAGCAAGCTTGGGACATCTTAAAGGTGTCACACAAAGGAGTTGATCGGGCACAAAAGTCAAAGTTGCAGTCGTTGAGAAGGTTGTACGATCATTGTGAGATGACCTCTACAGAAACTGTGGATACGTATTTCAGTCGTCTTATTGATCAGGTGAATAAGATGAGGTTATATGGAGATACGATTGAAGATGGTGCAGTGGTTGAAAAAGTTCTTCGAACTATGCCGATGAAGTATGACTATGTGGTGGCTTCAATTACAGAGTCACATGATACCGAGCTCTTGTCAATTGCAGAGTTGAAAGGTATGATAGAAAGTCATATTGAAAAGATTGAGTCAAAATCGGAACCACTAGCAGAAGAAGCTTTGAAGAGCCAAGTCACCCTGAATATGACTGGCCATAATCAAAGAGGTGGAGGATCTGGTAGAGGTCGTGGAAGAGGAAGAGGATGATTTAGAGGAAGAGGACATGGTAACTCCAATCAAGGAGGAGGACGTGGTCACTCCAACCAAGGAAGAGGTGGAGGTAATGCCAAACAAGGCAAATTTCCATTTCATTGCTACAATTGTGGCAAGTATGGAAACAAGATTGCAGATTGCTGGTACAATGAGGACAATCGTGGAAATCAAGCAAATATTGCTGAAAAGTCCGGTGAGAGTTTTGAAACCTTACTTTTGGCCAGTAATAGTTTTTCTGCAGGTGAAAACATATGGTTTTTGGATACTGGGTGTAGTAACCATATGTGTGGGAAGAAAGAATTATTTTCCGAACTAGATGAATCAGTCTGGTCTTAAGTGACATTTGGCAACAAGTAAAAAGTGTCAATTTTGGGAAAAGGTAAAATCTCTATTCAGTTGAAAGATGGTACTCACAATTTTATATTCGATGTGTTCTATGTTCCTGACCTACACCAAAATTTGTTGAGTATGGGGCAGTTGTCAGAAAAAGGATATAAGATAAATATTACTCAGGGGTGTTGTATCATTGTCGATGCTAAGGGAGTTTTGATTGCAAAGGTAAATATGTCCCAAAATCGACTATTTCCTCTGAAAATCAATCATGCACTTCTTGCTTGCTTTAATTCTGAAATTTGTGATGATAATTGGTTATGGCATATGCGATTTGGACATTTTCATTTCTCTGGATTAAACTATCTAGCGAAAAAAGAGCTTGTTTCTAATTTACCTGTTGTGAATGTTCCAAATCGTATTTGTGAGATTTGTTTGATTGGGAAGAAGCACATAGATCCCTTCCCTATAGGCAAGTCAAGGAGAGCTACAAAATAGTTGGAGATTATTCACTCAGACCTATGTTCATTGGAGGTTTCCTCACATGGAGGTTGTAAGTACTTTGTTACTTTCATTGATGATTTTAGTAGGAAAACATGAGTTTACTTTCTAAAGCAAAAGTATGATGCATGTGATGTTTTCAAACAATTTAAGACTTTTGTTGAAAAGCATAGTGGTTATGAAATTAAAATCTTGAGAACTGATAGAGGTACATAATATATTGCTTGTGATGATTTTCTGAATGAGAAGGGTATTCAGCACCAAATGACAGCTAGATACACTCCACAATAAAACAGAGTGGCTGAGAGGAAGAATAGATCTATCATGGATATGGTGAGGTGCATGCTGAAATCTAAAAATCTGCCTAAGCCTTTTTGGGCAGAAGCTGTTGCTTGTGATGTCTATGTGTTAAACAGGTGTTCAACTAAAAGTGTTCGTGATAAGACACCTGAGGAAGCTTGGAGTGGAAGAAAACCCTCTATAAGAAATCTCAAGGTTTTTGGATGTTTGGCATATGCACATGTGCCAGATCAATTGAGAAAGAAATTGGATGATAAAGGTGAGAAGTGTATATTCATTGGTTATAGTGACGCTTCAAAGGCTTATAAACTATACAATCCTGAAACCAAAAAGGTTGTTATAAGTCGTGATGTCACTTTTGATGAATATAGTGTCTGTGATTGGTCGGCTAAAGATGAAAGGTCAGTTGTTGTTCCTGTTGTCGAAAATATTGTTGATGAACAACCGATTCTAGATAATGTCCAGTCTCCTTCACAACCAGGGTCGTTTGTCCAACGATTTCAGCCCGAGCTCCAATTACCAGCTCGCTTGCAGGATTATGTTGTGGGTCATGATAATGACCTGTCTGATGAAGAGATTGTTCAATTTGCTCTTTTTGCAGATTGTGACCCTCTATCCTATGAGGAGGCTGCTATAGAAACTTATTGGCGTAAGGCGATGGATGAGGAGATTCGTGCCATTGAAAAGAATGGTACCTGTGAGTTAACAGAATTACCTCCTGGAAAGAAGCCAATTGGAGTAAAAGTGGGTCTACAAAACCAAATACAAGTCAAATCGAGAAATTGACCGTTTTAAAGCGCGGTTGGTAGCAAAGGGCTACAAGCAGAAACCAGGTATTGATTATTTTGAGGTTTTTGCTCTAGTAAGTAGACTTGATATAGTTTGTATGGTTATTTCTCTTGCTGCTCAAAATGATTGGAAATTGCATCAAATGGATGTCAAGTCTGCTTTTTTGAATGGTTTTCTTGAAGAAGAAATATATGTTGAGCAACCTGCAGGATTTGTGAAGAAAGGGGAGGAAAATAAAGTTTATAGGTTGAGAAAAGCTCTATATGGCTTAAAACAGGCGCCTAGGGCGTGGTATGGTTGCATTGACTCATATTTTATTGAAAGTGGTTTTATGAGATGTCCTCATGAACACACTTTGTATGTCAAATGCACTGATTCTGGTGATGTTGTTATAATCTGTCTATATGTTGATGATTTGTTTTTTACTGGAAATAACTTGAAGTTAATCTCAGAATTCAGGGAGACACTCATTAAGAGATTTGAAATGACTGATATGGGCCTTATGTGTTACTTTCTTGGCCTTGAAGTTGTTCAGATGGATGGTGGAATCTTTATTCCACAAAAGAAGTATGGAGCTGATATCTTGAAAAAGTTCAAAATGGAAAACTCCAAACTAGTTTCAACTCCGGTAGCTGAAAAGTTAAAGGTGTCCAAAGATGAGTCTGGTAAGAATGTGAATGTTACAGCCTATAAAAGCTTAATTGAGAGTTTGAGGTATCTGGTGGCAACAAGGCCGGATATTTCTTTTGGAGTTGGAATACTTAGCAGATTCATGGAAGAACCAAAAAAATCACATTGGGCTGCAACAAAGCGAATTCTGAGATATGTCAAAGGTACGAGTAATGATGGAATTTTTTACTCTATTAATGAAGTTGTGGAACTTGTTGGATACACAGACAGTGATTGGGCTGGAGATGTTGAGACCAGAAAAAGCACATCAGGATATGCCTTCTATCTTGGTTCAACCATATTTTCTTGGTCTTCAAAGAAGCAACAGATTGTGGCACTTTCAATTGCAGAAGCAGAATATATCGCAGTAGCAAATTGTGCTACTCAAGCAATTTGGCTTAGAAGAATTTTGGAGTTTTTACAACACAAGCAGGAAACACCTACAACTATTTTCTGTGACAACAAATCTGCAATTTCGTTGTCCAAGAATCCTGTCTTTCATAGTCACAGCAAACATGTTGATATCAAGTATCACAAAATCAGAGAGTTGGTTGCTGAAAAACAAATCAATATTGAGTATTGTTCAAGTGCCTGTCAAGTTGCTGATATTTTTACGAAGCTGTTGAAGACAGAGACATTTTTCAAATTGAAGAAGGATATTGGGATGACCAATATATCCAACTTGGTTTAAAGGAGACAATGTTATAATAATATTATTATTATAAGTTTTAAACCAAGCTATTAAAAGTAAGAGTCCTTCTACAGGTACTCCCAACATTACTCCCCAAAGAAACTCCTTGACGTGTAATTACTTTTTATTTTTAAAAAAAATTTATTTTATGTGGTTTAAATCATTCCATTTATTCTACTCCCGTACTCCCTCTCAACCCATTTTCTCTCTCTTCTTTATCTCTTGCCTTCTATTCTCTGTTTCTTCTCGTCTCTTTCTCTTCCTCTCCTTCATTTTTCTCTCATCTATTCTCCGAATGTTCCTCTATTAGGGCCCATCGGCTCCGATTCCCCAACTTGCAGCTCCTCGCTTTTCTCAAGTCCGACTCTACCGAAGATCTCAACAAATTTTACTGTCAAATCCTGGGCAATATACTCGCATATGACAGCCTTACCGGCGGCCCAAGCTTGTTGGTGGCAAACGGTTTGTGGATCGATCGAACTCTGCCGCTAAAGCCTTCATTTAAGCATGTGGTGAACAGTGTTTACAAGGCCGCATCTGAATTAGTTGATTTTCAACACAAGGTAAGATTCGTAGGGTTTATTTACTCTTATATATGATGAATTTTTTTACAATATAAGTCGGTCTGAGTTCATTGTGAGTGTGAATAAATATATTGAAGCTCAAAATCACAAACTTTCAGTTGGGATGAGGTTTAAAATGAGGTTTGAGGGTGACGAAGTTCCGGAAAGAAGGTATTGACTAAAATTGTCCTAGTTTCCTATATCTTGTCACTAGTAACTCTCGTTCTACAATGTACAGGCACATGGAAATCACCTGTTGATTCTCCTCATCGTTCCCATACTGTGATACATCCCGTGGGACAGATCTCTTCCCATCACCTAAACTCTCTTCTGGTTCAAAGGTTAACAACCTGGCTTATAGTGAGAATGGTTCCTTGCCTCTTGTTTCCAGTAGATCAATGTGTTGTTCTAATAAACTTGAAACAGACTTTACTTCACATGTTATTTAGTAAGGAGAAAATTAGAGAAATTAAAAACTTGTTTAATGAAATTATTATTTTTTGAATTGAAAAATAAGAATTATTCATGTATTTAGAAATTGGAGAATCCATTTAGCCTGTTCATTAATTATGACACAAATTGAAGTTTGATAGATGTTGTTGATTGTCCAGGCAAGTGAAGTGGTTGATAAAGTGAATTTGTTGGTTGAGAAAGAAACTAAAGGCCTTTCAACCACATAGTTCCTGCTAGTGCAATTTACAATATTTCACTGTATTTTAATGGGGCTTGGACTCAAGAGTTTGATGCATGGATGACGAAGGATATTGAGTTCCACCTCCTTAATGGAAGCTCTGTACATTTTGTGTATCTCTTGAGTATTTGAGTATTTGTATGTAATGAGAGATTTTGCTTACTAATAAAATGGTTGGTTGAAGAGTTTTGGCATGTTTTTTCTTTCTTACTTTCCTGCTGGATGCTATTGTTTTTCTTTTCAATGGTGCTAGAACTTGTATAATAGAGCATTATAACTTACATAACTTTCTCAAGTTCTCAAAATACCATTAGTTTTTATATAACATAGAATCTTTTTTTTTTCATTTAACAGAATTCATACAACATAGACTTGGCTCCCTTTATAATAGCAAAATGTCACAAATTCAAATCTATTTACAGCAACAAAATAGAGAATATTTAATTAGTTCTAGTTACATAGCAAAATATCATAAAGTTGTTCATCTTCATTTACAATTGGCTCAATCTTCGTTTACAGCCTCAAACCATCTTCATATACATCTTCATTTACATCCTCAAACCATCTTCATCTACATATGAGGAACATTGAGTGATTTCCATTTTTGGTCCTACTGTTATTAGGTTATTGCCAATTTTAGTCCACCATATTAATTTTTGCCACATTTTAGCCAGTCTTTTTATGTCATTGCCACTTTTGGTCCACCGTTACTATTTCCGTGAGTTGACCGTCAAATATAGGGGTATTATTGTCTTTTCATGATGCCGTCTTTTAATTTACCCTTTGTGGTGTGGTTTGACTGAGGAAAAGAAAAAAGTAAACTTAATAGCCTATCTTGCTCTTCTAAGTTGAAATTAACCTCCTGATAATGTAGCGGATTAGTATATGCTTGGACAAGGGCTGCGCTGAATTCAGAGAGTGCTGTTTTCTGATGGCTTCGAAACCGAAACCGAAGCCATCGACGGTGGTTACGCCGGCTGTCTCCTTGGAGGATCTATTCACTACTCTTAATCGGCACATCGAGCGATCGGAATACCAACAAGCCGTCAAAGTTGCGGATCAAAGTCAGTTCGATTTCACTGAGCTTGCGTAAATATACTTTTTGTTTGTTTTTTTTTTCTATTTTGTATATGCGTGCAGAAATGCAGATCGGTTATATGCATTCATTGTGGGACAATTGATCTCTGAATTCAATTTTATTGGATGATTTGTTCATTCTGTTCGATTGAAGTCCTTGCTGCTGCACCTGGGGATGAGGATGCAATTCACAGTTGTCTGAACAGAATGAATGTGGTAAGAAGTGAATAAATTGTATTTAACAGTTGTCTTGACTCTTGAATAGAATTCACTTTCCTTGGTTCAGTTATCTCTGCTTATTCTCTCAATGCTTCCTCCTCTCAAAAATTAAGAATTTAAAGCATTTGCCCATTAAGGGTGAAAAGAGTGGGTGTCCCCATGTACTTTAATTTTATTTCTCTTATTGAAGTATGTCATTTTACCTTTGGTATTATTCTTTTCAAGGCATAATGCTTATATCGACAAAACAAGTTGGATGAAGCTCCGGAGACTCTGAAGGGGCAAGAGGAAAATTCTGAAAAAAATGCTATTGGAATGTCAGATTTTATATCGTCTGGGAAAAGCAGATGAGTGTGTTAATATTTATCATAAACTCCAGAAGTCCAAGATAGACTCACTGGAGATAAATATTGTTGCTGCCTTGGTTTCTGCTGGAAGGGCTCTGAAGTGCAGGGAATCTTAGACTCTCTCAGAAGCTATTAAGTTTACTTTTTTTTCTTTTCCTCAGTCAAACCACAACACAAAGGGTAAATTAGAAGACCTCATCATGAAAAGACAACAATACCCCTGTATTTGACGGTCAACTCACGGAAATAGTAACGGTGGACCAAAAGTGGCAATGACATAAAAAGACTGGCTAAAATGTGGCAAAAATTAATATGGTGGACTAAAATTGGCAATGCCCTAATGACATCAGGACCAAAAATGGAAATCACATCCAAAGAACTGATTTGACTGTAAAAGTAAAACAAATGAAATAAAATTTTATTACAAGTAAATTATACAAATAAAGTGAATATAAAAGAATGATAATCCATATGCACTAACATATTATTACCTGCGACATATTTTGGTTAATCCATATACTCTGCTCCAAACTTGATTGAAGTGGACCTATAAATTAGCAAAATATATATATTAAAGTAGCAGTATACCATTTGTGTAAGTGATAACTCTCAAATAAATACATAACAAAGTATACTTGTGCTTGAAGTTGAATGTCATTATTGAGTTGGTTGTTTGAAGTAGAAGTGCAAGGAATATAATGGCCTCCATCTAGTGATGTCAGAATCACCTATCAATATCGAACAATTGTTTTTAACAAAGTATAAAGCAAGTAATAGCTAAATTAAATAGTCATAGTAATGCAAGCATGTCTTACATTGCATTGGGGAACCATGTAAAATCCTTGCAAAGGCATCATCGGGCTTGTTGTTATAAAACTTTCTTATGCCCCCATTTCATCGACCTTATGAGTAGACGATGGAATAAGTACACAATCAATATCATCATAACTTATGGAACTCTACAACATTAAATAAATCAATGAGTGAACATAAACTACTTAATCAAATATAAACAAATGAAATCTAATTAATAAACATATCATACTTGTCTTTGTCATGATTTCTTTGGATCCTTCTCTTCAATTTGTTTCCTTTTCTTTTTCATTTTAAGACTTTCCACCACTTGTTCCAATCTTGAAACTCTTCTTTTAGTTGGAGGACTACCTTTTCTTCTAGTAACTAAAGGGCTTAAAACCTCATTTGCACCACTTGACATATTTTGCTTGTTAACTTCATTATCGTGTGGTAAACATGATGCTTGTGTGGTGCTATTAATTACTTCACCATTCATGAGCGATGATTTTAGCTCTTCTATGACATCCATCACACGTTTATATTTTTCCTCTTCACTTGCGGCAATAATAGCAACCTCACGAAATGCATCACACATTTGTCCACATCTTTGAGTTTCTTTACAAGACAAATTATAACTACTTCTAATACAAGTATATCCACGTTTCAAATCTTTTCTCCATCGAGACAAAATGTATCTAGAAGAGATTTCACTCATCTTTCTTAAGATGAGCACCAAAAGAGCATGTCTACATAAAATTCCCCTGAATTCAAACAAGTGGCAATTGCATTTGGCTTCACACTCAACTTCATTGAAAGCAACCATGAACTTAACATCTCTTCTTTTGTCTCGAACTTTTACATCTTCTACAACTTCATACACAAAACTTGGATTTTCATCATATATTAGAGAATGATAGCAATAAAATTTTCCCTTTTACTCCTCTTGGAACTCTCTAAATTTTTCATTTGTATAAAGTCTTTGAAATTGTTTTTCCATCTCATAGTTACTAAGACATTCATACATAGAGTTAAAAGAATGAAAATCTGTTTCTTTTTCCTTCTCTACTTTACTTTCTAATGCATTTTCATATTGTTCAACAAATACCTTCAAAGTTATCTTAGAGTTGACATATCCATAAAAAAAAAAAAGCATTCATGCTTTTACTTTGTTGAGTAGTAGACATGCCCGCCCAAAATGTATGTTTAACATATGTAGGAACCCAACGTTGTCTTTCTTTGTATAACCCATCTAACCAATCATTCTCATTGAGATCAAATGTGTCAATCAATAGTGACCATCCATTTTCAAACTCATTTTCATTTAAAGAATCATAAACAACACTTTGCAAGGCTTCCTTGATTTCTTCATAATTAGAATATCCCCTCAACTTTTCAAGAAGCTTTTTCATGATATGCCATAAACACCACCTATGCTTTGTATTTGGAAATACAATCGCAATAGCATTTTGCATGGCCTTACATTGATCTGTAATAATGGCTTTCAGATGGCGTCCTGACATGCAATTTAACCATGATTGAAATAACCATAGAAATGAGTTAGTGTCCTATGTGCTCAACAACCCACAACCAAACAATACAGATTGTCCATGATGGTTTACTCCCACAAAAGGAGCAAAAGGCATGTCATACTTATTTGTGAGATAAGTTGTATCAAAGGTAATCATATCAGCAAAAGATTCTTATGCAGCCTTACTCCTCCCATCAGCCCAAAACAAGTTTCATAACTGAGAATCTTCACCAACATCCATCACATAAAAGAAGTTTGGATCACTCTGTTGCATTTTAGCAAAATATTTACAAACGGCTTCTACATCCCCTACACCAAGCCTTTTTCCTTCTCAGTTCATCAATATAATTGCGACAATCCATTTCATTAAACGTGACATTCTCATAACCTCCTGCGTCTACAACAAGAGAGCGAAAGTTCTTGTTTGGAGCAATACCTGCTTGATCATTTATATCAAGTCTCCTTTTCACTTGCTCATTTATCTTCCTATGACATCTCAAATGAAGTGCTTTCCCTGGACTCAAATCATGATCATGACTAAGCTCAACGATTGTTATCTTAAAACTCTCATCTTCACACCTTTTGCATCTTATTTTAGCTTGACATCTTGTTTTTGTTGAGAGCTTTGACGATAACAAATTTTTACTTGTTGATTCTTTTTTATGTGCTTTAGCACATGCAAAAGTGAAATACTTAAAATTTCCATCATCTCTGCGCTTTGAGCTTCTCATTTCTACACCAAATCCCTTTTTCTTTGCATAATTTGTATAAAATGTAAAAACTTCTTCTTTGGATTGAAATACCATATCAACCTTGGATTCATTTAACCTTTCTTCATCCTCCATATCTACAAATATAACCAATAATAATAGGTAATATTAAAAATCAATAGCATCCTGTAAATGAAAAAAAAACATTTTTTTGTTATATAGATATATGTGAACAAACTCAATCTTTGAGCGAATGGAGCGATAGAATGCTTATTGCAGTATTCTATATTCTTTCTCAGCAAATACATAATTTTAAAATTTAAAATATAATTAAAATAGCATATACTGTAAATATACTTAGTACTGATGCGTTCATTAATGCTAATGGCTCTCATACTCTGTTTGATGTTAATTGCTTTCACCTCTCAAGCTTTGAAATGAAGAAATGGAGAAAAGGTAAACAATGAAATGGTTCTGTTTGGGCGCCAAATCTTCTCAAGGAAGAAACCAAAAAAAACTAAAAAAAAAGTAAAAAAGTTTGATGTGATGCCAGACAGCTAAGGAGCCAGGTCTGGGAGTTTCACTTTGGGAGTATAATTTCGCACCGTGTAGAATTTTCCTAAAAGTAATGGGATGAGTGCTATGCAGTAGTGGGGTAAATGTAGTGAATTTGCGTGAATTGAGGATGAGAACATGTCTTACATTTCCTACTTTCTAGCCTTACATTTCCTAATTTCTAGCCTTTTTATTCACTATAAATAGATTGTATTTCATTTCATTTATTCATCAAATTCAAAGAGTATTCTTCTCTCTATTTCTCTTTCTCTCTCATTCACATAAATATATATATATTTATATATATTTAGATATTATATATTTAGATATATTATATTTAATATATCTAACATTAGCATCATCAAAATGTCTACAACACACCATCACATGAATCACAACACAACTTTCAAGCAAATTCAAGACACTTTTTGCTCCACCAATCCTCTTGTAGAACTCCAACATTACTTTGGGAGAGCTTCGGAACCGTTGAAAACACAAGAAAGCACAGACCCTGCGAGTCTAGAGCATATTTAGTCCATAAATTTACATTTAATTTTCCTCAAATTCACACAGATTGATCAAAATAGAACATCCTCTTTATTTAGGTGTGCGAATTGCTTAACCAAATGAAGAGCTCTAACAATTTTTATTTACATATAAACTTGCTTCGCAGAGATCTCTCAAGCAATAAATTTTCGGGAATTGTTCGTTTGCAATTTCTCATATGCAAATAAATGAAGTTTTGAATTCAGAATCTGGTTTTCCAAGTTGGAAACTGATGCGGCCCAACATAACGAAGATCAATTAAGTGTATCAATTGGGCCAATCACAAGGCCCAAGTCCAAACAATTAAGGCAATTCTTCATTGGTTATGTTCAAAGATGGTGGAAGCCCAAGTCAAGCCCATTTGCAAAAGATGAAGAAGAACTCAAGGCTTTTTATAATTCTTTAAGTGCTGATTTTGGGAATTAAATTAGGCCCAAATCAGCCCTATTATTTTTGGTCATCATTATTTTAAATTGTTTGGCATGAAAGGGAAAACACTAGTTTGTATTTAGAAAGGATTCCTTAAATCCCTTTCTAAATAGGACTATATTTACTTGCTTTTTAGATTAGGTTTAGGACTCTTTTTCCAATTGTATTTAGGATTATAATGATGTCCCTATACCTATAAATAGGGCACAATCATATCAGTTTAGAAAAGGCTTTCATTCAATAAAATTCTTAAGTTTTTCTTTACACTTGTGTAAGAAACCTTATAGCTAATTGTGGACTCAATTAGTGGCTAGTCGTGGACTCAACTAGCAAATTGATTCGTGGACTCGAATCAATCTTTCTTTCTTCAACCTTAGATTTAGGTTCGTGGACTCGTTCTTGAATCGAAGGAAACAAGATCCGACTCTAGTTGATTGAAGATTGCATCATCGAGGTACTTGAAGCTACAATGGGATTCTTCTAAGTCTTTGAGGATTCGAGACTAAGGGTTTCTTGTGAGGTCTAAGGTATTTCGATCCATCTCTATCCTTACTTTGGGAGCTATCTTAGGACAATACTCCATCTTTATTTGAACCTTGGACTAGGTTCATATCAATTTGGTATCAGAGCCTAGGTTTATCTCATAATCATTACAAATTTGGTTCCATAGGTTTCCTAGGATTTGTTAAAAAAAAAAAAACATCATTCCTATCATACTTATCCTTTCTTATATACATAAAAAAAAAAAAACCCAATTTTTTTCCTTGCATTCTTGATTGTGTTCTTTAATCTTGATATTTGTTATTGAGTTTCTTGAAAAACTATCCCACAATAGTTTTCCAATTTTCCCACCCAATATCAACGAAAACCCACACCTCCCAACCACTATGTTATCATAAATTCTACCGGTTAGTTCTAGGAGCCATCAATTTGGTAAGATGGTTGAACAGGTTCCAAAGCCACCTCAGACGTTAGACCAAAAAATAAATGCTCTAGCCTTTGCCATGGAAGGGTTAAGCACTCGAATAACTAATCTGGAGCAACACCATCAGCAAGTGCAACTGCCACTCTATACTAGGGGAAACATTTATGGAAAGGGATGCCTTGTCATTATCAACTCAGATCGTTGTATGAATTTGGCTAGTGCAGCCATGGTGGACTACCTTAAGTTACCTCTTATCGATCACCCACAACCATATATTCTTATTGATTCAAGGGATGTGAGAGTGACTAAACAAGCTTTTATTCCTTTTTGTATTGGCAAGTATTATGATGAGGTTCTATGTGATATTGTGCCAATGCGTACTGCACATGTTTTGCTTGGAAGGTCTTGGCAACATGATAGACATTTTTACTATAATGAACTCAACTACATATGCAATGTCACCTACAATGGATTTATGCATATGCTTAAGCCTCTCCTTCCAAAACAAGTAGAAGAAATCCACCTGAGGTTGAAGCAATCTCTCAAACCAGCCTTGAAGAAAGAAGAAATCAAAGAGATCAAAGTGGAACCACCACGTATGGAATTGGAGTCGCCACTCCAATCCTCTAACTCGGTTTGTAGCCAAACAAATAGACCACAATCAGTGATACAATTGAAAGGACCAGGCCAAGGTGTCAAAGTGCAGCCTCTCTTGGTAACTAAAAAGGATAGTAACCAAGAGAAAAGAAGGATAAAGTTAATTGGAGCAACTCATGTCAAGCATCCTAAGAGAAAGTTGCATGAGCGTGATAAAGCAGAAAGTGATCTTGCTTATTTGTCTTGCATTGAAGATTTGGATTCGAGGACGAATCCTTTTCAGGAAGGGGAGAATAATAGGAACCAGGACACATGGAATCCAATAAGGGTCTATAGTGTGCTCATCACAACAACTCGTGCCAAGCATCCCAAGAAAAAGTTACATGAGCGAGATAAAGCAAAAAGTGAGCTTGCTTATTTGTCTTTCATTGAAGATTTGGATTCGAGGATGAATCCTTTTGAAGAAGAGGTTAGGAACCAGCACACACAGAATCCAATAAGGGTCCATAGTGTGCTCATCATAAGGCCCATCACTACATCCTTAAAGCATCATTGGTGGAAGAAACAAGAAAGCCCAAGAATAATTCCATTTGATAGAGGGAAGAATTATAGTGGCCCATTTCAAGTGATACCAGGGATCGAAGATAGTGCTTATAAGATTTGAGGTCGAATCATTTTCAAGAAGGGGAGGATGATGCGGCCCAACATAACGAAGATCAATTAAGTGTATCAATTGGGCCAATCACAAGGCCCAAGTCCAAACAATTAAGGCAACTCTTCATTGGTTATGTTCAAAAATGGTGGAAGCCCAAGTCAAGCCCATTTGCAAAAGATGAAGAAGAACTCAAGGCTTTTTATAATTCTTTAAGTGCTGATTTTGGGAATTAAATTAGGCCCAAATCAGCCCTAATATTTTTGGTCATCATTACTTTAAATTGTTTGGCATGAAAGAGAAAACACTAGTTTGTATTTAGAAAGGATTCCTTAAATCCCTTTCTAAATAGGACTATATTTACTTGCTTTTTAGATTAGGTTTAGGACTCTTTTTCCAATTATATTTAGGATTATAATGATGTCCCTATACCTATAAATAGGGCACAATCATATCAGTTTAGAAAAGGCTTTTATTCAATAAAATTCTTAAGTTTTTCTTTACACTTGTGTAAGAAACCTTATAGCTAATTGTGGACTCAATTAGTGGCTAGTCGTGGACTCAACTAGCAAATTGATTCGTGGACTCGAATCAATCTTTCTTTCTTCAACCTTAGATTTAGGTTCGTGGACTCGTTCTTGAATCGAAGGAAACTAGATCCGACTCTAGTTGATTGAAGATTGCATCATCGAGGTACTTGAAGCTACAATGGGATTCTTCTAAGTCTTTGAAGATTCGAGACTAAGGGTTTCTTGTGAGGTTTAAGGTATTTCGATCCATCTTTATCCTTACTTTGGGAGCTATCTTAGGACAATACTCCATCTTTATTTGAACCTTGGACTAGGTTCATATCAGAAACCAAAGTATGTGATTGATAACTAATTGACGGACGACTCAATAATTGCACTATGTGATGAGCTGGATCCATATCTCTTTGTTTTGATTAAGGAAAAACACATTGTAATTTAAATTCCCACATTATTATTTTCCCACCAAATTATAATTATTTCCTCCCTAAATTCCCTCCTTTCAACCAAACGCCCCGAAAACACTAGCGTCATCTGAGTCAACCCCTTCACACTAGAAATTTACTCTGATCATCTGCATTATTAATGAAAACAAAAAGTCATCACATTGGGTCCATATCTTGCCCACTTTGAAAATTCTCCAAATCATAATAATGGCGGTTGTATAGTAGCTCAGTAGCTCAAGGGTTGCACCTTTAACTTTATGTGTGTGGAAAATAATGTTTTTAAACAGTGTGTTCTATACTTGTCAAATAGAAAACAATGTTACGTATATGTATTTATTAGGACTCTACATAATAGAGTCATACTATAAGTCTCAGTCCTAGTTTACTTATGATTCTCAGTCCTAGTTTACTTATGGTTCTCTTGTATATATACTCTTGTATTCCTACAGTTATATTGCGTAAACTCTAATACAAACATAATTGTTCTCATCTGGTATCAGTCGCTAGGGTTTCGTTCTTGTTCCCATGGCTACGAATGACGGCTCTGCCTCTGAGCGGACCGTTTCAGATGTTGCTGTGAGTTCTGCGGCGCCGGCTCCCGTGTCGTCGCTCTCTTCTGCTCATCACTACATTAGCATCAAACTCAACCACCGCAATTTTTTGTTTTGGCGTACTCAGGTTCTCCCGTTTCTACGTGGCCATGATCTCATTGATCTTGTTGATGGATCGTGTCCTTGCCCGGAGGAGTTCCTCCCTGCCGTGTCTGCTGCTACCTCGTCCGCTGCTGCTGCCCGCGTTCGGAATCCGGCGTTTGTTGCGTGGTCTCGCCGTGATCAAGGGTTGCTGTCTCTCCTGGTTTCTTCGCTGTCCGAGGAGGTGCTCTCCATCGCCGTCGGCTGTCGGACATCGAAGGAGTTGTGGGATGCCATTGAGCAGTCCCTCGCTTCCGCCTCTCAATCCCGCCAACTTCACTTGCTTAGCCAACTCCATGGTCTCCGGCAAGGAGATTCGTCGACGGCAGAGTATCTCGGGCGAGCTCGGCTTATTGTTGAAGATTTAGCTCTCGCCGGCCGGAAGGTAACGTTGGAAGAACAGAACCTGTACGTGTTCCGCGGCCTTCGACCGGAGTTCAAGGGTGTCACCTCTTCGCTGGCGGTTCGAGGACATCCGGTGACGCTCCTTGAGCTTGCTGACTTGCTGGGCGCGCAAGACTTCATCGCCGGTGATGATTACACATTGCCTGGATGTGCTGCACCGGCGGCTTTCGCTGCTCAGGGAGGTCGCCAGTCGCGTGGTCGTGGAGGAGGCCGTTCGGTTGGCGGAGCACCGTTCGGTCGTGCTGGTTCTAGTTCTGCTCGCGGCGGCGGCGGTTCTGGTCGGCAGTCACGTGGCGGTGGGAGAGGCCGTGGCAGAGGCTCTTCCATCCAGTGTCAAATTTGCGGTTCATTTGGTCACTCGGCTTTGTCTTGTTACAAGTTGCCTTATGTTGTTTCTCCGCAAGCGAATTTTATTCATCAGGGTGATTCGGCGAATAACGTGACTGCTCATACCTGGTTGCCTGACACTGGTGCAACACATCATGCCACACCTGATATAGCTGCCCTCTCTACTTCTGAAGAATATGGTGGTAACGACACTTTACGTGTTGGTGACGGTACGCCTTTACTTATTAGTAACGTGGGTCATGCTTCTATTTCTACGCCTTCTAGGTCTCTTAAGTTGTCTCATATTTTACATGTTCCCCGTCTTTCTGCCTCTTTATTATCCGTTCAGCGCTTTGCGTCGGATAATCAGGTGTTTTTTGAGTTTCACCCTTCCTTCTTTGTTGTGAAGGATATTCGGACNCCTTAGATTTAGGTTCGTGGACTCGTTCTTGAATCGAAGGAAACTAGATCCGACTCTAGTTGATTGAAGATTGCATCATCGAGGTACTTGAAGCTACAATGGGATTCTTCTAAGTCTTTGAAGATTCGAGACTAAGGGTTTCTTGTGAGGTTTAAGGTATTTCGATCCATCTTTATCCTTACTTTGGGAGCTATCTTAGGACAATACTCCATCTTTATTTGAACCTTGGACTAGGTTCATATCAGAAACCAAAGTATGTGATTGATAACTAATTGACGGACGACTCAATAATTGCACTATGTGATGAGCTGGATCCATATCTCTTTGTTTTGATTAAGGAAAAACACATTGTAATTTAAATTCCCACATTATTATTTTCCCACCAAATTATAATTATTTCCTCCCTAAATTCCCTCCTTTCAACCAAACGCCCCGAAAACACTAGCGTCATCTGAGTCAACCCCTTCACACTAGAAATTTACTCTGATCATCTGCATTATTAATGAAAACAAAAAGTCATCACATTGGGTCCATATCTTGCCCACTTTGAAAATTCTCCAAATCATAATAATGGCGGTTGTATAGTAGCTCAGTAGCTCAAGGGTTGCACCTTTAACTTTATGTGTGTGGAAAATAATGTTTTTAAACAGTGTGTTCTATACTTGTCAAATAGAAAACAATGTTACGTATATGTATTTATTAGGACTCTACATAATAGAGTCATACTATAAGTCTCAGTCCTAGTTTACTTATGATTCTCAGTCCTAGTTTACTTATGGTTCTCTTGTATATATACTCTTGTATTCCTACAGTTATATTGCGTAAACTCTAATACAAACATAATTGTTCTCATCTGGTATCAGTCGCTAGGGTTTCGTTCTTGTTCCCATGGCTACGAATGACGGCTCTGCCTCTGAGCGGACCGTTTCAGATGTTGCTGTGAGTTCTGCGGCGCCGGCTCCCGTGTCGTCGCTCTCTTCTGCTCATCACTACATTAGCATCAAACTCAACCACCGCAATTTTTTGTTTTGGCGTACTCAGGTTCTCCCGTTTCTACGTGGCCATGATCTCATTGATCTTGTTGATGGATCGTGTCCTTGCCCGGAGGAGTTCCTCCCTGCCGTGTCTGCTGCTACCTCGTCCGCTGCTGCTGCCCGCGTTCGGAATCCGGCGTTTGTTGCGTGGTCTCGCCGTGATCAAGGGTTGCTGTCTCTCCTGGTTTCTTCGCTGTCCGAGGAGGTGCTCTCCATCGCCGTCGGCTGTCGGACATCGAAGGAGTTGTGGGATGCCATTGAGCAGTCCCTCGCTTCCGCCTCTCAATCCCGCCAACTTCACTTGCTTAGCCAACTCCATGGTCTCCGGCAAGGAGATTCGTCGACGGCAGAGTATCTCGGGCGAGCTCGGCTTATTGTTGAAGATTTAGCTCTCGCCGGCCGGAAGGTAACGTTGGAAGAACAGAACCTGTACGTGTTCCGCGGCCTTCGACCGGAGTTCAAGGGTGTCACCTCTTCGCTGGCGGTTCGAGGACATCCGGTGACGCTCCTTGAGCTTGCTGACTTGCTGGGCGCGCAAGACTTCATCGCCGGTGATGATTACACATTGCCTGGATGTGCTGCACCGGCGGCTTTCGCTGCTCAGGGAGGTCGCCAGTCGCGTGGTCGTGGAGGAGGCCGTTCGGTTGGCGGAGCACCGTTCGGTCGTGCTGGTTCTAGTTCTGCTCGCGGCGGCGGCGGTTCTGGTCGGCAGTCACGTGGCGGTGGGAGAGGCCGTGGCAGAGGCTCTTCCATCCAGTGTCAAATTTGCGGTTCATTTGGTCACTCGGCTTTGTCTTGTTACAAGTTGCCTTATGTTGTTTCTCCGCAAGCGAATTTTATTCATCAGGGTGATTCGGCGAATAACGTGACTGCTCATACCTGGTTGCCTGACACTGGTGCAACACATCATGCCACACCTGATATAGCTGCCCTCTCTACTTCTGAAGAATATGGTGGTAACGACACTTTACGTGTTGGTGACGGTACGCCTTTACTTATTAGTAACGTGGGTCATGCTTCTATTTCTACGCCTTCTAGGTCTCTTAAGTTGTCTCATATTTTACATGTTCCCCGTCTTTCTGCCTCTTTATTATCCGTTCAGCGCTTTGCGTCGGATAATCAGGTGTTTTTTGAGTTTCACCCTTCCTTCTTTGTTGTGAAGGATATTCGGACNAGCTCCCTCGCCTCCTGCTGATGTGGCTCAGAAGAGGCCTCGTGGTCGGCCACGTGGTCGTACTGTGCGTCCCACGGAGAGGTCTCACTCCATGGCCACTAGGAGTCGGTCTGTGGCTCCGGTTGCGGGTTTGACTGTGCAAGTTTCCTCTGTTGATCCTACTTGTTATACTCAGGCAGTCAAACACTCTGAATGGAGGGAGGCAATGGATCAGGAGTTCAATGCCTTGTTGCAGAATCAGACATGGTGCTTGGTTCCTCCCACTGCGTCTATGAATATTATTGGCTGCAAGTGGGTGTTTTGCACGAAAAGGAAGGCTGATGGATCTGTTGAGCGCTACAAGGCCAGGCTCGTGGCTAAAGGGTTTAATCAGGTCCCGGGTCAAGATTTCTTTGACATTTTCAGCCCGGTGGTTAAACCTACTACAGTCAGGTTGTTGCTCTCTCTTGCTCTTTCTTCTGGTTGGCTAGTCAGACAATTGGATGTGCATAATGCATTCCTTAATGGTAATCTTACACAATTGGATGTGCATAATGCATTCCTTAATGGTAATCTTACAGAATTGGATGTGCATAATGCATTCCTTAATGGTAATCTTACAGAAACTGATGTGCATAATGCATTCCTTAATGGTAATCTTACAGAAACTGTTTACATGCGTCAGCCTCCGGGGTATGTTGATTCTCAGCACCCTGATCATGTTTGATTGTTGAAACGCTCCCTGTATGGTTTGAAGCAGGCTCCCCGGGCTTGGTTCACTCGTTTGCACACTTTTCTGTTATCTGCTGGTTTTAATGCCTCTAAAACTGATGTTTCGTTATTTTATTATTCTCGTGGATCGGCTACTGTTTACCTGCTTGTTTATGTGGATGATATTCTTGTTATGAGCAATGAGCATGGTGCATTGGAGGCTTTGCTCTCCAAGCTCTCTAGTACTTTCAAGATTAGAGATCTTGGTGAGCCTGGGTTTTTCCTTGGGATTGAAACAGTCAAGTGTGCAGATGGAGTGTTGCTTTCTCAGCGCAGGTATATGACTGACATACTTAAACGAGCTGGTATGACAGACTGCAAACCTGTGTCTACACCTACTACGACTTCAAAGACAATATCTACCTGTACAGATCCATATGATGATCCCACGCAATACCGGAGCATTGCAGGTGCACTACAGTACCTAACTATCACGAGACCAGATTTATCCTTTGCAGTTAATCTGCTTTGTCAGCACATGCATGCTCCAACCACTGCACACTGGGAACAACTGAAACGTGTGTTAAGGTATGTTAAAGGTACTATGTCTTTGGGTCTGCGATTGAGAAAGTCAAGTTCAGGTGAGCTTCATGCATTCTCGGATTCTGACTGGGCTGGTTGTCCTACGGATAGAAAGTCTACTAGTGGGCATGCTGTGTTTCTTGGAACCAATCTAGTGTCCTGGGTATGCAAGAAACAAAGGACTGTTGCTCGATCTTCTACTGAAGCAGAGTACAAGGCTCTTGCAGATGTATGTGCTGAAGTTCTGTGGATCCTCTCTTTGCTGCGAGAAATAGGAATTTCACCTCTTCCAGTGCCCAAACTTTGGTGTGACAATCTTGGAGCTACTTATATGTGTGCTAATCCTATTTTTCATGCTCGCACAAAGCATGTCGAAATTGATTATCACTTTGTGAGAGACAGAGTAGCTGCAGGAGACATTCAGGTGCACTTTATTTCTACTAAGGATCAGCTAGCTGATATTTTCACCAAGTCACTCGCAGGTCCCCGGTTCTGCTTCTTACGTGACAAGCTATAGGTTACTTCCGTACCATCCGCTTGAGGGGGAGTATTAGGACTCTACATAATAGAGTCATACTATAAGTCTCAGTCCTAGTTTACTTATGATTCTCAGTCCTAGTTTACTTATGGTTCTCTTGTATATATACTCTTGTATTCCTACAGTTATATTGCGTAAACTCTAATACAAACATAATTGTTCTCATCGTATTAGTCTATGCTTTTATTGGTTGCCAAAATTCACCATTTTCCGCGGTCAAAACCTCAAAAACTATGTTTCTGTTCCAAACGATTGAATTTCCAAATGCAGCTTTTATATTAGCAATGTTTCCGTAAAACACCTACCACTAGATAAAAGTTAGTTTATACTCACATTATTATCTTTTAATCTGGAGCAAAAGCTTTTCTAAGTTTTCTTTTTAACACTTTAATTATTTCCAACCTCATGAATATATTTTGGAATCAATATAAATTCAAACCATAAGTAGTAGTATTTATTTAGACTATCTATTTTAGACTATCCATTTTATAAAGTTGCAAACATTTATTTTAGTGACAATTATAATGAATCTCATATATTATCTTGCATTCATATACTTTGAATTGTCTATTTAAACAAACAAATTCGACGTTCAATTACATATGTATGAACTTTTACTATATAATCTTGCAATGATATATACTTTAAAATACTTATTTAAATATAAACATTGGGCATTAACCAATTCAGGCAATGCACGTTTAAAACTAATAAATATTAATATAATTATATAATTAACACAAAGATTATCTATATCTATATCTATATATATATAATAATAGAAGTGTCTAGCAAAAGTTTTCCCCCCAAAACTGGAGGGCATTTTAGTAACAACATAATGGATATTATTTATTTATTATTTTATTAATTGGTGATTGGTGATATATAATTTTTGATATATCTAATATGGTAATATTGTTAATATTTATTTATTTATTTATTATTTTATTAATTTTATTAATTATCCATATTTATTAATAATGTAATGACATAAGGTAATATGGTAATATTGTGTTGTTAATATTGATTGGTGATTGGTGATATATAATTTGTGATATATCTAATATAATATTGTGTTGTTAATATTAATTGGTGTTTGGTGATATATAATTTGTGATATATCTAATATGGTGATATTGTTAATATTAATTGGTGATGGGTGATTGGTGATATGTAATTGGTGATATATCATTATATATTCGTAATATATGTAATGCCATAACATACATGGGAACATTAAAGACATTTTGAACGTCCTCCTATCGGAATTTGACCCCTTGTTCCGGGAAGTCTCAACACTGCCACCATCCCGCTCGTGTGATCACCGAATTATACTCTCTGCTGGTTCGGACCCAGTTGCGGTTCGTCCTTATCGGTACCCCCAAGTACTCAAGGATGAAATTGAGAAACAGTGTGCCGATATGCTTGAACAGGGGATTATTTGGCCAAGTAAATCGCCATTTTCTTCTCCGGTACTTCTGGTAAAAAAGCAAGATGGGACTTGGCGTTTCAGTGGCGATTACCGGGAACTAAATGCTCGCACTATTAAGGATAAATTCCCTATTCCGATCATTGATGAGCTACATGGGTCCCGAGTCTTTACCAAGTTGGACTTGCGCTCCGGTTATCACCAAATAAGGATGTGCCTGGAGGATGTGGAGAAAATAGCATTTCGGACTCACCAAGGCCATTTCAAATTCTTGGTAATGCCGTTCAGACTCACGAATGCCCCGTCTACTTTTCAATCCTTGATGAATGAAGTCTTTGGGCCTTTCCTTCGTAAGTTCGTATTGGTTTTCTTTGACGACATTTTGATCTATAGTGCTACTTGGGCTGAGCATATCCAACACATCCGCAAGGTCTTTGAATTATTACTGCAACACAACCTGTTCTTGAAGAAGTCCAAGTGTGTTTTTGGAGACAACCAAGTTCGTTATCTTGGGCATGTTATTAGCGATCAAGGTGTGGCGGTGGATGACGACAAAGTGCAGGCAATACGTGACTGGCTAACCCCCACTTCCCCGACCAGTCTTTGTGGGTTCTTAGGACTAGTAGGGTTCTACCCTCGGTTTATTCGTGACTATGGCATCATCGCAGCACCTCTCACCAACTTACTCCGCAAGCATTCTTTGGTGTGGTCAAGGGAGGCTACCAAAACATTCGAAACATTAAAATATGCCCTCACCTCTGCTCCGGTCTTGCAGCTGCCTGATTTCACCCAATCCTTCGTTGTCGAGTGTGATGTTTCAGGTAGCGGGGTAGGTGCAGTTTTGCAGCAGGCCATGCAGAAACTTGCTGCATATGAGAGGGAGTTAATTGGTTTAGCCCAAGCAATTCACCATTGGCGTCACTATTTATGGGGATGATCATTTATTATTCGGACTAATCACTATAGTCTCAAGTATTTGTTACAGCAGCGCCTATCGACCTCTCCCCAGCAACATTGGATGAGTAAATTCTTAGGGCTTTGATTTTGTGGTGGAATACAAACCAGGGAAGCTCAATGCAGTGCCAGATGCTATGTCTCGCAGGGATAAGACTACAGAACGCTGCTGCGCAATTTTTATGGCCCACTCCACGTTGTTGGGTGCCATCAAGGAGGCAGTACACACTTCCAGTTCTTACTCACCCTTTTTGCAGAAGGTCGGCCAACCAGGAAACGACTTTTGGCAATTTTCTGATGACTTCCTTCTTTATAGGAATAAAATCTTCATTCCTCCAGATTCAGAACTTGTCAATCGTGTGCTACAAGAAGTCCATAATGCCACCCACAAAGGAGTCCAAAAAACGATTCACCGGGTTCGTCGTGATTTTACTTGGCCAGGTTTAAATCGTATGGTGCGTTCTTTTGTAGCCAGCTGCGCAGAGTGCCAATGATAGAAGTGGGAAAATTGCCATCCATCTAGAGTGTTACAGCCACTGCCTATACCAGCCCATATATGGTTAGATATCTCCATGGATTTTATTGAAGGGTTGCCAAAGGTTGGAGGAAAGTCATGATATTTGTGGTGGTTGACCGGTTTTCAAAGTACGACCATTTTATGGCTTTACAACATCCATTTTCAGCGATTGTGTTTGCTCAAGTGTTTTTTGCCAATGTTTTTAAGCTGCATGGGTTGCCAGAGTCCATTGTGAGTGATCGAGATTATGTTTTTTTGAGCAGCTTCTGGAATGAGTTATTCCTCTTGAGCGGAGCTAAACTGAATTTTTCTTCCTCTTACCACCCACAGTCCGATGGCCAAACAGAGGTGGTGAATAGAACTATTGAGGTCTACTTGCGCTGCTTGGTTGGAGATCACCCTCGGAAGTGGACGGACATTCTCCCATGGGTTGAGTATTATTACAATACTACTTTCCACTTCTCTCTCCACTCAACCCCTTTTTAGATTGTGTATAGCAGGCCACCTCCACTTCTTTTATCCTATGAACCAGGTACATCTAAAGTAGAAGCAGTGGATGTAGCTTTGCAGTCTCGAGATGAGGTTCTCCGTGATGCACGACATCACCTCCAGTTGGCTCAGTCAAGGATGGAACAAACATATAACCGCCTCCATCGAGCCGTGGAGTTCGACGAAGGCCAGTGGGTTTGGGTGAAGTTGCAGCCATATCGGCAGAATTCCATAGCTCGGCGATGGAATAATAAACTGGCTCCACGATTTTATGGCCCCTTTCGAATACTGAAGCGAATTGGTAAGGTAGCCTATTAGTTGGAGCTTCCCCCGGAGTCACGCGTGCATAATGTGTTCCACGTCTCCTTGCTTAAGCCATTCACAGGCCATGCTCCCTCCATGCTTTCTCCACTACCACCTACAAGGGATGGCCAGGTGATTTTGCAGCCTAAGGCAGTGCTCCAGTGCAGACTGAACCGTGGTGTAAGGGAAATATTAGTCCAGTGGCAAGGGTTTTCTATGGAGGATGCCACTTGGGAAGTGTTAAGTAGCTTTGTCTTGCAGTTTCCTGATTTCAAGCTTGCGGACAAGCTTGATGTCACGGGGGGAGTAATGATGCATTCTGGGGACGTGGTTACATTCGCAGAAACAGATCAGCAGAGAAACGGTAATTTAGGAAGTTGCAGGAGTTCTATTTCATTACAATACTATAGTTTATTCCTATTTCATTACTATATTATAGTTTAGAAAGTTGTTAGTTTATTACTATATCATAATTCAGAAAGTTAGAGTATTAAAAAGCTTCCTAATTTAGTTTTGGTAATTATATCAGTTTTGGAATCCTTGTACTGCCTATATAAAGGAGTATTAATTTCAATGAAGGTAAGCAGAAAATTTAATCCTAGCAAAGGGAATTAGGGAATTCTGGGGCCTCAAGAAAACCCAAAGCAGTTCTGTTCTATTTTCTGTCTCTTTTACTTTTCTGCCTGTGACGATCAGTTCATAACACCCTCCCTAAAGAATCATTACAGGCGGGAGGTGAACCTATGGAATGTGGGATTATAACATCTGTTACGCATGGAAAATTGGAAGGTAAGTGCGACTATATGCATTTTTGTGTTCTCTTATACCATTTGTAGCAACACACGATTAAACCCTAGGTTTCATCTTTCACATACTCATCAGTCGATGAGTACCTCCTGTGTTTGAATCGAGGGCGTGCTGCTAGCGCCAAGCTGTCTGAGTATCTGAGAAGAAGCTTGCAGTCCCAGTTGACAAGTGAACCTTCTAATTTCTAAAGCTGGTGGACTTGACAGATAGATAATGGAATCTCAACGACTGCAAGAATCTGTTGGATTCCTTTTCTTAACTGCTGCTTGCTGACAAATGCTTAGTAGAATGGGTGTGTTGCATAATATAATACCAGAAATGATGTGTAGAAAGGTTATTGGGTAGGTTGATTGTCGGGTGGTCTCATCCCATTCGCATAATCTTGTTGTTACATCATGTTTAGAACACGCTTGCATTAGTCTTAAATTTTCATTTTTTCATAATTAGAATATTTATTTGTTTTTGGTTTACTTTAAATGTGTATGGGTAGTAACATTTTTGCTTTAAGTAACTTGTTTAAACTCATTTGTATCCATCCAACATTGAAGGTTTACTGAGTAGGTTATAGTTTTGGTTTTCAAATATTGTACTTTTATTATTTTAGTAACTAAGTTTAAAATTGATTATATTTGGTTTTTCAACTATTAAAGGTGTGTCATTTTTAATCTTTACACAATTGAAATTTGTTTATTTTTAGTTCTCTATGAGAACTAATAGTTTTCGATAGTTGGACAACTAAGCTAGGTCAATTTGAAGTTAGGGTTCGTTGGGAAAGCAGGAAAATGACTTTTGGAAAATGTTTTCTGGAAAATGAGTCATTTTCTGGAAAACAGTTTCATTTCTAGTGTTTGGATGTATTATTGAAAACTGTCTTTGTGTGTTTGGTTCATTTTCTGGAAAATGAATAGAATTGTATAATTAAATATTGTAATTGCTTTATTTAAAATATAAAAAATTATAATAGTTATTAAAATAATGGTATTTAATAAAAAATAGAATTTATAAAAAAAATTAAAAAATTAAAAAAAAATGTAGCAAAGGTTTTCGGCGGTTTCCCCACCTCCTTGGTCCATGGTCATGGGTGATATGGCTTGGTTTTGGTCGAAAACATGCGAAACAACTATTCTGGCGATTCCGTAAAATGACTTACGGAAAAAAATTCCGTAAGTCAATTTTCCGGAAAAATGAACTGATTTTCCTTGGTCAACGGAAAACATTTTCCGTTGAACACATTTCCGGACGTTGCCAAAGATAGAAAATTCAGAAAACATTTTACAGAAGTCATTTTACGGGTTACCAAACACACCCTTAATGACAAAAACTGGAATAATGCATTGGGATATTTGTTAAGTTAGGTGGTTAATGTAGTTGCAACTTGCAAGGTTAAATATATAGATGTAAATTATATTGTGGATCTGGGTGCACATTGCAAGGTAGATCTATACATAATTTACAATGTTCATAATTTACGTTTTAAAAATTCACAATTTGTATATTATGTAATTGATTACCTTGTTTTGTATTCACAAGTTTCTTTCAAATATTGCAGCTAATTTCAATATTAAAATTATATAATTTAATCTTTTTAAAATTTAATACAATATATTGTTATGTATTTTGACTTAAAAACACAATTTACATTTTGAAAGTTCATAATTCTAGAGTTAATTGCATTTTTAGTCATAGATTTATAGGTGACAATTCACTTTTAGTCTTTCTTTATTAGAACATCCACTTTTTGTCCTAGTATTATTGTGGCATGATCAATTTTAGTCCTCGAACAACAAAATCGTTGAAATATCGTTAAATACAAAGACATTTCAATCTTTTTTATACAAAATATGTTGAACTGGTATATTTTTATGTTTATTTTTTTAAAAACATTCATAATTGAAGGCCGAAATGTCATTGTATTTAACGATATTTAAACTGATTTGTTGATAAAGGACCAAAAATGGTCATGTCACAATAATATTAGGACCAAAAGTGGATGTTCTAATAAAAAAGGACTAAAAGTGGATTGTCACTTATAAATCTAGGACCAAAAATGGAATTAACTCATAATTCTAATACTAAAAATACACAATTCATGTCGTTTAGAATTGACCTTGCAAGGTGGACCCATGATATAACAATTGATATATAGGCTTGTAGCAAAACTTTATGGAGTTCAACAAATGTATCAATTAGTTGAGCAGTTAATAACACTATAAGATGTGGAATTACATGTCCTATGTTGTCTGTGGGGTATTACAAAGGAGTAGTGTTATCCAAGATCATGTAAGTTGGATGAATTTCACTAGATCATGTTAGGCATTTTTTGAATAAAGAGTCCGAGTCAAATTTTGTAAGGGGACTTATGCCGAATTCGGATTAGTTTCACAGTGAAATGCATTCTTCAAATAAGAATCAAATCAGGGTCGGCCATGCCCATGTTTGGCCCGGGCGACGGTACAGGACTCCCAAATTTTTTCAATAAATATTTAGATATAATCTATTATATTTTATACTTAGATAATTCTTCTTTTTTTTTTTTTGAATTCATAAATTGGTCTTAATTGTAATTGAAAATAAAATTTTAGAAGGAATTAACATCGAAATTTTGGCGAATAATATTGTATTTAAATATGCATGAAAAATGACACTTTTAAATTAACTTTTGAATTCTATTCTTTTCTTTGTTGAATTTTGGAGCATATGACTAATAACATCTATTGACAATTTTAATAATGAGTTTTAAATGTACCTACGTAAGATAATGATATAATTAACATTTACATATTCTTATCAACATAAAGCCCATGACCCATAGAGTGCTAAAACAATAAGGGACACATATTCCCATCTAAACTTGACACAAAGGCCATTACAATAAAAGCACACCAACTCCCAAAAACTTGACACAGATTCCCATCTAAATGTCGCGACGGGCAGGATTCCGGACGCGTCCAGCTCTCAAAATCAGCATTCTTCATTCAATTTGACTCCAAGTATGCCTTCAAACGTTCCCTTGCTTTTGGATTTAATCTGCAATGATTTCAAAACAATAACAAATACCATAAAAACACCAAATTCAAGAATAAACCATGTCTACACGAGAAAGCAAGGAAACATGAATTGGAGATGGCAATTTAATACGTTTAAGCTCAAAAGTTGATCCAAATCAATTAGAAAAATATGAATAATTGAGATCATATCAAACTCCCCCACACTTGAGTCTTTGCTTGTCCTCAAGCGAACAAATGGGTAAATTTCAAGTCAAGCACAAAAGTCACGCATACCTCTCTCGCACAACCAAACATTCCACAAACCAACTTGCCACAAAACAACATGCTTCAAGAATCATCTCAGATTGACACACAAGATTCATTCGCAGGCCAATATCCAATCACCAAAATTATTTATAGTGAGAAATCTAGTGTGCAAACATACTCAGTTAGGTTTATGCAAAACTTGGCATTAGAAATACATCCCATAGGCTTGCCTTTCGTACTCCTCCTAGTATAGACCTAAAGTTGCATGCAAAGATCAAATAGGTCTTTTATTGGCTTATAACGGGGCTAAGGGTTAAGGCTAACAAAGAAGGGGTATAGAAAAACTAACAAAAGAGAGAATGTCAGAACTATCTACTTTTTGAAATCCTAGGAGAGATAAGAAAAATACGACCAAAGGAGCCAAACGTAACTTTAAGAACAAGGCAACATTTTAATGAAGTGGGGGTTGAATACAAACTTCGAAATAACTATTTACAAACTTCAAACGATTCAAACTCTTATTCTTCAATTCTTTTCTTTTTGATTTTTCTCAGAACACGCAACAACTTTTCAAAGAAGAAACTTTGGAATTTTTGATTTTTGATTTTTTTTAATATAAAGAAGCAAACTTTATACAAATGCTAACAAACTACCCAAGAAGCAAATGAGTATATACAAAGGATCAAGACCCCCACAATTAGACATTTCAAAGTAAAATGTTGCTTTCTAACTCCAAGCTCCAAAAGAATCTCTTCATCTACAAGAATATCAAAGATAAATTCTCTCAAGGGTAGAAGGGAACATATTTGGCTAATGGCTAAGGGTTTTATGATGAGGGTTAAACAAAAAATTCACAAAGAGGGGTTAAGTGCTTAGTACTTATTAATCAAAGAAAAAGGCTCAAAGGGGACACAAGGGATAAAAACATATGATGTGGGTAGGTTTAAAGGCTAAAGGTGAATAAAAAATGGCCTAAATCATTTCTAAGCATGCAAACAATTAGACTACATTTTAAAGGAGTACTGAGGCAAGTTCTATCAATCCAATTAATGAGGCAATGCCGGAATTCCACATAAACTTTCACTAGCGAAGCACAAACCACTAGATTAGGAATTATTTCAATTATTAAGCGGTTAACAAAGACATTGGCAAGAAAATAGTTCAATCATGTGTTTCACTTTGATTTCATCAATGGAACATTGGAATGCAACAAGCTCAATCAAACAAACCACAAACCGTCAAGAGAGAATAATTGTGACTAGTTGCCATGACAAGTAATTTATCAACAAGAAAATCATGACTCATCCAAGAAAAAACAAAACATATTTACAAAATTTCAAGTGGGGAACCAACAAGCAAATGGGCATATTTTTCAACATTAAAGCACAAAATTTTCTTCATGTAAAAACCCAAAGAACAAGACAAAAAGGAATAAGAGTTCAAAATCAATTCAGGAGAAGTTCTAAAAATAGTTAAAACTAAATATTAAAAACAAAGCTGAAAATATAAAAAGGGAAATCAATTCAACCCCTTCCCTCACACTTAAAGAGTTACATTGTCCCAATGTAACAAAATAAATCGGGGGAAAGTAATTGAAGGGCATCCCTTGACCTGCTACTGGTTATTGCCTTCAGGTGGTGGTGGTCGGAACTGAGAAGTGTAGTACTTAGGGATGAACTGGGGGTCCTGAAGCCATGGTGGTGGTGGTGGGAATTGAGGGGTTAAGCCTTGAGCTGCTAGATTATGTTGATGCGCAAATGTACCAACGAACCAATTGGCATCATCACTCCTCCTCATATAACCCTCATGTCTTGTCATAAATTCCTCTTGCCGCCTCATAAACTCCTCCTGCCTAGCAAAGAATTGCTTCATGTTGTACTGAGGAGGGAATTGATCCGGTGCAGGTGCGGCAGGTGGAGGGATATTTGCAGGGTCCTCCATTGCTTCATCATCAGCTTGGTCATCATTTTCCTCATCTTCAGGATCATTGACGGGCATTTGTCCATGCCCATATCGGCTTTGAATGTACTGTTGAGAGATAAAACTCTGAGGATGGACCTTGACTTCCTGGTGAGGATCTATTGGCACTCCCGCAAGACGGAAACGCTCGATAATAAGGAACGGGTGGCTTAGAGGGCAACGTGATTTTTTATCTGATGAAGCAATCTCACGTATGTTGTGATTGATTAAAGCCCCTACTTCAATAGTCTGACGTTCCTTAATGCAATAGGCCAAAAGGACCTGATCTCTGCGAACATTTCCCCTATGTGAATAGGGGATGAGCTTTGCTTTGATGAAGTCTAAGATGCCACGGTCTTGCGGGGTAAAGTACACATATTTCATGTGGGCTATCAACCCACTTCGGACATTCCATTCTGCTTTAGGGTGGAAGGACCTGGCAATCTCATTCAATGTTCCAACTGTTATCCTGCCAGGCATCAACTCACAATAATAACAATCCTCTCCATTATAGTTTCTTATACCGTAGTACGCGTTGATTGCCCACGGAGAGAAGTTCACTTCCACACCCCTTACTATGCATACATTATTGCGTGGTCCATCTTTGGCATTAGCATAAAATTCACGGACCACCGCAGCAAATGCCTCACCCGGTTGAACCAATAGTAAAGGACCCCAATTCCATCTTTCGGGGACAACCAATTCTAACCCCCTTTCTTTCTTGAAATCTCTTGTAGAGATCCAAGTTTGGAATCTTTCAGAAGCTTCTGGGTAACGAAAACTTCAGCTTGTGCCCCTTGAGGTTGTTGTTGAGGTTGTAGGGATGGTCCCCCCCTTTGCCTTTTGGGAATTCTAGTTTCGGGGCCATTTGGAACAACTACACACCACAATCAAAACATATTACTTGCAAAATTATAAGAATTGTGGATTAGAAAGCAAAATGCAAGTAAATAATTCAAAGACTTCAAAAATTCTCACTTTGGCATTTTATCAAACACCTCATATGCACAATTTAAAGCATGAGAATTTGATGCAATTAAGCATGATAACCCATCCCAATTTGACATAACAAGAGGCACCACCAACAAGACAATTAACCAAGAGCAAATGCAAAATAACCTACACTAATCATGAAACAAAACTATGGGCATTGAGCATGAAAATCATAAGCAAGTAAAGAGAGTAAATCTATTTTCTTCATTCAAAATTCAAGTGTATTGTATTATGAACATGTAAGAGCAACAATTAGAGCAAAATCAAACAAAGAAACACTAACCCAATGCATTCAAGAGTTGACCAGGGGGCCCGACGCGTCGAGCCCTTCCAGTGCGAAAATACGAATTAAATTTGGGACCTGTCGTCGCGACGAGAAATTTTCTCGTCGCGACGAAATTTTCCAGAATGCCAACTTTTCAGCTCTTAATGTTTGGACGCGTCGAAAATTTCCAGAATGCAATTTTGTTCACTATTTTCAGCTGTTAATCATCAAGCTAACTCCCAACACCAAAACAACACTCAATAAGCAAAATTTCCACTCCAAAACCATATAAACACAAAAAACTAAGGCTCAAAAATTTTCAAAAATTCATTTAGCATCATGTAATTTCAAAATAAAGCATCTAACACCCAAATTTCATATTCACATTCCATCATGCAAAATAAACTAGCAAAAATTAAAATGCAAGAAATTAAAGGACTTGGGTTGCCTCCCAAGAAGCGCTCGTTTTAAGTCATGAGCTAGACCCCTTAATTTTCATCAAGAGTAAATTGGAAGACCAAAGCTATGCACAACATTAGCCTCAATCTTGGTGTCGGAATGACAATGTTTCAATCTTTGACCATTAACTGTGATTTCCTCATCCCTTCCTTGAATAACAACCGCCCCCGATGGGTGAACCTTGAGAACTTTGAACGGTCCCGACCATCTAGACCTTAACTTTCCCGGAAACAATTTTAGCCTTGGGTTGAACAAAAAAAACATCTTCCCCCGGAGTGAACTCTCTCTTTAAAATGTGTTTGTCATGCCACCTCTTAGTTTTCTCCTTATAGATTTTGGCATTTTCATATGCCTCAAGCCTAAATTCCTCGAGCTCATTGAGTTGGAGAAGTCTCTTCTCACCCGCTAGTTGTAAGTCCATATTGAGGTTTTTAATCGCCCAATGTGCTTTGTGCTCCAATTCCACTGGGAGATGGCATGATTTCCCATATACAAGCATGAAGGGTGAAGTACCAATGGGGTTTTTGTAGGCGGTTCTATAAGCCCAAAGTGCATCATCAAGTTTAGTGGACCAATCCTTTCTTGTCGGGTTGACAACCTTCTCAAGGATAGATTTAATTTCTCTATTTGAAAGTTCTACTTGGCCACTAGTTTGAGGATGGTAAGGAGTAGAGAGTCGGTGATGCACTCCATATTTCAAAAGTACTTTCTCCAAGGCTTTGTTGCAAAAGTGTGTTCCATTATCCGTGATGAAAGCCCTTGGCACTCCAAATCTTGCAAAGATGTTATTCTTGATGAACTTTATGACCACTTTGGCATCATTTGTAGGACAAGCAATTGCCTTAACCCATTTAGAAACATAATCTACCGCCACAAGAATGTATTCATATCCAAAAGATCTTGGGAATGGACCCATAAAATCCAAACCCCACACATCAAACAATTCCACTTCAAGTATGCTTTGTTGAGGCATTTCATTTCTTCTTCCAACATTCCCCACTCTTGACATCTATCACAACGAACCACATAAGAGTGTGCATCCTTGAACAAGCTAGGCCAATAAAACCCGAATTGAAGTATTTTAGCCGCGGTCCTAGAAGCTCCAAAGTGTCCCCCATAGGGTGATGAATGACAATGGTTAAGGACACTTTCAATCTCATCTTTGGGTAAGCATCTCCTAATGACCCAATCGGCACACCTCTTGTAGAGAAATGGTTCTTCCCAAAAATAGTGTTTTGCATCATGCTTGATCTTTTTCTTGAGATTACTTGAGGCATTCGGTGGGAACTTTTGACAAACCACGTAGTTCACAACATCGGAATACCATGGTAAGAAAGCTTTGATCGCCATAAGTTGTTCTCCCACAAAATTGTCATCAATTGGTAATTCCTCTTCTCCAACCACTTCCTTGTGAGTCTCCAACCTTGACAAGTGATCGGCAACAAGATTTTCGGACCCCTTTTTGTCTTTGATTTCAATATCAAATTCTTGAAGTAAAAGAGTCCATCTAATCAACCTCGGCTTGGCTTCTTTCTTGTTGATCAAATATTTGAGTGCCGAGTGGTCGGTATGGATAATCACTTTGCTCCCTACAAAATAAGGCCGGAAATTTTCAATGGCAAAGATTACCGCAAGCATCTCTTTTTCGGTGGGGGGAATAGTTGACTTGAGCTTCATCAAGAGTATAGCTAGCATAATAAATCGGATGTAAGCTCTTGTCCCTCTTTTGACAAAGAACGGCCCCCACGGCAAAGTCACTAGCATCACACATGATCTCAATGGTAAGCTCCAATCCGGTGGTGACATAATGGGAGCCGTAGTCAAGGCCTTCTTCAACCTAGAAAAAGCATCATGACAAGATTCATCAAAGACAAAGTTAGCATCTTTTGAAAGCAAATGAGTTAATGGTTTGGAGTTTTTTGAAAAATCCTTAATGAATCTCCGGTAGAATCCCGCATGACCAAGGAAACTTCTTATTCCTTTTACGGTGGTGGGTGGTGGTAATTTTTCAATGATTTCCACCTTTGCCGGGTCAACCTCAAATGCCCTCTTGTGAAATTTTATGACCAAGAACAATCCCCATAGTTACCATAAAATGGCATTTTTCCCAATTTAAAACAAGGTTAGCTTCTTGACACTTACTCAACACTTTATCTAATTTAGCAAGGCAATTATCAAAAGACAACCCATACACCGAAAAATCATCCATAAACACTTCAACGATTTCCTCAATAAAATCTGAAAAAATAGCTACCATACACCTTTGAAATGTTGCCGGTGAATTACATAGTCCAAATGGCATCCTCCGATAAGCAAATGTACCATAAGGACATGTAAAGGTAGTCATTTCTTGGTCATCGGGATGAATAGGAATTTGAAAGAATCCCGAAAAGCCATCAACAAAACAAAAATAAGCATGCTTGGCCATCCTCTCAAGTAATTGATCAATGAAGGGGAGGGGAAAATGGCCCTTCCTAGTGGCTTTGTTTAATTTCCTATAATCGGTGCACATTCTCCACCCGGTGACCAACCTAGTAGGGATAAGTTCATTGTTCTCATTTTGCACTACGATTGTTCCTCCTTTCTTAGGAACTACATAGATTGGGCTAACCTACTTACTATCCGAGATAGGATAAATAATGCCCGCCCCCAACAATTTAAGAATCTCCTTTTTCACTACATCTTTCATGTTTGGGTTCAATTTACGTTGGGGTTCAATGCTAGGTTTGTGCCCATCTTCCAAGTAGATCTTATGCATGCAATAGGATGCATTTATGCCAACAATATCATCAAGAGTGTACCCAATGATCTTCTTATGTTTTCTCAAAACATGCAACAACTTTTCAACTTCAACATCATTTAAATTTGCATTCACAATGACGGGATAAGTAGAGTTTGGACCAAGGAAAGCATACCTCAACTCCGAAGGTAAAGGTTTTAATTCTACCTTTGGAGTGATATTTTCTTTTTGGCTAGCCAAGTGTTCTCCAAGGCTTAATGCTTCATACATTGGTGGTGGTGTTAAAAGATCATATGCCTCAAGAGGCTCGTCATCACCACTTGTGTCTTCCTCCATGTGTTTTTCCTCATTGGTGTCTAGCGTGTCGACTTGCAAAGGGTAATTAGACACCCAATTGTTTTCGTCAAGAGTTTCCCCAACACATGAATCAATGGTATCTACACAAAAACATTCATCAAGACAAGGTGATTTGTTAGCCATTTCAAAAACATTAAATTCAATTTTATCCTCCCCAATCTTGAGCACTAAAGTTCCCTTTTTAACATTAATCACCGCCCCAGCGATTGCCAAAAATGGCCTCCCAAGGATGATAGGAACATTAGCATCTTCCTCCATCTCTAAAACCACAAAGTCACCCGGGATGTAGTATTTATCAATTTTTACCGGAACATCCTCAAGAACTCCAACGGGGTGCTTCACGGATCTATCCGCCAATTGTAAGGTCATGGAAGTGGGCTTTGGCTCTCCAAGTTGCAACTTCTTACACAAGGAATAGGGCATTAAACTCACGCTAGCCCCCAAATCACATAAAGCTCTTTGCACAAGAGATCCTCCAATGACACAAGGGATAGAGAAACTCCCCGGATCTCTAAGCTTTGGGGGAAGCTTGTTTTAGATCAAAGCACTACACTCTTCATTTACCGCCACGATTTCACGGTCTTCCAATCTTCTCTTGTTCGATAAAATCTCTTTAAAAAATTTTGCATATGAAGGAATTTCGGTGATGGCATCAAGCAAAGGAATGGAGATGTCCAATTGCTTGATCAAGCTTAAGAACTTGGCTCTTCTTTCTTCCACTTTAGCTTTCTTGAATTTTTGTGGGAATGGGAGTGGTGGTATTTGCTTCAACTTAGGTTCAAGCTCTTGTGTTTCATCTTCCTTTGAATTGCATGGGCTTGAATCCTTCCCTTTGTCTTGAACGATAGCATCCTCCTTCAATTTTTCATCTCCAACTTCTAGCTTCCTCTTTAAAACTTGATCACTAGTGGGCAAAGGTGGACCTTCAAGTTGCTTTCCACTCCTAGTGGTGATGGCATTCATGTGCTCCCTTGGATTTTCAGGGCAAGCGGGCAACTTCCCTGTGACTTTGGTGCTAGAAGTTGAGGCTTGATTTGCTATTTGATTCTCTAGCATCTTGTTATGAGCACTCAATTGGTCCAACCTCTCCGTCACTTGTCTAAATCTTTCATCACTTTGCAATTGAGATTTCACCATCATTTCCATCATAGCTTCCCAATTCGGTGGAGGTGGAGCTTCCAAAGTAGGTAGTGGCGGCCTTGGTTGAATAGTCGGAGCTTGGGGTTAAAATCCTTGAGTTGGCCTAAATTGTTGTGTTGGACCCCCTCTAAAATTTTGTTGACTTTGGAATCCCGGAGGTGGGTTTCTATTGCCAAAGTTTTGGGGGTTTGCCGCCCCATTTGGGTTACTCCATGAGAAACTGGGATGGTTTCTTGATGCATTAGGACTGTAGGCCCCTTGCGGTTGGAATGATTGTTGTTGCCTACCATACCCTACCAAATCAACATGCTCCATGGAAGATTGAGAACTCGTGTCATCATTAAAGCATTCTCCCGAGTTGTGTTCTCCCCCACATAGCTCACACATCATGATGGGTCTCGAAGGAGTAGAAGGAGTAGAAACATAGCTCACATTTTGATTTTTGAGAGTGATTTGAGCTAGCTTTTGAACCATGGTTGCCACATTATCCACCTTAGCCAATAAAGCGGATATTTGCTCTACGTCATGAATTCCACCCACAAGTCTTTGAGAAGACCTCTCTGAATACCAAGTAGATCAATTCATAGCAATTTTCTCTAACAATTCCTCAACTTGAGTGGGTTCAAGAACTGTGAATGAACCTCCCGATGAAGCATCAACTAAGATCTTTGAATTATCTAACAAACCCTCATAGAAAGCCATCATTAGATCCCATCCTTGAATACCATGGTGAGGGCATTGTCTTCGTAGTTCCTTAAATCTCTCCCAAGATTCGGCTAGAGATTCATTTTGGATTTGCTTGAAGTTTTGTATAGCTCTCCTCGTCCTTTGGGTCTTTGAAAGTGGATAGAACTTCTTCAAGAATTCCCTATGGAGTTGGTCCCAACTAGCAAAATAATTTGCGGGAAAGGAAATTAGCCAACCGTGAGCTTTATCCCTCACCGAAAAAGGAAAGAGTTGGAGTTTGATTGCTTCATTAGGAACTCCGTTCATCTTAAAAGTGCTACAAATCCGGAGGAATTTTGTAATATGAGCATTTGGATCTTCTATGGGTGATCCTCCGAATTGGTCCGATGCAACCATTTGTATTATCGTCGGTTTGATTTCAAAATTGTTGGCCTCTACACCAGGAATGTTGATACTATCATGTTCTTCCAAATCGGGTGCAATATAATCGGACATAGCTCTCCTAGCCGGTGGAGGTTGATTTACACCATTTCCCTCACCGTTCCCATTTTCGTTTCCATTGCCATTTCCATCTCCATCTCCATTAAGATTTAAATTGATATTTCCTTGAGCTTGTGCCATCTTTTGTTGCTTTCTAAGGTACTTTGCTCTCTTTTCAATTTCAAGGTCCAAAGGTAATAATCCCTCGTTCCCAAAGGACCGTGTTGCATGCAACAACAAGTACCTAAAACACAAGATCACAACTAAACAAAGCAAACTTGTTATGGGTAAGTAAAAATAAAGAAAAATAATGGATTAGACTCCTAGAATAAAACTTTCACTAATGTCAATACTTAAACACCACTTCCCCGGCAATGGCGCCAATTTGATTGCAGCATAATTTATAACAAACAAATACCCGAGTATTGGGTTATCGATCCTCAGGGAAGCGGGGCGTACCGAACACTAGTTACTAATATATTCATGTGAAGCTAATCCTAACGAAATTGATGTTTGATCGATTGCAAATATCGTAGTAAAATTGCATAAAGAAAGCTAGTTGATGGAAACAAATAGAGAGAGTGGGATTTTCGGGATTTAAGTGTTTAATCTCCTAATGCCAAACTAAGGTGAAATATCTAAGTTGGGTTAGACAAGTGTTTAAGATGCACTCAAGAGGGGAATTACTCCCATAACTCATACAAGACAAGAAATAGAAGAAACGTACATCTTAAACAACTTAACTAAATACTCTTTTCCAAGAAGTAAAAGCCAAGTGCAATTGTGGGTGCCCTAGTTTATATCCTAACTCCCATCAAGACATAAATTTAGCAATTGAAACAAGCAATTGGATCCTTAATCACAAGCATCAACAATATTAAACACAATTGCATAACAAGTCAACAAACCCAAATGTAAATATAACATTAGAACATGAAGAACAAGGCAAATAGGGTTCATAAACACTTATCACCCAAAAATCCCAAAGTTACTTTAGCCAATCATGGCTAAGATGGAATTTAAAGCTCAAATGTTAAAGAGTTTACAAAGACTAAGAAAGTAAAGGAAAGGAAAACAAATTATCCCAAATATAGCTTTCCAAGCTTTCCTTCTTCCTCCCAAAGCCTTTATAGCTCCTTGAGGTGACAATCTTCTTCCCCAAAAGTGGTGGATCCCTCCTTCACTCCATTGAAGAGACAACACCTTGCACTCACTCCTATTTGCCTCCAAAAACGCAGCTTATGTCTTAGGGTTTTGGGAAAATCAGCCTTATATAGTGGGAGCAAAAATAGGGGCAAAATAGGCAATTCCGTGAAGCTGAAATCTGCACTGCGCAGGATTCTCGACGCGTCGAGCCTTGGTTCTTCAAAACAGTATGGCTACTGGATTTCCTCGATGCGTCGAGCACTGATCTCGGCCCAAAACTTTGCACACTGGAATATTTCGTCGTGACGGGCAGGATTCCGGACGCGTCCAACTCTCAAAATCAGCATTCTTCATTCAATTTGACTCTAAGCATGCCTTCAAACGTTCCCTTGCTTTTGGATTTAATCTGCAATGATTTCAAAACAACAACAAATACCATAAAAGCACCAAATTCAAGAATAAACAATGTCTACACAAGAAAGCAAGGAAACATGAATTGGAGATGGAAATTTAATACATTTAAGCTCAAAAGTTGATCCAAATTAATTAGAAAAATATGCATAATTGAGATCATATCAATGCACATTCTCATTTGGAGCAGTTGGTTGACATACGCAAAAAAGAAATAGCAAGCTCAAATCAGTGTGCAAAATATTCAAACGCTAAAACTCTCAATCTAGTTTTCAAAGGAGATCTTGTGCATTTCAAGCATTGAATCAAGAAGCTCAAGACAAGATTTCCATGTTGGAGAAACTCTTCAACCACTTCAACCAATCTCTACT
Organism: Ipomoea triloba; assembly: GCF_003576645.1. Classification (NCBI taxonomy): domain Eukaryota; kingdom Viridiplantae; phylum Streptophyta; class Magnoliopsida; order Solanales; family Convolvulaceae; genus Ipomoea; species Ipomoea triloba. The sequence goes on from NC_044925.1 coordinate 11,330,624, forward strand.
TAGGATAAGTAGAAAGAGGCGGAGTACACTTTGAAGGAGTTGAAAAACCTATTAAAGCGTGGCTGCCGGGCTTGGTGATCAAAGGAGCACGTTTTAGAGAGGACATTGTACTATCAAGGAGATAATAGTGCAATCCTTCACAAGTTGTGAAGAAGAGTGGAGTAGGCTTCGTTAACAGCCGTACCACTATAAAAATCTCTCTCTCTCTCTTTATATTTACGTACTACATTGCATACTCACAACCAAATCCAACTTTTCATAATCACAAAATCGTGCAAAGTGATATTAAAATTTGATTAAGCTTTATCTTTCCGCTGCGTTTATCTTTGGTCAAGTTCAACCTCCTTAATGGTTCGTTCTTGGAAAATTTTTTAAAATCCTTGTGTGTCTATTCAACCCCCCCCCCCCCCTAGACTCACACCTTATCAACTAGGACCAACAGTTGCTTTCAATTTTATTCTATGAAGATTCAAAATTGGATATGGACAATTGATTTTGAAATGTCCTGGTTTACGATAGTTGTAGCATAAATCTTACGCGGCTTCTATGATGTTGCATTTTGATTTTCACGTGATGAATTTTTGTAGTCTCCTTTTTGCATAAATTTCTTGAATTTTCTAACAAAGAAAGAAAATTGTTCATCAGTCATAAAATCAATATTTTCAACTGACCTGGAAGTTGAAGGTTGTTCGGCCATCAAAGCAGGATTTCGAACTTCATGATCTTCTTCGATTCTAGCCTTCATTTCAAATTCATATGCCTTAAAATCACTAAACAATTTATCTGTTGATAGAATTCTTAGATCTCGGCGATCTCGCTTGGCTGTGAGCCCGTGACTTTCATATCCCATGCAGATGGCTGGTAGTCCGAACGTAGAACTTTGGGATTAATTTTCTTCTAACTAATGATCTTGGCAAGATCATTAATTTCTCCAAGAATTTTGATTATTCTTGCCTCCATATCCGAAATTCTTTCATTTGAGAGAATTTTAAAATCTTCAAATTTCTTCATGGTGATTGTAAGCTTATTATCATTCTCTTGTTCATCGCCTTCACCGATCTTGATGAGTGCTTCCCAAATTTTCTTCCCGGTTGTGCATTTTCAAATTTTTTGGAAGATGGTATCATCTACGGCTTTGAAGAGGATATCTTTAGCCCTCAATATTTCGATCCGAACATTGGAAATTACTTCCCACATTTCATCGTGTAATGCCGATAAATGTACCTGCATGTGAACACTCCAGTCATCAAATTTATCAAGTGAAAATAGTAAATTTTGTGCTAAATCTTTATCCACCTTCATCTGAGATATTGAAAGAATTAATCCAATCACATACACTTGTAAATTGGATCTGCCTAGCAGTTAACAACAAATTGACTCAATTAGGCAACGTGCTCTGATACCAATTACTGATCCCAAAAGAGATAAAGTAAAGTCTAGAGAGGGAGGGGGGGGGGAGGGAGGTGTATGTAATCCTCCTACTCCACTCTACTCCTATCTCCAAGAGGAATTCACTATATCCATCACTTCTTGGTTACAAGATATAATGAATTTCTGTGATCTAGTGCTTTGATCACCAAGCCCACAGTAATCACGCCCCAACCAGTGCCTCCAGCACTGCAACCAGGATTTCAAACTTCCTTGTGACAATCCCCTATCTACACTCCGGTAGAGAAACCACGTACTTGTTTGAAAAAAAAGATTTTCTTTGCTTCAAACTTTGAGACTTCTTGATGAATGCTTCAATGAATATCAAGTCTCGTTTAGATGAAGATTTGCACACTCTAGATTTTCACTTGAACATTTCGTATACAACACTTGTTTGCTTGTTCAACTATGTCTTGCATCTTTAAATCTTCATCCTTATATAGATGTTTGAGAAATTGTCCGTTGGAAAAAGACAATCTCAAATTTGAATCATTGTCAGCTAGTCTCGTAGCCTTTTCAGTCTATCAGATAATCTTTATAGACTTTATTTTATTTTTAATGTTGTGTGAAACATTAAAAATATTTCAGTAGTTATGTTTGCTTCAACCTTGGCTCTTTCTATTTTGGACTAGTCACTTTCCAAATATAACTTGAGCTCATATTTCTTTTCAATATATAAACGGCTACTGCATCCTTAATTTAATCTGGATTGAGATTTCCTGAAATTGCATCTTTAATTGAATTAGATCCCATAATTAAATTGTGTCTCCAATTTAATCTCTTCTTAAAAATCGGATCTCATCTCCTTTAGATCTTAGCCCTTTGGAATCTCATCCCTTCCAACTTTGCCCTTCCAATTTAATCTCTTCTTAGCCCTTTGGAATCTCACCCCTGCCCTTCGAAACCTTGGCTCTTCAAATAGATTTGAAATCTCAACCCTTTCTTTATTTAGACTTCAAATAGATTTGAAATCTCAACACTTTCTTTATTTAGACATGAAATCTCATCACTTTGCTCATGATATCGTTTGACTTGCAAACCTTTGCTCATGATATCTCATCTCATGAATAAACACCAACTCCTTCATGATATCTCATCTCATGAATAATCTCATGAATAAACACCAACTTCTTCCCTATTTCAAAATCTCTGCCCTTTGAAACCCATGAAAACTCATTTGTAGTCTCACGCCAACTTCGTCTAGGAATTCCGTCGAAACTTGATCTCATACTTTGACTCCTTAGGTAATTTTGACTATTTTCAAAATTTACCTTGAAAAATATAGATAATGAGATTTGATCATTGGACTTGCAATCATAATATTAAGTTCTTAACCATTCCACCTGTACAAATTATTAGTTAATAATATTTTTTTTAATGTACTCCTTTTCTTGATCCTCAAGTAAACGTATGCTCATCTTCTCCAATTTATGCCATTTCTACTCCTTCCTCCATGCTTCAAATACTTTGTACTTCCGTGATTTTGCTATCTCCGAATTTATTTTCTTCCAAATGATGATACTTTCGAATTTTCCTTCTACGAAAATTCATTGAATTTAATTCTTGATTTTCCTTTTATTTTTGACTCACTTAGATACTAGACAAATAAAATGGGGATTCTAATATTTTTCAATATAATTTGACATATCAAAATCTATTACAATTTATTCCTAAGATATACAAGTTTATTCACCCCTCTAGACTTGTAACGACCCAACCCTTTGGGACCAACATTTTGTTATAACTCCATTAGTTTTTGGTCCTTTTAGTCGTCCAAATGAATAATCTACAATGATTTTGATTATACTCTCGGGCAAAACACCTTTTTTTTTTTGGATTTACATTGAGTAAACTTCACTTGTATAATAACTCGCAAACCTCATAAAAAAATAAATTATTGTGAGATGAGTTTGGACGAAAGAATATTAACAAGAATTGAACCCGTGAAACATTAATTACGAAAATCATGTTTCACCCATTATATTTACCACCACCTATTTCAGCGCACAAAGCATAGCTACAAATCGAACCACTAAATTTAATTTACTACATCATTATTGAGATATGAATTGGAAAGTGTCACTTTTGTAACGAAAATTTATTAGGCAAATGTATATTTGCCTAGTTTCTGGATACATTCACCCGCCCCTTTGAAGCAACAATCTTGAAATCCTCCCTGAAATTATGGAGGGGACATGAATGCCCTCTTATCTGGTTGGAGGGACTTCCAATGGTTAAGAAAGCTAGAATTTAGGATAAGAATATGGAATTGAAGTTTCCTGTCAAAGAGCTAGAGATTATTAGAGGCCCGCATATGTGTAGACTTAACTTTAGTAAATGATATGAGAAACGGGCTTACAACTTGATCTAAAGAGTTTGGTCTTCCTAGGACTCTAACAATCACATGATCTGCTTAGAGAAGGCACACTAGGGGTGGGTCGGTCTACACATTCTAGAAAATTTCTCCCCTACTGGACTCTAACAACTACTTCAAACATGATGCCATTTTTTTCTGGATGTAGCAAGTAAATATTAAATTTGAAAATTTTATCTAAAATTGTATAATGAGTTCGAAGCCTCTTTCTTTAATTTCCCATCTTTTAACTTAATTTTAGGAATGATTTGGTATGTCAGCAACATTTTAAAACTTAATAACAAGTCAAAAAAATGTTCCAAGTTTGTAATAAATGTTTAAAAGTAGGTTAAAAATAAATTTTTTTTTTGAAGTGTAAGGCTATGCACAACAATGGGTTTTAGGGTATTTTTTGCAAAAGAAAAAACTATATGGAATCAGAATGGCCTGGGTATCAAATACTTGGTAATTGTAATAGGTTTTGGTAAAAGTATTTTGCATGTTTGGTAGTAGGGTAGAATGGGAATGATTGTTAATAGTTGGTAAAGCTGCTGAGGAGGAAGGAAATGAAACTCTTATAGTAGTTTTTAAAAACCTGTCAACCAAACAATAACAATAAGTAACTTCGATACCTATTCCTGATAGCTAAACATGTAAACCAAACACCTATATGTTAGGTTTTTTAAGCTGATGTGGGAGGGTTTTTTTGGAGTTTATTTTCCTACACGTTTAAGTTTTTTGTAGGCCTCAACTTTGAGGAAAAAGATGCTCAAACTGTACGTTTCGCGCACTGCCGCGCCTGCACGTGCCTGTTAGACGCATGAAAGCTTCTTTTTTTGTGAGAATTTTTTTGTTCTTTTTTTTCTTTTCGTTTCTTTTTCTCCTCTTTTTTCTTTCTCTCATCTCTTCTACTCTGACGTACTAACATAAACCTAAAAAAAAAATCAATACTATTGAGGTTGTTCTAATAAACCTGTAGGTTAACACTAATACAAACAAACAATATATAAAAATTATGAGAAGTGAGTGTTGGCGTAGGGCATAGGGTAGAATTGAATTTAATGAAATAGGGAAACTTTACCTAACACATGCAAAGCAACTGTATGATATAAAATATTGTACAACAGGTGTAACACTGTTACATATTCCTGGGCAGGCATGACTCGTGAGGCATGGCTTATGGGTTATGGCTACTTGCTCCCACAAACCAACAGATATTGTTGTCTACACCAAATCCAGCAAAAACTATTTTTGTATACACGCCCAAATCTCAGTACTGCCACGCACCAACTGTTCCTTGTTACCTAAACTTAACTGCCCATCACCACTATAAAATCACCAATTATATTTTATTCAACGTATGTAAATTATAGCCAAGTTACGTTAATTAATATTAAAATTCTTTATCTTACGAATTGTGAGTAATTCGTTGGGAAAGAAAGTGTTTTTATTTTGATAAATTTATTTTAAATATTCCAGTAAAAGTGTTGTCCCGCTCATCAAGTAATATTAAACATAATGCCAACTCAATTATATAGGCATATAGACTTCACTTTACAAAATTGATATGATGGAGATGCATGTTAGAACATCAGTCTCATTTGTAGGCGATGTTTGTGGTTAAGTGCATGAGTTAATGGGGAAGACGAAGCAAGAGCACGTGAAAAAACAGTTGCAATTTGCATGTAAGCAAAAGAATATATATGTGTGTCTATATATATATATATATATATATATATATATATATAGGGACGGAGCCAGAAAATCAATTGAGTGTGGTGAAATTTAAATTACGTTAGAAATGTCAATGACAAAATATCAAACAACCATAATAAAGTTAAAATACAAATTACATTATAAATTACAATATAAGGTAGATTACATTATAGTAGGGTTGGAGCCAAAAATATACTTGAGTGGGTGAAAATGTGAAAATATTTATGACAAAATATGAAACATAATCAATTAAATAAAATAATTTGAATAACACTATATTCATAAATACTTTTTAATTTCTAAGGGAGGATTAAAAAATACTTAATTTATCTTGTGAAGAAATGAAAGAAATAAAATAAGAATAAGTGTTGCTAATAAAATTTGAACTTGTGACCTAGGCTTTCTAACGCCATGTTTAGAGTTTAACTCTCTAAAAGTAAGCTACTCAAACTATATTAAAAATTCAAACATAAATATAAGTTTTATATACACTTTAATGCTATATATGTGTACATAGCAGCGGCTCCCACTACCCCGGACCCATAATAGCTCCGTCTATTATATATATATATATATATATTTAAAGACAGGACTTCTCGTGCAACCGGTGCGAATTGCACTATTAGGTATGCCTAAATGTACCACACAGTGTTCAGAAATGCACCAGAATAAAATGTACAAATGCACCACCACACACTAAAAGTGAACTGACACCTATAAATTTGCTAAGACCAAAAGTAGAATTAACTCTAACAAAAATTTAAGTGTGGCCATTCAAATAGCTAGGAGTATAAGGCCATTCAAGTATAATGCTATTAACCAATTACCCTCTTCATCTTCATCATATCCCTCGCATGGACTATGGACCAACTATCCTTTTCTTCTTCAACAGTACCCCTATATGTTATACCATGATACCCTATTTTAGCTTATTCCCACCCATACACATTCTATATTTACCCGACTTTGATCCCACCCAACCAATTACCTTTTTTTTTTTTTTTTTAACCAAAGACTACATTTACTCTACTTTGACCACTACAATTATTCATACTTTTTCAATTCCTATGTAAAATTTACTAAAATGAAAAATTATATTTATCAATAAAAAAATTCATAAGTAAATTACTGAAATCTGTAAGCGTTTAATTTATCAACATATTTTGTTTGTAAAATACTGCAATTTATATGTATTTAAGTTGTAATTATTTAATTTGTTGTTAGGTCTGTTGATATGTTGTTTTCCTGTAGTGATTCATTCCATTATTTCCATCCCTTTTATTTCACTATTTACTTGTGATTTTTTATTTTTCAATGCAAGAAAGATCGAATAAGAAAAATTTACATAAAATGAGACTAAATCGTGCTTGAAGAATCAGTTGGAAGTAATGCATTGTTGTGTGCCATCGGAAGGACTCTCAAAAATATGTATCCCATTTTGCAATTGGTCATAAGAGTTAGCTTCTCAATTTGATGAAAAGAGTTCTACTAAATGTATTATCAAATCTTAGGGTGTGTTTGGTTCGCACGTGGGAATCGGAATCGGAATTGGTATCAAATACTTGATAATGGTAATGGGTTTTTGTGAAAGTTTTTTGCATGTTTGGTAGTATGGTGGAATGGGAATGATTATCAATAGTTGGGGAAGAAATGAGGAAGGGGGATGAAACCCTTATTTAAAAAGGTATGGGTTTTGTCATTAATGGGGTATTCCAAACCCATAATAGCATTCATAAAACCTATCAACCAAACACTAACAATCACTATTATACCCATTCCTTATGCCTAAACCCCCAACCAAACACACCCTTACTCTCTCAAATTACTGCTTGATGTGGCGGACGTTGATAAATTATTTTTTTCATGGGCCCCACAAAAGTGTCTTCGGCCCTGTTTGGTAAATAATCAGCCTATCAGCCAATTTTGGCTTATTTGACCACTATTAGTTGGTAAATAATAAGCTTTTTGTAACTCCAAAATGCTAAAATTCAAAAGGCTACTCATAGTAGCCTTTTCAAATAGCTTTTTGAGAAAAGAAATTATACCAAACAGCTATCAGCTAACAGCTAATTTATCAAACAACTTTCTACAATCAGCCAATGTTATCAACAAATCACACCTTCTAACCCAAACAGCCAACCCAATCAGCTAACAGCCATTTACCAAACACGACCTTCATCAAAATTTTAAGTATGAATAAAGTTGGAAGTAGAGAATGTGAGTACATATAGTATTTGAAAAACTCTTATAAACTTAATATTTTATTTTAATTGTTGTGTGTTTTTTCATAAAACAAGGCAGGTTTATATACAAAGAGAAAGGATTAAAAGGCAATATAGCAAGATACAAGCTATATATATACTATGTTAACTCCTTGATTATAGGCACGAGTTGATGAGAATGATTCCTTTGAATATTTCCTTGATTTTTTGGGGTGATATTTGTTTCCATTGTTTGTGTAAAATATTTTATTTCCTCAATTAGCTTTTCTTCCTTATCAGTATTTTCTTGATGAATATGCATGAATGCATGATAGTGCATTGGTACGTAGTCAGAGTCACATTATTCAATTGAAAATTTTGATGTGAACCATTTTGACAGTGAGGGTCTTTATTGTTTACTACTTGATGGTTAGCTTTAATAATTTTGCAGTAGTCAGTTAAGAGTTGCTTCATTTCATAACTCCACATTTATGAAATTTTTGGATCAACGCTATTTTTGAAAGAGCAATGAGATTGAAAGAATTAGAGAAATGGTAGTGAGATTAAAGCGATTAGATTTCTCTAGTCAGAGTTACATTATTCAATTGAAAATTTTGACATTATAGATGTAAACCATTTAGATACTTTGACATAAGGGTATTTTATTTGAAAAGAAAATTATAATTTATGCTCCTTACTTATAGATTAGTTATAAATGTTACCTCTTAATTTTAAGTGGTATAAATGTTGTTTCTGAATTTTTTGAATGCGTGTATATATTACTCATTTCCGTTATAAATGTTACCCTTGAATTCTTATGAATTTTCTGAACGGGGATGAGCATTATAATACCTAGATAGAGATGGAAGATGAATGATTAAATGAAAACAGAAGTCGAGAGGGAGAAGAAGAAGAAGAAGAAGAAGAGGGAAAGTGCACGTGGGGGAGGATAAGGCTGCCATGCATGCATATTGACTGACCAACAAAATGTTGGACTGTGAGGTTTGGCTTCTTCTTCTTCTTCGGTCCTCGATCACCCCAAGTGTTGTGTGGCCGACAACACAATATTAGATTAGATTGGGAATTCTGCTTCCATCTGTGCATCCTGACACTACCTGCGCATGGGGGCCCTGCCTTTCTTCAACTCTCACTCCACCCCAAGAAGACCGCAATCGATCACTTTCCGGTTTGTTCATTCACGAGTGGAAAGCGTTACTATACATGTTGGTTTCACGGGGGCCACGGGGACTAAGTCATCAATACAACCATAAAACAATTATTGAAAGAAATCGAGATGACAAATTGATAGTATTATTGGTAGAAGATTTAAAGCTCCTCTCCTTTCAATGTGTCCAAAAAGATATTTATACAAGGTCTACATGCTTGGAGAATTAAAAAAAAAAAAAAAGTAAAAAAGTTAACAAATTTGATCTTAAGAAAGTTTTATAAGTTATCAGATTGCTTTTCTAACGGTGAAAAGGAGAAATCTTTGAGATATCTGATGCGGTCTGAAATTCCATTAAGAGTACCAATGGCAAATTATACTGTGCACCACGTACCTAAACGACGTCGTTTTGAGCATTGTAAACTAATCGTCCGTTTTTTTTTTAAAATCACTTTTCCCGTTTCGGCCGCTCTCTGTATTTATGTTAATATTCTGTGTATTCCAAGCAATCATTCTATGTATTCTAGGCAACCGTTCTGTGTATTATAGGCAACCGTTATGTGTATTCATGTTAGTAACACATGTTGTGATGTGTTTGTGCATTCGAATGTTTAGGATGATGAGTTATGTGTATTTTGTGTAAATATTATGTGTATTCATGTTATTAACACAAGTTGTGATGTGTTTGTGCATTCGAATGTTAGGATGATGAGTTCTGTGTATTATGGGCATCAATATTCTGTGTATTATGGGCAAACATTCTGTGTATTCTAGGCAAACGTTCTGTGTATTCTATATAATGATTATGTGTATTATAGATAATGAATTCCCTGGAGTCATTCGCGTCCACTAACATTTGTGTATTTTTTGTCAATATTTTGTGTATTCCGGGCAAACATTCTGTGTATTCTAGGCAAACGTTCTGTGTATTATAGATAATGATTATGTGTATTATAGATAATGAATTCCTTGAGTCATTCGCGTCCGCGTCTACTAACACCGAAACGACGTCGTTTTACGTACATGGTGCACATTGCTATGTGCACCGTGGTGCAGGGTATAACGATTGAGTACCAATTGGGCCAATCACAAGGTCCAAGTCGAAACAATTAAGACAATTCTTTATTGGTTATGTAAAAAAATAGAGGAAATCCAAGTTAAGTCCATTTGCTAAAGATGAAAAAGAACTCAATGCTTTTTATAATTGATTAAGTGCTAATTTTGGGATTAAATTAGACTCAAATAAGTCCTATTATTTTTGTCCTTATTTGGAAGTTATTTATAAAAAAAAAAACGGTTTAAAAAATCAAGAAAGTTGAAAAAAAATTGAAAATGAGAAAGAATAAGGTTGGGGATATAGAAGTAGAATAATGAATATATTTCATCAACAGGTTTGGAAGGCTTAAATAGCCATGCATACAACTAAAACTCCACAGTCTACGAAACAGTTAATAGCTAGACTTATTCTAATCCTACAAACTAGGATGAGTCAGCACAACATAATATGTTATTCCTTCTTAGGGGAAAGAATCTGGTTGGTAGGTGAATCTTGGAGGGAAAAGGAAGGGGAAAAAGTATTAGGTTGGAAGGCGTTCTTGATAGATTCCTATTTGGTTGTGGTACACTTAAATCCCTTTTACGTTCTATTTGTGTCTATATGATATTTTGATTATGATATTGGTCTTGCATATCTTTCTGCCATACTTCTTTCTTTCTTTTCCTTTTTCTTTCAAATCTTGCTTAGTTTCTTCGCTTGTATATTGTTCTTTTTCTTTGCTTCTTGCTTTCAATTTTATTGCCTACCTTGCTATACACCCTTGTTCTCAAAGGCTTGTGAAATCTTACAAGGTATGTGTTAATAAAGAATGTTAAACAAAGTTTTCTTAAAAGAAACTCCCTGAGTTGTACCAAGTTTTTTGACAATATGTATTTAGTTCAGTAGATAGTTCAAAACTGGTTTGTCAAAATGTTGTAGTCTTGTAGTAGTTTTGTACATGAAGTAGTTCAGAAGACCTTGAAGACTCTGAAGACAACTTACTGAACGAGTATCTGCACAAGAGCATAAAAGATGTTCGGAGTTGGTTACTGAAGTTTCAACTGCTTCCCAGATTCAGAAAAGGATAAATATGAGCCAACTCTTATTGTGAAGGGTTAGAGAAATTTACTCTGAAGATCTGGATAAGAAGTTCTTTGTATGCGATTAAGAGAAATCTTGGCAAAGCTTATTGACTCAAGATACATCTTCTCCATGAAGTTAGTTGGGCAAGCATTCACTCTGAAAGTCGCTCGTGCAACTATTGAGGGGGAGCCTCAATTCAAGAAGATCAGAAGATCAAGTTCTTGTCAACTCTTCAAGGTTGAACTCTAGAATGGAGCTGTGATGACTTTCTAGAGCGACCGTGTGATACACAACTGTAATCGGTGGTACATTTCATAGTGTTGATCAATGAAGAGGTGGGCAATCAGAGTGATGCCCCCCCAGATGTAGGAACTGAGGTTCCGAACTGGTTATCAATTGCTTGTGTCTTTACTGCTTTAGAAGTTTTATATATATTACTGCATTACAGCATAAATTGAACTAATCTCTGCACTAGGTTAAATTGTGGTTAAGTGTCCTCAAATGACTCTAGCAATTAGGTTCATAAATTGGGAGCCACTTATAAACTCTAGGACCCAGACTCAGGTAGTCTAAATTTCAATTGGTATCAAAGCCCAGTCTCAAGACTCTTCTCTTGATATTCGATCTTTCAAAATCTTCTTTTTTCTTTGTTCTATTCTAACCCTGATTTTTCAAGATTGTTGCTGTGCTTACAATCGTGTCTATGGAAGGACAAGCTAGACCGCCGCAATTAGTTGGCACCAACTATGGATACTGGAAGGCGAGAATCATGATCTATCTTCAGGCACAAGGTGTAAATGTGTGGAAAGCTGTTACTCATGGGTGGACTCATCCCAAAAGAGTCCAAGAAGACAAGTCTGAAATTCTGGCTCCAATCGAACAATGGACTGTTAAAGAAATTACCGACAGTGACAACAACAATAAGGCACTAAATACGATTACTGGTTCACTCGATGAGGGCCAATTTGGGCTAATCGCCGGATGCAGCTCTGCAAAAGACGCATGGGAGATTCTGGAAAAACTCTATGAAGGAGATTCTTCTGTTAAACAAACCAAGATGCAGCAAGTGCATACCAGATTTGAGGAGCTGCGTATGAAAGATGAGGAAACCATAGTTGAATTCAATGCTAGGGTTCAAGAATTAAAAAATGAAGCCGCCGTATTGGGTGAACCCTTTTCATCGGACAAACTTGTTAGAAAAATCCTCCGATCTTTGCCAGTGCGTTTTAGGATGAAAGTTATTGCAATTCAAGAAAGTGTAGGCTGGGAAAAGAAATCTGTTGTTGAATTAATGAGTAACTTGAGGACATACGAGATGGACATTCGATCGCAAGAAAATAGCTCCAAAAAGGGTAAAAATTTGGCCTTCATTGCTGAAGGATGTGACTCAGATGAAGAAGCCGAAGAATTAGATGATGAAGCAGTGGCAATGATCACCAGAAACTTCACCAAGATTCTGAAACAGATAAATCGAAGAAACAGAGGAGGTAAGAATCAGACGAATAGATCAAACAGCTCTTCCTCATCTTCGTCAAATTCATCTAAAGCCAGTAGGAAGTCAATCAACTCAAACTACATGAAATCAATCACGATCTAATCAATGGCAACAGGGTGAAAACAAGAATAATAACAAGGGAATTCAATGCAGAGAGTGTGAAGGGTTTGGTCATATCCAGGCGGAATGTGCTACCTATCTCAAAAGAAAGAAGTCTATGAAAGTAACCACCTGGAGTGATGAAGAATGCTCAGAGGAGACTCAAGATGAAGATGAAGAAATCTCAGGAAACTTTGTTGCATTCACTGTTGCTGTGACAGAATCCCACTCTGAATTGGAAAGTTACTCGGATCATGAAGATGTTGATAAAATGCCATATGAAGAACTTGAACAATCTTATATTCAACTGTACAAAAAATGGGACATTCTCTTGAAAACTCACACGACAACCAACTCCAAAAATGAGTTCTTGGAGAAGAACATTGAATTACTGAACAAACTGGTTGCTGACAAAGATGCTGAACTAGCTGCGTCCAATTCTCAAGTGATGATGCTATCAACTGAACTGGGAACTCTAAAAAAGCTAATCCAGATGATGAACACAACATCAACCCTAAATCAGATACTTGACACAGGAAGATCACCCAACATTCGAAATGGTCTAGGGTACATTCGAAACTCTCAAAAGTCATTTCCTACTAAGTTTGTCCCTGCTGGCACAAGCAATTGGACAAAAATAGATACTAAACAGGGAAACCAGAGAAAATACACTCCAATATGCCACTACTGTAACAAGAAGGGGCATACAAGACCAGAATGTTACAGGTTTTATAGTGATCAAAGAATAGAAAATTTCAAAAGAAATGGATCACCTTCGTCAGTCGACAAATCTGGGTAAGGAAGTCAGATCTAACATGTTATTCAGTACATTTGGAAAAGGATCAGGGAAAATGGTACTTTGACAGCGGTTGCTCTAGACATATGACTAGGTGTAAAGAATATCTCAAAAATCTAATCCCTTATACTGGACAAGTAACTTTTGGTGATGGAATCAAAGGTGATATTATGGGAATTGGTATTCTAAATGTAGCTGGGCTACCCTCCCTGTCAAAAGTATTACTGGTGCATGGTCTAAAAGCAAATCTGATTAGCACAGTCAGTTGTGTGATCAAAAACTCAATGTGGGATTCACAAAAGATCGATGCATTGTCAAGGATCAACAAAACAAGATCATCATGGAAGGTATAAGATCCACTGACAATTGTTATATTTTATCCACTAACCTGTTGTGTTGTAGGACTACTGTTGACAATACGGAATTGTGGCATCAAAGACTTGGACATATGAATTATCAAGACATGAATCAACTCATAAGCCATGAATGTGTAAGGGGCATACCAAAGTTCATGGTCAAGGAAACAGGTATCTGCGGGCCATGTCAACTCGGAAAACAAACTAGAGCGCCTCACAAGTTCTACAACCACATAGGAACTTCCTCATGTCTGGATCTTCTACACATAGACTTAATAGGACCCACACAAGTGGAAAGTATAGGAGGTAAAAGATACATATTTGTATGTGCTGATGATTACTCTTGCTTCTGTTGGGTAATGTTTCTCAGAAATAAATCTGAAACTTTTGAGCAATTCGAGAAACTGTGCTTAAAGCTGCAAAAAGAAAAGGGGTCACACATTATGAAAATTGTGAGAATCAGGTCAGACCATGGCAAGGAATTCGAAAATCAAGATTTCTCTAACTTCTGCACCAAAAATGGAATCGGGCACGAATTCTCAACTCCAAAGACCCCTCAGCAAAATGGAGTAGTTGAACGAAAGAACAGGACTATCCAAGAGATGGCTCGGGTGCTAATCAATAGCAAAAGCCTCCCACAATTCTTCTGGGCAGAAGCTGTACACACTGCGTGCCACATAATAAACAGAGTTTACCTTAGACCCGGGATGTCGCACACACCGTACGAACTGTGGTGAGTAAGAAAACCAAGTCTGAAATACTTTCGAATTTTTGGAAGCATATGCTATATACTAAATGACAGAGAAAAGGTTGGAAAATTTGAACCAAAGAGAGACGAAGGCATATTCTTGGGATACTCACCGAACAGCAGAGACTATAGAGTTTACAACAAACGAATCAAGACTATCCAAGAATCGATCAATGTATTTGTGTATGATCAACCTCAAATGACGAATGACTATGTGCTGGTCACTAAACCTTATCAAAGGCAAGAGCAACCCAATAAAGTAACAGTAATAAAGAAGTTTGAGTCAGATACTGAACTAGATAGAGGATTCAGAACCAGACACTGAACCACACATGAACATTGATTCACAATCTACCTCACAACCAAAACAGGTCCCAGCTCACATTGAAAAGAATCATCCTGCAGAAAATATTCTAGGAACACCCACAGCTGGTGTTCGAACCAGAGGAATGTTGAAAGGCAGTCTTGCTGAACTATCCGGATATTCATGATATACCTCAAAGTTCGAACATAAAAACTACAAAGAAGCACTTCAAGATGAAAACTGGATAAGAGCAATGCAAGATGAACTTGCTCAATTCGAGAGGAATGAGGTATGGGATCTTGTACCCTATCCGCGAAATGCAAACATAGTTGGAACAAAGTGGATCTTTCGGAATAAAACTGACGAACAAGGAAATGTGGCAAGAAACAAGGCTCGATTGGTGGCACAAGGGTATTCGCAAATTGAAGGAATTGACTATGAAGAAACCTTTGCACCAGTTGCCAGACTTGAGTCTATAAGACTGTTGCTTGCTGTATCTTGCATCCTGAACTTTCAACTGAACCAAATGGATGTCAAGACATCATTTTTAAATGGGCTACTCAATGAGGAAATCTTTGTAGCTCAACCTAAATGTGTTGAGGATCCGCACTATCCTCATTATGTTTACAAGCTAAAAAAGGCTCTCTATGGATTGAAGCAAGCGCCAAGGGCATGGTATGAACGTCTAACACAATACCTTCTCAAAAATGGGTATGACCGTGGTGGAGCTGATAAAACTCTATTCGTCAAAAGGACATCAGGTCACATAACTGTAGCCTAAGTATATGTAGACGACATTGTGTTCGGTTCGACTTCTCCTGCAAACGTCAAACAATTTATTCAAGTCATGGAAAAAGAATTTGAAATGAGCATGATAGGTGAATTGACATGTTTTTTGGGTTTGCAAGTTAAACAGTTAGAATCCGGGTTATTTCTGTCACAGACTAAGTATGCACAAAATTTGGTGAAGAGATTTGGCCTTGAATCAGCCAAGGAAGCCAAGACTCCTCTTTCCACGACCGTAAAACTATCAAAAGACTCAGATTCAAAACAAGTTGACGACAAGCTTTATTGGAGTATGATAGGAAGTGACTGAAAGCCAGCCAGATGTGTCTGCTGTTGCACCTCTTAGAACGATCAACCCACAATTCCTGTCTGATGAGTTTGCTGCAAGATGGGACTCCACAAATTAAAGAAAATTTTGAGTGAAAGATTTCTTGATGTTAAAAATTCAAATCCCAGTGCAAACTTATGCCTGTGTTTGAGAAGCTGAACCTGGTAAAATCTGTGACAACCCTGAAAAGCTACCCACCTATTGTCATAAAAGAATTTTATGCAAACCTAATGCTGACCATTAAGGAGGCGGGATCATCACAATATGGGCGTGTATGGCTCCGAGGAAATGAATACAACTTCAACACTTCCATCATCAACATGTACCTGGGCATTGATGCAAGTGATATTGAGGATCCTATTCTAGGAGCAAACACAATCACGAAGGTCATTACTGGTGGAACATATAGTTATTGGCCTTCTAAAACAAACATGCTGCCTGCAAAATCGTTGACTACAAAGTATGCAATTCTGCACAAGATTGCCATGACGAATTGGATGCCGAGTGAGCACAGAGGAGGACTGAACTTGCCTATGGCCAATCTGATTTACAGAATAGGAAAAAGGTATACCTGTTGACCTAGGTGACATAATTTTCAAGCATGTGGCAACCTTCAGGAAACCTGCAACTAAGGAAAGCAAAGTGAAGTTACCTTTCCCTTGCACAATCTATGGGGTACTATAAACACAAGGATTCAGACCAGAGCAAAATGAACCCATGGATGTTCCTCAAGTCAGACTGATCGATGCTCGACTCAAACAAGGCTCACATGTGCTTGATATTTTTCCAGAACATGGAAGCAGCTCTGCCCCAGCCTTAAATCTTGATGCCCCATACACAAGCAGACTTACAACCCAGCATCTAGACAAAAGCATCAAAGACCTCAACACAATCATTCTTCCTTGTTGAGAAGAGGACAGTTGAGATGCAGCTGCGTGAACAATTGAGACTAAGAGATCAAGAGATGGCTGCTACTGCTCCTGAACTACCTGCAGACCCTTCCATGTCACTTGATGAACAAACTGCTGAAAACCCACCGGATGTTGATATTGCTTGGAACAGCCAGGAGGCTGAATCCTCAGAATCGGAATGATTCTGTTTCAAAATCTGGGTTGATTTCCTACTTGATCCTGCTAAGGAGTCTTGTGGCTACAGATTCACAAGTTCCTGGCAAAAGGGGGAGTAGGGATAACCTTCTAATCATTCGGTTACTTTGTTACATTACTTGGATGGCAGTGGTTACTTTGTTACTTGGATGGCCTGGTTATTATTTTTGCTGTTTTTTTGCTGGGACGACTGATTGCGAAAGTCCTTCTGTTTCTTTGTTTTTTTTTTTTTTGAAGACCCTTCAAAGTGCTGCTAGAAGATACCATCTTTTCCAGCGTGTATTAGAATTTCTCATTTTGTAATAGGGTCTTAGCTTATTTTGTCTACTGTTATTGATGAAATGATCATCCTTAAGCTTTTTAGACTCAAAACATTGGCACATTGGTTATGAACGACTGTTTTTGAACTATCTCTATTATATTAGAAAGTTGTGTTGTAAATTGCCAAGAAACTTGCTACAAAGGGGGAGATTGTTAATAAAGAATGTTAAACAACGTTTTCATAAAAGAAACTCCCTGAGTTGTACCAAGTTTTATGACAATATGTATTTAGTTCAGTAGATAGTTCAAAACTGGTTTGTCAAAATGTTGTAGCCTTGTGGTAGTTTAGTACAGGAAGTAGTTCAGAAGACCTTGAAGACTCTGAAGACAACTTACNCAACCGTTCTGTGTATTATAGGCAACCGTTATGTGTATTCATGTTAGTAACACATGTTGTGATGTGTTTGTGCATTCGAATGTTTAGGATGATGAGTTATGTGTATTTTGTGTAAATATTATGTGTATTCATGTTATTAACACAAGTTGTGATGTGTTTGTGCATTCGAATGTTAGGATGATGAGTTCTGTGTATTATGGGCATCAATATTCTGTGTATTATGGGCAAACATTCTGTGTATTCTAGGCAAACGTTCTGTGTATTCTATATAATGATTATGTGTATTATAGATAATGAATTCCCTGGAGTCATTCGCGTCCACTAACATTTGTGTATTTTTTGTCAATATTTTGTGTATTCCGGGCAAACATTCTGTGTATTCTAGGCAAACGTTCTGTGTATTATAGATAATGATTATGTGTATTATAGATAATGAATTCCTTGAGTCATTCGCGTCCGCGTCTACTAACACCGAAACGACGTCGTTTTACGTACATGGTGCACATTGCTATGTGCACCGTGGTGCAGGGTATAACGATTGAGTACCAATTGGGCCAATCACAAGGTCCAAGTCGAAACAATTAAGACAATTCTTTATTGGTTATGTAAAAAAATAGAGGAAATCCAAGTTAAGTCCATTTGCTAAAGATGAAAAAGAACTCAATGCTTTTTATAATTGATTAAGTGCTAATTTTGGGATTAAATTAGACTCAAATAAGTCCTATTATTTTTGTCCTTATTTGGAAGTTATTTATAAAAAAAAAAACGGTTTAAAAAATCAAGAAAGTTGAAAAAAAATTGAAAATGAGAAAGAATAAGGTTGGGGATATAGAAGTAGAATAATGAATATATTTCATCAACAGGTTTGGAAGGCTTAAATAGCCATGCATACAACTAAAACTCCACAGTCTACGAAACAGTTAATAGCTAGACTTATTCTAATCCTACAAACTAGGATGAGTCAGCACAACATAATATGTTATTCCTTCTTAGGGGAAAGAATCTGGTTGGTAGGTGAATCTTGGAGGGAAAAGGAAGGGGAAAAAGTATTAGGTTGGAAGGCGTTCTTGATAGATTCCTATTTGGTTGTGGTACACTTAAATCCCTTTTACGTTCTATTTGTGTCTATATGATATTTTGATTATGATATTGGTCTTGCATATCTTTCTGCCATACTTCTTTCTTTCTTTTCCTTTTTCTTTCAAATCTTGCTTAGTTTCTTCGCTTGTATATTGTTCTTTTTCTTTGCTTCTTGCTTTCAATTTTATTGCCTACCTTGCTATACACCCTTGTTCTCAAAGGCTTGTGAAATCTTACAAGGTATGTGTTAATAAAGAATGTTAAACAAAGTTTTCTTAAAAGAAACTCCCTGAGTTGTACCAAGTTTTTTGACAATATGTATTTAGTTCAGTAGATAGTTCAAAACTGGTTTGTCAAAATGTTGTAGTCTTGTAGTAGTTTTGTACATGAAGTAGTTCAGAAGACCTTGAAGACTCTGAAGACAACTTACTGAACGAGTATCTGCACAAGAGCATAAAAGATGTTCGGAGTTGGTTACTGAAGTTTCAACTGCTTCCCAGATTCAGAAAAGGATAAATATGAGCCAACTCTTATTGTGAAGGGTTAGAGAAATTTACTCTGAAGATCTGGATAAGAAGTTCTTTGTATGCGATTAAGAGAAATCTTGGCAAAGCTTATTGACTCAAGATACATCTTCTCCATGAAGTTAGTTGGGCAAGCATTCACTCTGAAAGTCGCTCGTGCAACTATTGAGGGGGAGCCTCAATTCAAGAAGATCAGAAGATCAAGTTCTTGTCAACTCTTCAAGGTTGAACTCTAGAATGGAGCTGTGATGACTTTCTAGAGCGACCGTGTGATACACAACTGTAATCGGTGGTACATTTCATAGTGTTGATCAATGAAGAGGTGGGCAATCAGAGTGATGCCCCCCCAGATGTAGGAACTGAGGTTCCGAACTGGTTATCAATTGCTTGTGTCTTTACTGCTTTAGAAGTTTTATATATATTACTGCATTACAGCATAAATTGAACTAATCTCTGCACTAGGTTAAATTGTGGTTAAGTGTCCTCAAATGACTCTAGCAATTAGGTTCATAAATTGGGAGCCACTTATAAACTCTAGGACCCAGACTCAGGTAGTCTAAATTTCAATTGGTATCAAAGCCCAGTCTCAAGACTCTTCTCTTGATATTCGATCTTTCAAAATCTTCTTTTTTCTTTGTTCTATTCTAACCCTGATTTTTCAAGATTGTTGCTGTGCTTACAATCGTGTCTATGGAAGGACAAGCTAGACCGCCGCAATTAGTTGGCACCAACTATGGATACTGGAAGGCGAGAATCATGATCTATCTTCAGGCACAAGGTGTAAATGTGTGGAAAGCTGTTACTCATGGGTGGACTCATCCCAAAAGAGTCCAAGAAGACAAGTCTGAAATTCTGGCTCCAATCGAACAATGGACTGTTAAAGAAATTACCGACAGTGACAACAACAATAAGGCACTAAATACGATTACTGGTTCACTCGATGAGGGCCAATTTGGGCTAATCGCCGGATGCAGCTCTGCAAAAGACGCATGGGAGATTCTGGAAAAACTCTATGAAGGAGATTCTTCTGTTAAACAAACCAAGATGCAGCAAGTGCATACCAGATTTGAGGAGCTGCGTATGAAAGATGAGGAAACCATAGTTGAATTCAATGCTAGGGTTCAAGAATTAAAAAATGAAGCCGCCGTATTGGGTGAACCCTTTTCATCGGACAAACTTGTTAGAAAAATCCTCCGATCTTTGCCAGTGCGTTTTAGGATGAAAGTTATTGCAATTCAAGAAAGTGTAGGCTGGGAAAAGAAATCTGTTGTTGAATTAATGAGTAACTTGAGGACATACGAGATGGACATTCGATCGCAAGAAAATAGCTCCAAAAAGGGTAAAAATTTGGCCTTCATTGCTGAAGGATGTGACTCAGATGAAGAAGCCGAAGAATTAGATGATGAAGCAGTGGCAATGATCACCAGAAACTTCACCAAGATTCTGAAACAGATAAATCGAAGAAACAGAGGAGGTAAGAATCAGACGAATAGATCAAACAGCTCTTCCTCATCTTCGTCAAATTCATCTAAAGCCAGTAGGAAGTCAATCAACTCAAACTACATGAAATCAATCACGATCTAATCAATGGCAACAGGGTGAAAACAAGAATAATAACAAGGGAATTCAATGCAGAGAGTGTGAAGGGTTTGGTCATATCCAGGCGGAATGTGCTACCTATCTCAAAAGAAAGAAGTCTATGAAAGTAACCACCTGGAGTGATGAAGAATGCTCAGAGGAGACTCAAGATGAAGATGAAGAAATCTCAGGAAACTTTGTTGCATTCACTGTTGCTGTGACAGAATCCCACTCTGAATTGGAAAGTTACTCGGATCATGAAGATGTTGATAAAATGCCATATGAAGAACTTGAACAATCTTATATTCAACTGTACAAAAAATGGGACATTCTCTTGAAAACTCACACGACAACCAACTCCAAAAATGAGTTCTTGGAGAAGAACATTGAATTACTGAACAAACTGGTTGCTGACAAAGATGCTGAACTAGCTGCGTCCAATTCTCAAGTGATGATGCTATCAACTGAACTGGGAACTCTAAAAAAGCTAATCCAGATGATGAACACAACATCAACCCTAAATCAGATACTTGACACAGGAAGATCACCCAACATTCGAAATGGTCTAGGGTACATTCGAAACTCTCAAAAGTCATTTCCTACTAAGTTTGTCCCTGCTGGCACAAGCAATTGGACAAAAATAGATACTAAACAGGGAAACCAGAGAAAATACACTCCAATATGCCACTACTGTAACAAGAAGGGGCATACAAGACCAGAATGTTACAGGTTTTATAGTGATCAAAGAATAGAAAATTTCAAAAGAAATGGATCACCTTCGTCAGTCGACAAATCTGGGTAAGGAAGTCAGATCTAACATGTTATTCAGTACATTTGGAAAAGGATCAGGGAAAATGGTACTTTGACAGCGGTTGCTCTAGACATATGACTAGGTGTAAAGAATATCTCAAAAATCTAATCCCTTATACTGGACAAGTAACTTTTGGTGATGGAATCAAAGGTGATATTATGGGAATTGGTATTCTAAATGTAGCTGGGCTACCCTCCCTGTCAAAAGTATTACTGGTGCATGGTCTAAAAGCAAATCTGATTAGCACAGTCAGTTGTGTGATCAAAAACTCAATGTGGGATTCACAAAAGATCGATGCATTGTCAAGGATCAACAAAACAAGATCATCATGGAAGGTATAAGATCCACTGACAATTGTTATATTTTATCCACTAACCTGTTGTGTTGTAGGACTACTGTTGACAATACGGAATTGTGGCATCAAAGACTTGGACATATGAATTATCAAGACATGAATCAACTCATAAGCCATGAATGTGTAAGGGGCATACCAAAGTTCATGGTCAAGGAAACAGGTATCTGCGGGCCATGTCAACTCGGAAAACAAACTAGAGCGCCTCACAAGTTCTACAACCACATAGGAACTTCCTCATGTCTGGATCTTCTACACATAGACTTAATAGGACCCACACAAGTGGAAAGTATAGGAGGTAAAAGATACATATTTGTATGTGCTGATGATTACTCTTGCTTCTGTTGGGTAATGTTTCTCAGAAATAAATCTGAAACTTTTGAGCAATTCGAGAAACTGTGCTTAAAGCTGCAAAAAGAAAAGGGGTCACACATTATGAAAATTGTGAGAATCAGGTCAGACCATGGCAAGGAATTCGAAAATCAAGATTTCTCTAACTTCTGCACCAAAAATGGAATCGGGCACGAATTCTCAACTCCAAAGACCCCTCAGCAAAATGGAGTAGTTGAACGAAAGAACAGGACTATCCAAGAGATGGCTCGGGTGCTAATCAATAGCAAAAGCCTCCCACAATTCTTCTGGGCAGAAGCTGTACACACTGCGTGCCACATAATAAACAGAGTTTACCTTAGACCCGGGATGTCGCACACACCGTACGAACTGTGGTGAGTAAGAAAACCAAGTCTGAAATACTTTCGAATTTTTGGAAGCATATGCTATATACTAAATGACAGAGAAAAGGTTGGAAAATTTGAACCAAAGAGAGACGAAGGCATATTCTTGGGATACTCACCGAACAGCAGAGACTATAGAGTTTACAACAAACGAATCAAGACTATCCAAGAATCGATCAATGTATTTGTGTATGATCAACCTCAAATGACGAATGACTATGTGCTGGTCACTAAACCTTATCAAAGGCAAGAGCAACCCAATAAAGTAACAGTAATAAAGAAGTTTGAGTCAGATACTGAACTAGATAGAGGATTCAGAACCAGACACTGAACCACACATGAACATTGATTCACAATCTACCTCACAACCAAAACAGGTCCCAGCTCACATTGAAAAGAATCATCCTGCAGAAAATATTCTAGGAACACCCACAGCTGGTGTTCGAACCAGAGGAATGTTGAAAGGCAGTCTTGCTGAACTATCCGGATATTCATGATATACCTCAAAGTTCGAACATAAAAACTACAAAGAAGCACTTCAAGATGAAAACTGGATAAGAGCAATGCAAGATGAACTTGCTCAATTCGAGAGGAATGAGGTATGGGATCTTGTACCCTATCCGCGAAATGCAAACATAGTTGGAACAAAGTGGATCTTTCGGAATAAAACTGACGAACAAGGAAATGTGGCAAGAAACAAGGCTCGATTGGTGGCACAAGGGTATTCGCAAATTGAAGGAATTGACTATGAAGAAACCTTTGCACCAGTTGCCAGACTTGAGTCTATAAGACTGTTGCTTGCTGTATCTTGCATCCTGAACTTTCAACTGAACCAAATGGATGTCAAGACATCATTTTTAAATGGGCTACTCAATGAGGAAATCTTTGTAGCTCAACCTAAATGTGTTGAGGATCCGCACTATCCTCATTATGTTTACAAGCTAAAAAAGGCTCTCTATGGATTGAAGCAAGCGCCAAGGGCATGGTATGAACGTCTAACACAATACCTTCTCAAAAATGGGTATGACCGTGGTGGAGCTGATAAAACTCTATTCGTCAAAAGGACATCAGGTCACATAACTGTAGCCTAAGTATATGTAGACGACATTGTGTTCGGTTCGACTTCTCCTGCAAACGTCAAACAATTTATTCAAGTCATGGAAAAAGAATTTGAAATGAGCATGATAGGTGAATTGACATGTTTTTTGGGTTTGCAAGTTAAACAGTTAGAATCCGGGTTATTTCTGTCACAGACTAAGTATGCACAAAATTTGGTGAAGAGATTTGGCCTTGAATCAGCCAAGGAAGCCAAGACTCCTCTTTCCACGACCGTAAAACTATCAAAAGACTCAGATTCAAAACAAGTTGACGACAAGCTTTATTGGAGTATGATAGGAAGTGACTGAAAGCCAGCCAGATGTGTCTGCTGTTGCACCTCTTAGAACGATCAACCCACAATTCCTGTCTGATGAGTTTGCTGCAAGATGGGACTCCACAAATTAAAGAAAATTTTGAGTGAAAGATTTCTTGATGTTAAAAATTCAAATCCCAGTGCAAACTTATGCCTGTGTTTGAGAAGCTGAACCTGGTAAAATCTGTGACAACCCTGAAAAGCTACCCACCTATTGTCATAAAAGAATTTTATGCAAACCTAATGCTGACCATTAAGGAGGCGGGATCATCACAATATGGGCGTGTATGGCTCCGAGGAAATGAATACAACTTCAACACTTCCATCATCAACATGTACCTGGGCATTGATGCAAGTGATATTGAGGATCCTATTCTAGGAGCAAACACAATCACGAAGGTCATTACTGGTGGAACATATAGTTATTGGCCTTCTAAAACAAACATGCTGCCTGCAAAATCGTTGACTACAAAGTATGCAATTCTGCACAAGATTGCCATGACGAATTGGATGCCGAGTGAGCACAGAGGAGGACTGAACTTGCCTATGGCCAATCTGATTTACAGAATAGGAAAAAGGTATACCTGTTGACCTAGGTGACATAATTTTCAAGCATGTGGCAACCTTCAGGAAACCTGCAACTAAGGAAAGCAAAGTGAAGTTACCTTTCCCTTGCACAATCTATGGGGTACTATAAACACAAGGATTCAGACCAGAGCAAAATGAACCCATGGATGTTCCTCAAGTCAGACTGATCGATGCTCGACTCAAACAAGGCTCACATGTGCTTGATATTTTTCCAGAACATGGAAGCAGCTCTGCCCCAGCCTTAAATCTTGATGCCCCATACACAAGCAGACTTACAACCCAGCATCTAGACAAAAGCATCAAAGACCTCAACACAATCATTCTTCCTTGTTGAGAAGAGGACAGTTGAGATGCAGCTGCGTGAACAATTGAGACTAAGAGATCAAGAGATGGCTGCTACTGCTCCTGAACTACCTGCAGACCCTTCCATGTCACTTGATGAACAAACTGCTGAAAACCCACCGGATGTTGATATTGCTTGGAACAGCCAGGAGGCTGAATCCTCAGAATCGGAATGATTCTGTTTCAAAATCTGGGTTGATTTCCTACTTGATCCTGCTAAGGAGTCTTGTGGCTACAGATTCACAAGTTCCTGGCAAAAGGGGGAGTAGGGATAACCTTCTAATCATTCGGTTACTTTGTTACATTACTTGGATGGCAGTGGTTACTTTGTTACTTGGATGGCCTGGTTATTATTTTTGCTGTTTTTTTGCTGGGACGACTGATTGCGAAAGTCCTTCTGTTTCTTTGTTTTTTTTTTTTTTGAAGACCCTTCAAAGTGCTGCTAGAAGATACCATCTTTTCCAGCGTGTATTAGAATTTCTCATTTTGTAATAGGGTCTTAGCTTATTTTGTCTACTGTTATTGATGAAATGATCATCCTTAAGCTTTTTAGACTCAAAACATTGGCACATTGGTTATGAACGACTGTTTTTGAACTATCTCTATTATATTAGAAAGTTGTGTTGTAAATTGCCAAGAAACTTGCTACAAAGGGGGAGATTGTTAATAAAGAATGTTAAACAACGTTTTCATAAAAGAAACTCCCTGAGTTGTACCAAGTTTTATGACAATATGTATTTAGTTCAGTAGATAGTTCAAAACTGGTTTGTCAAAATGTTGTAGCCTTGTGGTAGTTTAGTACAGGAAGTAGTTCAGAAGACCTTGAAGACTCTGAAGACAACTTACTGAACGAGTATCTGCACAAGAGCATAAAAGATGTTCGGAGTTGGTTACTGAAGTTTCAACAGCTTTCCAGATTCAGAAAAAGATAAATATGAGCCAACTCTTATTATGAAGGGTTAGAGAAATTTACTCTGAAGATCTGGATAAGAAGTTCTTTGTATGCGATTAAGAGAAATCTTGGCAAAAGCTTACCTTTGACTCAAGATACATTTTCTCCGTGAAGTTAGTTGGCCAAGCATTCACTCTGAAAGCCGTTCGTGCAACTATTGAGGGGGATCCTCAATTCAAGAAGATCAAAAGATCAAGTTCTTGTCAACTCTTCAAGGTTGAACTCTAGAATGGAGCTGTGATGAGTTTCTAGAGAGACCGTGTGATACACGACTGTAATCGGTGGTACATTTCATAGTGTTGATCAATGAAGAGTTGGGCAATCAGAGTGATGCCCCCCAAGATGTAGGAACTGAGGTTCCGAATTGGGTTATCAATTGCTTGTGTCTTTACTGCTTTAGAAGTTTTATATATATTACTGTATTACAGCATAAATTGAACTAATCTCTGCACTTGGTCAAATTATGGTTAAGTGTCCTCCAATGAGTCTAGCAATTAGGTTCATAAATTGGGAGCCACTTATACACTCTAGGACCCAGACTCAGGTAGTCTAAATTTTAGTATGTTTTCTTGAACTTTGAAGTTGAATCCATATCAACCAGAGTTACGGACTAGAATTTCCCTTTTTGGAAAAAGGCTTGTGAGAGTATCTGCTACCNGAGTCATTCGCGTCCGCGTCTACTAACACCGAAACGACGTCGTTTTACGTACATGGTGCACATTGCTATGTGCACCGTGGTGCAGGGTATAACGATTGAGTACCAATTGGGCCAATCACAAGGTCCAAGTCGAAACAATTAAGACAATTCTTTATTGGTTATGTAAAAAAATAGAGGAAATCCAAGTTAAGTCCATTTGCTAAAGATGAAAAAGAACTCAATGCTTTTTATAATTGATTAAGTGCTAATTTTGGGATTAAATTAGACTCAAATAAGTCCTATTATTTTTGTCCTTATTTGGAAGTTATTTATAAAAAAAAAAACGGTTTAAAAAATCAAGAAAGTTGAAAAAAAATTGAAAATGAGAAAGAATAAGGTTGGGGATATAGAAGTAGAATAATGAATATATTTCATCAACAGGTTTGGAAGGCTTAAATAGCCATGCATACAACTAAAACTCCACAGTCTACGAAACAGTTAATAGCTAGACTTATTCTAATCCTACAAACTAGGATGAGTCAGCACAACATAATATGTTATTCCTTCTTAGGGGAAAGAATCTGGTTGGTAGGTGAATCTTGGAGGGAAAAGGAAGGGGAAAAAGTATTAGGTTGGAAGGCGTTCTTGATAGATTCCTATTTGGTTGTGGTACACTTAAATCCCTTTTACGTTCTATTTGTGTCTATATGATATTTTGATTATGATATTGGTCTTGCATATCTTTCTGCCATACTTCTTTCTTTCTTTTCCTTTTTCTTTCAAATCTTGCTTAGTTTCTTCGCTTGTATATTGTTCTTTTTCTTTGCTTCTTGCTTTCAATTTTATTGCCTACCTTGCTATACACCCTTGTTCTCAAAGGCTTGTGAAATCTTACAAGGTATGTGTTAATAAAGAATGTTAAACAAAGTTTTCTTAAAAGAAACTCCCTGAGTTGTACCAAGTTTTTTGACAATATGTATTTAGTTCAGTAGATAGTTCAAAACTGGTTTGTCAAAATGTTGTAGTCTTGTAGTAGTTTTGTACATGAAGTAGTTCAGAAGACCTTGAAGACTCTGAAGACAACTTACTGAACGAGTATCTGCACAAGAGCATAAAAGATGTTCGGAGTTGGTTACTGAAGTTTCAACTGCTTCCCAGATTCAGAAAAGGATAAATATGAGCCAACTCTTATTGTGAAGGGTTAGAGAAATTTACTCTGAAGATCTGGATAAGAAGTTCTTTGTATGCGATTAAGAGAAATCTTGGCAAAGCTTATTGACTCAAGATACATCTTCTCCATGAAGTTAGTTGGGCAAGCATTCACTCTGAAAGTCGCTCGTGCAACTATTGAGGGGGAGCCTCAATTCAAGAAGATCAGAAGATCAAGTTCTTGTCAACTCTTCAAGGTTGAACTCTAGAATGGAGCTGTGATGACTTTCTAGAGCGACCGTGTGATACACAACTGTAATCGGTGGTACATTTCATAGTGTTGATCAATGAAGAGGTGGGCAATCAGAGTGATGCCCCCCCAGATGTAGGAACTGAGGTTCCGAACTGGTTATCAATTGCTTGTGTCTTTACTGCTTTAGAAGTTTTATATATATTACTGCATTACAGCATAAATTGAACTAATCTCTGCACTAGGTTAAATTGTGGTTAAGTGTCCTCAAATGACTCTAGCAATTAGGTTCATAAATTGGGAGCCACTTATAAACTCTAGGACCCAGACTCAGGTAGTCTAAATTTCAATTGGTATCAAAGCCCAGTCTCAAGACTCTTCTCTTGATATTCGATCTTTCAAAATCTTCTTTTTTCTTTGTTCTATTCTAACCCTGATTTTTCAAGATTGTTGCTGTGCTTACAATCGTGTCTATGGAAGGACAAGCTAGACCGCCGCAATTAGTTGGCACCAACTATGGATACTGGAAGGCGAGAATCATGATCTATCTTCAGGCACAAGGTGTAAATGTGTGGAAAGCTGTTACTCATGGGTGGACTCATCCCAAAAGAGTCCAAGAAGACAAGTCTGAAATTCTGGCTCCAATCGAACAATGGACTGTTAAAGAAATTACCGACAGTGACAACAACAATAAGGCACTAAATACGATTACTGGTTCACTCGATGAGGGCCAATTTGGGCTAATCGCCGGATGCAGCTCTGCAAAAGACGCATGGGAGATTCTGGAAAAACTCTATGAAGGAGATTCTTCTGTTAAACAAACCAAGATGCAGCAAGTGCATACCAGATTTGAGGAGCTGCGTATGAAAGATGAGGAAACCATAGTTGAATTCAATGCTAGGGTTCAAGAATTAAAAAATGAAGCCGCCGTATTGGGTGAACCCTTTTCATCGGACAAACTTGTTAGAAAAATCCTCCGATCTTTGCCAGTGCGTTTTAGGATGAAAGTTATTGCAATTCAAGAAAGTGTAGGCTGGGAAAAGAAATCTGTTGTTGAATTAATGAGTAACTTGAGGACATACGAGATGGACATTCGATCGCAAGAAAATAGCTCCAAAAAGGGTAAAAATTTGGCCTTCATTGCTGAAGGATGTGACTCAGATGAAGAAGCCGAAGAATTAGATGATGAAGCAGTGGCAATGATCACCAGAAACTTCACCAAGATTCTGAAACAGATAAATCGAAGAAACAGAGGAGGTAAGAATCAGACGAATAGATCAAACAGCTCTTCCTCATCTTCGTCAAATTCATCTAAAGCCAGTAGGAAGTCAATCAACTCAAACTACATGAAATCAATCACGATCTAATCAATGGCAACAGGGTGAAAACAAGAATAATAACAAGGGAATTCAATGCAGAGAGTGTGAAGGGTTTGGTCATATCCAGGCGGAATGTGCTACCTATCTCAAAAGAAAGAAGTCTATGAAAGTAACCACCTGGAGTGATGAAGAATGCTCAGAGGAGACTCAAGATGAAGATGAAGAAATCTCAGGAAACTTTGTTGCATTCACTGTTGCTGTGACAGAATCCCACTCTGAATTGGAAAGTTACTCGGATCATGAAGATGTTGATAAAATGCCATATGAAGAACTTGAACAATCTTATATTCAACTGTACAAAAAATGGGACATTCTCTTGAAAACTCACACGACAACCAACTCCAAAAATGAGTTCTTGGAGAAGAACATTGAATTACTGAACAAACTGGTTGCTGACAAAGATGCTGAACTAGCTGCGTCCAATTCTCAAGTGATGATGCTATCAACTGAACTGGGAACTCTAAAAAAGCTAATCCAGATGATGAACACAACATCAACCCTAAATCAGATACTTGACACAGGAAGATCACCCAACATTCGAAATGGTCTAGGGTACATTCGAAACTCTCAAAAGTCATTTCCTACTAAGTTTGTCCCTGCTGGCACAAGCAATTGGACAAAAATAGATACTAAACAGGGAAACCAGAGAAAATACACTCCAATATGCCACTACTGTAACAAGAAGGGGCATACAAGACCAGAATGTTACAGGTTTTATAGTGATCAAAGAATAGAAAATTTCAAAAGAAATGGATCACCTTCGTCAGTCGACAAATCTGGGTAAGGAAGTCAGATCTAACATGTTATTCAGTACATTTGGAAAAGGATCAGGGAAAATGGTACTTTGACAGCGGTTGCTCTAGACATATGACTAGGTGTAAAGAATATCTCAAAAATCTAATCCCTTATACTGGACAAGTAACTTTTGGTGATGGAATCAAAGGTGATATTATGGGAATTGGTATTCTAAATGTAGCTGGGCTACCCTCCCTGTCAAAAGTATTACTGGTGCATGGTCTAAAAGCAAATCTGATTAGCACAGTCAGTTGTGTGATCAAAAACTCAATGTGGGATTCACAAAAGATCGATGCATTGTCAAGGATCAACAAAACAAGATCATCATGGAAGGTATAAGATCCACTGACAATTGTTATATTTTATCCACTAACCTGTTGTGTTGTAGGACTACTGTTGACAATACGGAATTGTGGCATCAAAGACTTGGACATATGAATTATCAAGACATGAATCAACTCATAAGCCATGAATGTGTAAGGGGCATACCAAAGTTCATGGTCAAGGAAACAGGTATCTGCGGGCCATGTCAACTCGGAAAACAAACTAGAGCGCCTCACAAGTTCTACAACCACATAGGAACTTCCTCATGTCTGGATCTTCTACACATAGACTTAATAGGACCCACACAAGTGGAAAGTATAGGAGGTAAAAGATACATATTTGTATGTGCTGATGATTACTCTTGCTTCTGTTGGGTAATGTTTCTCAGAAATAAATCTGAAACTTTTGAGCAATT
This sequence comes from Ipomoea triloba, assembly GCF_003576645.1. NCBI lineage: Eukaryota > Viridiplantae > Streptophyta > Magnoliopsida > Solanales > Convolvulaceae > Ipomoea > Ipomoea triloba. Next base: position 11,361,603 of record NC_044925.1, read on the forward strand.
CGAGAAACTGTGCTTAAAGCTGCAAAAAGAAAAGGGGTCACACATTATGAAAATTGTGAGAATCAGGTCAGACCATGGCAAGGAATTCGAAAATCAAGATTTCTCTAACTTCTGCACCAAAAATGGAATCGGGCACGAATTCTCAACTCCAAAGACCCCTCAGCAAAATGGAGTAGTTGAACGAAAGAACAGGACTATCCAAGAGATGGCTCGGGTGCTAATCAATAGCAAAAGCCTCCCACAATTCTTCTGGGCAGAAGCTGTACACACTGCGTGCCACATAATAAACAGAGTTTACCTTAGACCCGGGATGTCGCACACACCGTACGAACTGTGGTGAGTAAGAAAACCAAGTCTGAAATACTTTCGAATTTTTGGAAGCATATGCTATATACTAAATGACAGAGAAAAGGTTGGAAAATTTGAACCAAAGAGAGACGAAGGCATATTCTTGGGATACTCACCGAACAGCAGAGACTATAGAGTTTACAACAAACGAATCAAGACTATCCAAGAATCGATCAATGTATTTGTGTATGATCAACCTCAAATGACGAATGACTATGTGCTGGTCACTAAACCTTATCAAAGGCAAGAGCAACCCAATAAAGTAACAGTAATAAAGAAGTTTGAGTCAGATACTGAACTAGATAGAGGATTCAGAACCAGACACTGAACCACACATGAACATTGATTCACAATCTACCTCACAACCAAAACAGGTCCCAGCTCACATTGAAAAGAATCATCCTGCAGAAAATATTCTAGGAACACCCACAGCTGGTGTTCGAACCAGAGGAATGTTGAAAGGCAGTCTTGCTGAACTATCCGGATATTCATGATATACCTCAAAGTTCGAACATAAAAACTACAAAGAAGCACTTCAAGATGAAAACTGGATAAGAGCAATGCAAGATGAACTTGCTCAATTCGAGAGGAATGAGGTATGGGATCTTGTACCCTATCCGCGAAATGCAAACATAGTTGGAACAAAGTGGATCTTTCGGAATAAAACTGACGAACAAGGAAATGTGGCAAGAAACAAGGCTCGATTGGTGGCACAAGGGTATTCGCAAATTGAAGGAATTGACTATGAAGAAACCTTTGCACCAGTTGCCAGACTTGAGTCTATAAGACTGTTGCTTGCTGTATCTTGCATCCTGAACTTTCAACTGAACCAAATGGATGTCAAGACATCATTTTTAAATGGGCTACTCAATGAGGAAATCTTTGTAGCTCAACCTAAATGTGTTGAGGATCCGCACTATCCTCATTATGTTTACAAGCTAAAAAAGGCTCTCTATGGATTGAAGCAAGCGCCAAGGGCATGGTATGAACGTCTAACACAATACCTTCTCAAAAATGGGTATGACCGTGGTGGAGCTGATAAAACTCTATTCGTCAAAAGGACATCAGGTCACATAACTGTAGCCTAAGTATATGTAGACGACATTGTGTTCGGTTCGACTTCTCCTGCAAACGTCAAACAATTTATTCAAGTCATGGAAAAAGAATTTGAAATGAGCATGATAGGTGAATTGACATGTTTTTTGGGTTTGCAAGTTAAACAGTTAGAATCCGGGTTATTTCTGTCACAGACTAAGTATGCACAAAATTTGGTGAAGAGATTTGGCCTTGAATCAGCCAAGGAAGCCAAGACTCCTCTTTCCACGACCGTAAAACTATCAAAAGACTCAGATTCAAAACAAGTTGACGACAAGCTTTATTGGAGTATGATAGGAAGTGACTGAAAGCCAGCCAGATGTGTCTGCTGTTGCACCTCTTAGAACGATCAACCCACAATTCCTGTCTGATGAGTTTGCTGCAAGATGGGACTCCACAAATTAAAGAAAATTTTGAGTGAAAGATTTCTTGATGTTAAAAATTCAAATCCCAGTGCAAACTTATGCCTGTGTTTGAGAAGCTGAACCTGGTAAAATCTGTGACAACCCTGAAAAGCTACCCACCTATTGTCATAAAAGAATTTTATGCAAACCTAATGCTGACCATTAAGGAGGCGGGATCATCACAATATGGGCGTGTATGGCTCCGAGGAAATGAATACAACTTCAACCCTTCCATCATCAACATGTACCTGGGCATTGATGCAAGTGATATTGAGGATCCTATTCTAGGAGCAAACACAATCACGAAGGTCATTACTGGTGGAACATATAGTTATTGGCCTTCTAAAACAAACATGCTGCCTGCAAAATCGTTGACTACAAAGTATGCAATTCTGCACAAGATTGCCATGACGAATTGGATGCCGAGTGAGCACAGAGGAGGACTGAACTTGCCTATGGCCAATCTGATTTACAGAATAGGAAAAAGGTATACCTGTTGACCTAGGTGACATAATTTTCAAGCATGTGGCAACCTTCAGGAAACCTGCAACTAAGGAAAGCAAAGTGAAGTTACCTTTCCCTTGCACAATCTATGGGGTACTATAAACACAAGGATTCAGACCAGAGCAAAATGAACCCATGGATGTTCCTCAAGTCAGACTGATCGATGCTCGACTCAAACAAGGCTCACATGTGCTTGATATTTTTCCAGAACATGGAAGCAGCTCTGCCCCAGCCTTAAATCTTGATGCCCCATACACAAGCAGACTTACAACCCAGCATCTAGACAAAAGCATCAAAGACCTCAACACAATCATTCTTCCTTGTTGAGAAGAGGACAGTTGAGATGCAGCTGCGTGAACAATTGAGACTAAGAGATCAAGAGATGGCTGCTACTGCTCCTGAACTACCTGCAGACCCTTCCATGTCACTTGATGAACAAACTGCTGAAAACCCACCGGATGTTGATATTGCTTGGAACAGCCAGGAGGCTGAATCCTCAGAATCGGAATGATTCTGTTTCAAAATCTGGGTTGATTTCCTACTTGATCCTGCTAAGGAGTCTTGTGGCTACAGATTCACAAGTTCCTGGCAAAAGGGGGAGTAGGGATAACCTTCTAATCATTCGGTTACTTTGTTACATTACTTGGATGGCAGTGGTTACTTTGTTACTTGGATGGCCTGGTTATTATTTTTGCTGTTTTTTTGCTGGGACGACTGATTGCGAAAGTCCTTCTGTTTCTTTGTTTTTTTTTTTTTTGAAGACCCTTCAAAGTGCTGCTAGAAGATACCATCTTTTCCAGCGTGTATTAGAATTTCTCATTTTGTAATAGGGTCTTAGCTTATTTTGTCTACTGTTATTGATGAAATGATCATCCTTAAGCTTTTTAGACTCAAAACATTGGCACATTGGTTATGAACGACTGTTTTTGAACTATCTCTATTATATTAGAAAGTTGTGTTGTAAATTGCCAAGAAACTTGCTACAAAGGGGGAGATTGTTAATAAAGAATGTTAAACAACGTTTTCATAAAAGAAACTCCCTGAGTTGTACCAAGTTTTATGACAATATGTATTTAGTTCAGTAGATAGTTCAAAACTGGTTTGTCAAAATGTTGTAGCCTTGTGGTAGTTTAGTACAGGAAGTAGTTCAGAAGACCTTGAAGACTCTGAAGACAACTTACTGAACGAGTATCTGCACAAGAGCATAAAAGATGTTCGGAGTTGGTTACTGAAGTTTCAACAGCTTTCCAGATTCAGAAAAAGATAAATATGAGCCAACTCTTATTATGAAGGGTTAGAGAAATTTACTCTGAAGATCTGGATAAGAAGTTCTTTGTATGCGATTAAGAGAAATCTTGGCAAAAGCTTACCTTTGACTCAAGATACATTTTCTCCGTGAAGTTAGTTGGCCAAGCATTCACTCTGAAAGCCGTTCGTGCAACTATTGAGGGGGAGCCTCAATTCAAGAAGATCAAAAGATCAAGTTCTTGTCAACTCTTCAAGGTTGAACTCTAGAATGGAGCTGTGATGAGTTTCTAGAGAGACCGTGTGATACACGACTGTAATCGGTGGTACATTTCATAGTGTTGATCAATGAAGAGTTGGGCAATCAGAGTGATGCCCCCCAAGATGTAGGAACTGAGGTTCCGAATTGGGTTATCAATTGCTTGTGTCTTTACTGCTTTAGAAGTTTTATATATATTACTGTATTACAGCATAAATTGAACTAATCTCTGCACTTGGTCAAATTATGGTTAAGTGTCCTCCAATGAGTCTAGCAATTAGGTTCATAAATTGGGAGCCACTTATACACTCTAGGACCCAGACTCAGGTAGTCTAAATTTTAGTATGTTTTCTTGAACTTTGAAGTTGAATCCATATCAACCAGAGTTACGGACTAGAATTTCCCTTTTTGGAAAAAGGCTTGTGAGAGTATCTGCTACCCGGAGTGATACATGAGTGGAGTGGGTGTGTTTCACTAGTACAAATAAGCAAATCCACTACACTTGTAAATGAGTATCCGCTACACCTGTAATGGTGTAGCGGATTAAGGTGACTCTGAAAGTATGCATTTTCCGCGTCACCGTAAACGGTGATGCGAAAAGTTTTTTAAATTTTGTTAATAATGGTTTTGCGCGTCACCCACCTCATTGTGGGTGAAGCGAATATATATATATATATAACGGGCACAAACTACACAGGTTTTGNATATAGAAGTAGAATAATGAATATATTTCATCAACAGGTTTGGAAGGCTTAAATAGCCATGCATACAACTAAAACTCCACAGTCTACGAAACAGTTAATAGCTAGACTTATTCTAATCCTACAAACTAGGATGAGTCAGCACAACATAATATGTTATTCCTTCTTAGGGGAAAGAATCTGGTTGGTAGGTGAATCTTGGAGGGAAAAGGAAGGGGAAAAAGTATTAGGTTGGAAGGCGTTCTTGATAGATTCCTATTTGGTTGTGGTACACTTAAATCCCTTTTACGTTCTATTTGTGTCTATATGATATTTTGATTATGATATTGGTCTTGCATATCTTTCTGCCATACTTCTTTCTTTCTTTTCCTTTTTCTTTCAAATCTTGCTTAGTTTCTTCGCTTGTATATTGTTCTTTTTCTTTGCTTCTTGCTTTCAATTTTATTGCCTACCTTGCTATACACCCTTGTTCTCAAAGGCTTGTGAAATCTTACAAGGTATGTGTTAATAAAGAATGTTAAACAAAGTTTTCTTAAAAGAAACTCCCTGAGTTGTACCAAGTTTTTTGACAATATGTATTTAGTTCAGTAGATAGTTCAAAACTGGTTTGTCAAAATGTTGTAGTCTTGTAGTAGTTTTGTACATGAAGTAGTTCAGAAGACCTTGAAGACTCTGAAGACAACTTACTGAACGAGTATCTGCACAAGAGCATAAAAGATGTTCGGAGTTGGTTACTGAAGTTTCAACTGCTTCCCAGATTCAGAAAAGGATAAATATGAGCCAACTCTTATTGTGAAGGGTTAGAGAAATTTACTCTGAAGATCTGGATAAGAAGTTCTTTGTATGCGATTAAGAGAAATCTTGGCAAAGCTTATTGACTCAAGATACATCTTCTCCATGAAGTTAGTTGGGCAAGCATTCACTCTGAAAGTCGCTCGTGCAACTATTGAGGGGGAGCCTCAATTCAAGAAGATCAGAAGATCAAGTTCTTGTCAACTCTTCAAGGTTGAACTCTAGAATGGAGCTGTGATGACTTTCTAGAGCGACCGTGTGATACACAACTGTAATCGGTGGTACATTTCATAGTGTTGATCAATGAAGAGGTGGGCAATCAGAGTGATGCCCCCCCAGATGTAGGAACTGAGGTTCCGAACTGGTTATCAATTGCTTGTGTCTTTACTGCTTTAGAAGTTTTATATATATTACTGCATTACAGCATAAATTGAACTAATCTCTGCACTAGGTTAAATTGTGGTTAAGTGTCCTCAAATGACTCTAGCAATTAGGTTCATAAATTGGGAGCCACTTATAAACTCTAGGACCCAGACTCAGGTAGTCTAAATTTCAATTGGTATCAAAGCCCAGTCTCAAGACTCTTCTCTTGATATTCGATCTTTCAAAATCTTCTTTTTTCTTTGTTCTATTCTAACCCTGATTTTTCAAGATTGTTGCTGTGCTTACAATCGTGTCTATGGAAGGACAAGCTAGACCGCCGCAATTAGTTGGCACCAACTATGGATACTGGAAGGCGAGAATCATGATCTATCTTCAGGCACAAGGTGTAAATGTGTGGAAAGCTGTTACTCATGGGTGGACTCATCCCAAAAGAGTCCAAGAAGACAAGTCTGAAATTCTGGCTCCAATCGAACAATGGACTGTTAAAGAAATTACCGACAGTGACAACAACAATAAGGCACTAAATACGATTACTGGTTCACTCGATGAGGGCCAATTTGGGCTAATCGCCGGATGCAGCTCTGCAAAAGACGCATGGGAGATTCTGGAAAAACTCTATGAAGGAGATTCTTCTGTTAAACAAACCAAGATGCAGCAAGTGCATACCAGATTTGAGGAGCTGCGTATGAAAGATGAGGAAACCATAGTTGAATTCAATGCTAGGGTTCAAGAATTAAAAAATGAAGCCGCCGTATTGGGTGAACCCTTTTCATCGGACAAACTTGTTAGAAAAATCCTCCGATCTTTGCCAGTGCGTTTTAGGATGAAAGTTATTGCAATTCAAGAAAGTGTAGGCTGGGAAAAGAAATCTGTTGTTGAATTAATGAGTAACTTGAGGACATACGAGATGGACATTCGATCGCAAGAAAATAGCTCCAAAAAGGGTAAAAATTTGGCCTTCATTGCTGAAGGATGTGACTCAGATGAAGAAGCCGAAGAATTAGATGATGAAGCAGTGGCAATGATCACCAGAAACTTCACCAAGATTCTGAAACAGATAAATCGAAGAAACAGAGGAGGTAAGAATCAGACGAATAGATCAAACAGCTCTTCCTCATCTTCGTCAAATTCATCTAAAGCCAGTAGGAAGTCAATCAACTCAAACTACATGAAATCAATCACGATCTAATCAATGGCAACAGGGTGAAAACAAGAATAATAACAAGGGAATTCAATGCAGAGAGTGTGAAGGGTTTGGTCATATCCAGGCGGAATGTGCTACCTATCTCAAAAGAAAGAAGTCTATGAAAGTAACCACCTGGAGTGATGAAGAATGCTCAGAGGAGACTCAAGATGAAGATGAAGAAATCTCAGGAAACTTTGTTGCATTCACTGTTGCTGTGACAGAATCCCACTCTGAATTGGAAAGTTACTCGGATCATGAAGATGTTGATAAAATGCCATATGAAGAACTTGAACAATCTTATATTCAACTGTACAAAAAATGGGACATTCTCTTGAAAACTCACACGACAACCAACTCCAAAAATGAGTTCTTGGAGAAGAACATTGAATTACTGAACAAACTGGTTGCTGACAAAGATGCTGAACTAGCTGCGTCCAATTCTCAAGTGATGATGCTATCAACTGAACTGGGAACTCTAAAAAAGCTAATCCAGATGATGAACACAACATCAACCCTAAATCAGATACTTGACACAGGAAGATCACCCAACATTCGAAATGGTCTAGGGTACATTCGAAACTCTCAAAAGTCATTTCCTACTAAGTTTGTCCCTGCTGGCACAAGCAATTGGACAAAAATAGATACTAAACAGGGAAACCAGAGAAAATACACTCCAATATGCCACTACTGTAACAAGAAGGGGCATACAAGACCAGAATGTTACAGGTTTTATAGTGATCAAAGAATAGAAAATTTCAAAAGAAATGGATCACCTTCGTCAGTCGACAAATCTGGGTAAGGAAGTCAGATCTAACATGTTATTCAGTACATTTGGAAAAGGATCAGGGAAAATGGTACTTTGACAGCGGTTGCTCTAGACATATGACTAGGTGTAAAGAATATCTCAAAAATCTAATCCCTTATACTGGACAAGTAACTTTTGGTGATGGAATCAAAGGTGATATTATGGGAATTGGTATTCTAAATGTAGCTGGGCTACCCTCCCTGTCAAAAGTATTACTGGTGCATGGTCTAAAAGCAAATCTGATTAGCACAGTCAGTTGTGTGATCAAAAACTCAATGTGGGATTCACAAAAGATCGATGCATTGTCAAGGATCAACAAAACAAGATCATCATGGAAGGTATAAGATCCACTGACAATTGTTATATTTTATCCACTAACCTGTTGTGTTGTAGGACTACTGTTGACAATACGGAATTGTGGCATCAAAGACTTGGACATATGAATTATCAAGACATGAATCAACTCATAAGCCATGAATGTGTAAGGGGCATACCAAAGTTCATGGTCAAGGAAACAGGTATCTGCGGGCCATGTCAACTCGGAAAACAAACTAGAGCGCCTCACAAGTTCTACAACCACATAGGAACTTCCTCATGTCTGGATCTTCTACACATAGACTTAATAGGACCCACACAAGTGGAAAGTATAGGAGGTAAAAGATACATATTTGTATGTGCTGATGATTACTCTTGCTTCTGTTGGGTAATGTTTCTCAGAAATAAATCTGAAACTTTTGAGCAATTCGAGAAACTGTGCTTAAAGCTGCAAAAAGAAAAGGGGTCACACATTATGAAAATTGTGAGAATCAGGTCAGACCATGGCAAGGAATTCGAAAATCAAGATTTCTCTAACTTCTGCACCAAAAATGGAATCGGGCACGAATTCTCAACTCCAAAGACCCCTCAGCAAAATGGAGTAGTTGAACGAAAGAACAGGACTATCCAAGAGATGGCTCGGGTGCTAATCAATAGCAAAAGCCTCCCACAATTCTTCTGGGCAGAAGCTGTACACACTGCGTGCCACATAATAAACAGAGTTTACCTTAGACCCGGGATGTCGCACACACCGTACGAACTGTGGTGAGTAAGAAAACCAAGTCTGAAATACTTTCGAATTTTTGGAAGCATATGCTATATACTAAATGACAGAGAAAAGGTTGGAAAATTTGAACCAAAGAGAGACGAAGGCATATTCTTGGGATACTCACCGAACAGCAGAGACTATAGAGTTTACAACAAACGAATCAAGACTATCCAAGAATCGATCAATGTATTTGTGTATGATCAACCTCAAATGACGAATGACTATGTGCTGGTCACTAAACCTTATCAAAGGCAAGAGCAACCCAATAAAGTAACAGTAATAAAGAAGTTTGAGTCAGATACTGAACTAGATAGAGGATTCAGAACCAGACACTGAACCACACATGAACATTGATTCACAATCTACCTCACAACCAAAACAGGTCCCAGCTCACATTGAAAAGAATCATCCTGCAGAAAATATTCTAGGAACACCCACAGCTGGTGTTCGAACCAGAGGAATGTTGAAAGGCAGTCTTGCTGAACTATCCGGATATTCATGATATACCTCAAAGTTCGAACATAAAAACTACAAAGAAGCACTTCAAGATGAAAACTGGATAAGAGCAATGCAAGATGAACTTGCTCAATTCGAGAGGAATGAGGTATGGGATCTTGTACCCTATCCGCGAAATGCAAACATAGTTGGAACAAAGTGGATCTTTCGGAATAAAACTGACGAACAAGGAAATGTGGCAAGAAACAAGGCTCGATTGGTGGCACAAGGGTATTCGCAAATTGAAGGAATTGACTATGAAGAAACCTTTGCACCAGTTGCCAGACTTGAGTCTATAAGACTGTTGCTTGCTGTATCTTGCATCCTGAACTTTCAACTGAACCAAATGGATGTCAAGACATCATTTTTAAATGGGCTACTCAATGAGGAAATCTTTGTAGCTCAACCTAAATGTGTTGAGGATCCGCACTATCCTCATTATGTTTACAAGCTAAAAAAGGCTCTCTATGGATTGAAGCAAGCGCCAAGGGCATGGTATGAACGTCTAACACAATACCTTCTCAAAAATGGGTATGACCGTGGTGGAGCTGATAAAACTCTATTCGTCAAAAGGACATCAGGTCACATAACTGTAGCCTAAGTATATGTAGACGACATTGTGTTCGGTTCGACTTCTCCTGCAAACGTCAAACAATTTATTCAAGTCATGGAAAAAGAATTTGAAATGAGCATGATAGGTGAATTGACATGTTTTTTGGGTTTGCAAGTTAAACAGTTAGAATCCGGGTTATTTCTGTCACAGACTAAGTATGCACAAAATTTGGTGAAGAGATTTGGCCTTGAATCAGCCAAGGAAGCCAATACTCCTCTTTCCACGACCGTAAAACTATCAAAAGACTCAGATTCAAAACAAGTTGACGACAAGCTTTATTGGAGTATGATAGGAAGTGACTGAAAGCCAGCCAGATGTGTCTGCTGTTGCACCTCTTAGAACGATCAACCCACAATTCCTGTCTGATGAGTTTGCTGCAAGATGGGACTCCACAAATTAAAGAAAATTTTGAGTGAAAGATTTCTTGATGTTAAAAATTCAAATCCCAGTGCAAACTTATGCCTGTGTTTGAGAAGCTGAACCTGGTAAAATCTGTGACAACCCTGAAAAGCTACCCACCTATTGTCATAAAAGAATTTTATGCAAACCTAATGCTGACCATTAAGGAGGCGGGATCATCACAATATGGGCGTGTATGGCTCCGAGGAAATGAATACAACTTCAACACTTCCATCATCAACATGTACCTGGGCATTGATGCAAGTGATATTGAGGATCCTATTCTAGGAGCAAACACAATCACGAAGGTCATTACTGGTGGAACATATAGTTATTGGCCTTCTAAAACAAACATGCTGCCTGCAAAATCGTTGACTACAAAGTATGCAATTCTGCACAAGATTGCCATGACGAATTGGATGCCGAGTGAGCACAGAGGAGGACTGAACTTGCCTATGGCCAATCTGATTTACAGAATAGGAAAAAGGTATACCTGTTGACCTAGGTGACATAATTTTCAAGCATGTGGCAACCTTCAGGAAACCTGCAACTAAGGAAAGCAAAGTGAAGTTACCTTTCCCTTGCACAATCTATGGGGTACTATAAACACAAGGATTCAGACCAGAGCAAAATGAACCCATGGATGTTCCTCAAGTCAGACTGATCGATGCTCGACTCAAACAAGGCTCACATGTGCTTGATATTTTTCCAGAACATGGAAGCAGCTCTGCCCCAGCCTTAAATCTTGATGCCCCATACACAAGCAGACTTACAACCCAGCATCTAGACAAAAGCATCAAAGACCTCAACACAATCATTCTTCCTTGTTGAGAAGAGGACAGTTGAGATGCAGCTGCGTGAACAATTGAGACTAAGAGATCAAGAGATGGCTGCTACTGCTCCTGAACTACCTGCAGACCCTTCCATGTCACTTGATGAACAAACTGCTGAAAACCCACCGGATGTTGATATTGCTTGGAACAGCCAGGAGGCTGAATCCTCAGAATCGGAATGATTCTGTTTCAAAATCTGGGTTGATTTCCTACTTGATCCTGCTAAGGAGTCTTGTGGCTACAGATTCACAAGTTCCTGGCAAAAGGGGGAGTAGGGATAACCTTCTAATCATTCGGTTACTTTGTTACATTACTTGGATGGCAGTGGTTACTTTGTTACTTGGATGGCCTGGTTATTATTTTTGCTGTTTTTTTGCTGGGACGACTGATTGCGAAAGTCCTTCTGTTTCTTTGTTTTTTTTTTTTTTGAAGACCCTTCAAAGTGCTGCTAGAAGATACCATCTTTTCCAGCGTGTATTAGAATTTCTCATTTTGTAATAGGGTCTTAGCTTATTTTGTCTACTGTTATTGATGAAATGATCATCCTTAAGCTTTTTAGACTCAAAACATTGGCACATTGGTTATGAACGACTGTTTTTGAACTATCTCTATTATATTAGAAAGTTGTGTTGTAAATTGCCAAGAAACTTGCTACAAAGGGGGAGATTGTTAATAAAGAATGTTAAACAACGTTTTCATAAAAGAAACTCCCTGAGTTGTACCAAGTTTTATGACAATATGTATTTAGTTCAGTAGATAGTTCAAAACTGGTTTGTCAAAATGTTGTAGCCTTGTGGTAGTTTAGTACAGGAAGTAGTTCAGAAGACCTTGAAGACTCTGAAGACAACTTACTGAACGAGTATCTGCACAAGAGCATAAAAGATGTTCGGAGTTGGTTACTGAAGTTTCAACAGCTTTCCAGATTCAGAAAAAGATAAATATGAGCCAACTCTTATTATGAAGGGTTAGAGAAATTTACTCTGAAGATCTGGATAAGAAGTTCTTTGTATGCGATTAAGAGAAATCTTGGCAAAAGCTTACCTTTGACTCAAGATACATTTTCTCCGTGAAGTTAGTTGGCCAAGCATTCACTCTGAAAGCCGTTCGTGCAACTATTGAGGGGGATCCTCAATTCAAGAAGATCAAAAGATCAAGTTCTTGTCAACTCTTCAAGGTTGAACTCTAGAATGGAGCTGTGATGAGTTTCTAGAGAGACCGTGTGATACACGACTGTAATCGGTGGTACATTTCATAGTGTTGATCAATGAAGAGTTGGGCAATCAGAGTGATGCCCCCCAAGATGTAGGAACTGAGGTTCCGAATTGGGTTATCAATTGCTTGTGTCTTTACTGCTTTAGAAGTTTTATATATATTACTGTATTACAGCATAAATTGAACTAATCTCTGCACTTGGTCAAATTATGGTTAAGTGTCCTCCAATGAGTCTAGCAATTAGGTTCATAAATTGGGAGCCACTTATACACTCTAGGACCCAGACTCAGGTAGTCTAAATTTTAGTATGTTTTCTTGAACTTTGAAGTTGAATCCATATCAACCAGAGTTACGGACTAGAATTTCCCTTTTTGGAAAAAGGCTTGTGAGAGTATCTGCTACCCGGAGTGATACATGAGTGGAGTGGGTGTGTTTCACTAGTACAAATAAGCAAATCCACTACACTTGTAAATGAGTATCCGCTACACCTGTAATGGTGTAGCGGATTAAGGTGACTCTGAAAGTATGCATTTTCCGCGTCACCGTAAACGGTGATGCGAAAAGTTTTTTAAATTTTGTTAATAATGGTTTTGCGCGTCACCCACCTCATTGTGGGTGAAGCGAATATATATATATATATA
>NC_044925.1:11381675-11472798 GCF_003576645.1 Ipomoea triloba
CTAAGTATATGTAGACGACATTGTGTTCGGTTCGACTTCTCCTGCAAACGTCAAACAATTTATTCAAGTCATGGAAAAAGAATTTGAAATGAGCATGATAGGTGAATTGACATGTTTTTTGGGTTTGCAAGTTAAACAGTTAGAATCCGGGTTATTTCTGTCACAGACTAAGTATGCACAAAATTTGGTGAAGAGATTTGGCCTTGAATCAGCCAAGGAAGCCAAGACTCCTCTTTCCACGACCGTAAAACTATCAAAAGACTCAGATTCAAAACAAGTTGACGACAAGCTTTATTGGAGTATGATAGGAAGTGACTGAAAGCCAGCCAGATGTGTCTGCTGTTGCACCTCTTAGAACGATCAACCCACAATTCCTGTCTGATGAGTTTGCTGCAAGATGGGACTCCACAAATTAAAGAAAATTTTGAGTGAAAGATTTCTTGATGTTAAAAATTCAAATCCCAGTGCAAACTTATGCCTGTGTTTGAGAAGCTGAACCTGGTAAAATCTGTGACAACCCTGAAAAGCTACCCACCTATTTTCATAAAAGAATTTTATGCAAACCTAATGCTGACCATTAAGGAGGCGGGATCATCACAATATGGGCGTGTATGGCTCCGAGGAAATGAATACAACTTCAACCCTTCCATCATCAACATGTACCTGGGCATTGATGCAAGTGATATTGAGGATCCTATTCTAGGAGCAAACACAATCACGAAGGTCATTACTGGTGGAACATATAGTTATTGGCCTTCTAAAACAAACATGCTGCCTGCAAAATCGTTGACTACAAAGTATGCAATTCTGCACAAGATTGCCATGACGAATTGGATGCCGAGTGAGCACAGAGGAGGACTGAACTTGCCTATGGCCAATCTGATTTACAGAATAGGAAAAAGGTATACCTGTTGACCTAGGTGACATAATTTTCAAGCATGTGGCAACCTTCAGGAAACCTGCAACTAAGGAAAGCAAAGTGAAGTTACCTTTCCCTTGCACAATCTATGGGGTACTATAAACACAAGGATTCAGACCAGAGCAAAATGAACCCATGGATGTTCCTCAAGTCAGACTGATCGATGCTCGACTCAAACAAGGCTCACATGTGCTTGATATTTTTCCAGAACATGGAAGCAGCTCTGCCCCAGCCTTAAATCTTGATGCCCCATACACAAGCAGACTTACAACCCAGCATCTAGACAAAAGCATCAAAGACCTCAACACAATCATTCTTCCTTGTTGAGAAGAGGACAGTTGAGATGCAGCTGCGTGAACAATTGAGACTAAGAGATCAAGAGATGGCTGCTACTGCTCCTGAACTACCTGCAGACCCTTCCATGTCACTTGATGAACAAACTGCTGAAAACCCACCGGATGTTGATATTGCTTGGAACAGCCAGGAGGCTGAATCCTCAGAATCGGAATGATTCTGTTTCAAAATCTGGGTTGATTTCCTACTTGATCCTGCTAAGGAGTCTTGTGGCTACAGATTCACAAGTTCCTGGCAAAAGGGGGAGTAGGGATAACCTTCTAATCATTCGGTTACTTTGTTACATTACTTGGATGGCAGTGGTTACTTTGTTACTTGGATGGCCTGGTTATTATTTTTGCTGTTTTTTTGCTGGGACGACTGATTGCGAAAGTCCTTCTGTTTCTTTTTTTTTTTTTTTTTTGAAGACCCTTCAAAGTGCTGCTAGAAGATACCATCTTTTCCAGCGTGTATTAGAATTTCTCATTTTGTAATAGGGTCTTAGCTTATTTTGTCTACTGTTATTGATGAAATGATCATCCTTAAGCTTTTTAGACTCAAAACATTGGCACATTGGTTATGAACGACTGTTTTTGAACTATCTCTATTATATTAGAAAGTTGTGTTGTAAATTGCCAAGAAACTTGCTACAAAGGGGGAGATTGTTAATAAAGAATGTTAAACAACGTTTTCATAAAAGAAACTCCCTGAGTTGTACCAAGTTTTATGACAATATGTATTTAGTTCAGTAGATAGTTCAAAACTGGTTTGTCAAAATGTTGTAGCCTTGTGGTAGTTTAGTACAGGAAGTAGTTCAGAAGACCTTGAAGACTCTGAAGACAACTTACTGAACGAGTATCTGCACAAGAGCATAAAAGATGTTCGGAGTTGGTTACTGAAGTTTCAACAGCTTTCCAGATTCAGAAAAAGATAAATATGAGCCAACTATTATTATGAAGGGTTAGAGAAATTTACTCTGAAGATCTGGATAAGAAGTTCTTTGTATGCGATTAAGAGAAATCTTGGCAAAAGCTTACCTTTGACTCAAGATACATTTTCTCCGTGAAGTTAGTTGGCCAAGCATTCACTCTGAAAGCCGTTCGTGCAACTATTGAGGGGGATCCTCAATTCAAGAAGATCAAAAGATCAAGTTCTTGTCAACTCTTCAAGGTTGAACTCTAGAATGGAGCTGTGATGAGTTTCTAGAGAGACCGTGTGATACACGACTGTAATCGGTGGTACATTTCATAGTGTTGATCAATGAAGAGTTGGGCAATCAGAGTGATGCCCCCCAAGATGTAGGAACTGAGGTTCCGAATTGGGTTATCAATTGCTTGTGTCTTTACTGCTTTAGAAGTTTTATATATATTACTGTATTACAGCATAAATTGAACTAATCTCTGCACTTGGTCAAATTATGGTTAAGTGTCCTCCAATGAGTCTAGCAATTAGGTTCATAAATTGGGAGCCACTTATACACTCTAGGACCCAGACTCAGGTAGTCTAAATTTTAGTATGTTTTCTTGAACTTTGAAGTTGAATCCATATCAACCAGAGTTACGGACTAGAATTTCCCTTTTTGGAAAAAGGCTTGTGAGAGTATCTGCTACCCGGAGTGATACATGAGTGGAGTGGGTGTGTTTCACTAGTACAAATAAGCAAATCCGCTACACTTGTAAATGAGTATCCGCTACACCTGTAATGGTGTAGCGGATTAAGGTGACTCTGAAAGTATGCATTTTCCGCGTCACCGTAAACGGTGATGCGAAAAGTTTTTTAAATTCTGTTAATAATGGTTTTGCGCGTCACCCACCTCATTGTGGGTGAAGCGAATATATATATATATATATAACGGGCACAAACTACACAGGTTTTGAATTTTGATATAGAGTATTATACGGGTTTTGATATCAAGTTCCAAATTCAAGACACAGTAGGCACAAACTACACATCTACACATAAAAGAGAGAANATATATATATATATATAACGGGCACAAACTACACAGGTTTTGAATTTTGATATAGAGTATTATACGGGTTTTGATATCAAGTTCCAAATTCAAGACACAGTAGGCACAAACTACACATCTACACTCCAAATTCAAGACACAGTAGGCACAAACTACACATCTACACATAAAAGAGAGAATTTTGAATTCTTGAAAAGGGTACTGGAGAAAAAAAAAAAAAAGGACTTAAGGTTGCCTCACTTGAAGTTTAAAAAAAAAAAAAAGGACTTAAGGTTGCCTCACTTGAAGTTTTACTAAAAAAAGCTCATCTTTTGAAGCCGGAGGGTTCTAGAGAAACTTATTCCCAACATCTACAAGCTGCTTGATCAACTGTTGCCCAGCAAAACTGATACCATCAGCAGCCTTTCCTCAAACACATAAAAAATAAAAATGAAATTAAAGACCCATTTCCTTGAAAAATAACGAGTTAAACAAGTGAAAATCTATAGAGGAAAGGATTCATTTCCTTTTGTTTGACCTGTTTAAAGTCTTAAGAGATTAAACGTCTGAACTTTTTATCATCCATACAAACTGAGTTATCAAAAACACAAGTCATACAAAAACAGTGATATTTCAAATGTTTTTTCAAGGTTTCACTTGCCATTGTCTTGTAATTGGTGTAGGAGAGTAAATGTTTAAAAATTTATTTATCTTCCAATCTTCCATGGCCAGCTGATTGATGATGGTGAGAGGCATATGTAATTATTCTACAAATACTGTTATAATGATCTTGAAAATCTCTATATGGCCCATTAGGAAGACACTCAGAACATTAAAAGATCCATCTACACATTTATCATTTCAAAGGTAAATACCAAGGTAAATAAATAATTAAAACGTACTAATATATGGGAGCATAACCTACAGTTGCTCTTAGCTTAAACTCTGAAGAAGCAACTGCTGGATCTGATGAAAAGGATTTACCTACTTTTAGGATCGGTGGAGGCTATGGAGGTTTGTGGTGGAGGCGGCGAAGGCTTGCGGACTTTGCGGTGGTGTGCGGTTGGCGGAGGTTCAGATCGACAGATCTGAAGAAGGAATTAGCGATTGAGATGAAGGAAAGAAGAAGCTGTGGCGGCGTCGGCAGTGGAGTCTACTGTAGGTCGTGGCGGTTGCTGTGGCTATTAGCGGCGTCGGAGTCGGAGTCGAAGAAGAGGGCAGCGGAGGCTTGCGATGGCGTGTTCGGTCAGCGGAGGTTCAGATCTGAAGAAGGAAACGGCGATTGAGAAGAAGGAAGCTAGGTAGAAGCAATGGCGGCGTCAGCAGGTCGCGACGGTTGTTGTGGCTGTTAGCGGAGTCGGATTCGGAGAAGAGGTTAGCATGCGCGTCGGGGTGGCTGAGAGATGGAGGAGAAGGTGAATGATGGAGAAGACAAAGGTGAAAGAAGGGGGAGATCGCATCTGAGACCTGTTATGTTTTAACTTCATTTTGGCTTTACCCATTTATTTTAGATCATTTTGGCTTTACCCCTTATCTTAGATGCACTTTCTGCGACACCCTCTATGAGAGGGTGCAGTGGAAAGTTAAATAATTTTATATTATTTAACTTTCCACTATACCCTCTCTCATAAGGTGACGTGGAAAGTTGATACGTTTTTTTTTTTTTTTTTAAATTTTAGAATCCACTACACTTTATAAATAGTGGTGTAGTGTATTCTTATGTATTTATTTACAGTAATGCCATTGTATTCATTTTTTTAACTATCCACTACACCTTTATTTAAGAGGTGAGAGGTGTGGTGGAAAGTCATATTTATATTCTCACTTTTGTAGTAGTGTTTGTAAGAGTGTGTAGTGTGTTGGAAAATTAGCATATATAAAATGGCATTTTAAGTGGCTATTTTGTGGTACAAATATTTGTGGAGTCCACTTCCGATTTAGGTCGGGTCAAAGAGATTGATATATTATATGTTCAAAAAGGATAATGGATGAATGAGAAATTGGTTCTCAAAGTACCCACTTGAGTTGGAAAAATGGAGGGAAAAGCTTTAAAGTAGCATTTGTCCCACATTGGTTTGGGAAGTGGGTTTGCATCACTATTTATACAAGAGACTTTCTAAAGCTTATTGAATTGTATAGCATAGAGGCTCTCTCTCTCGCGCGCAGGAGGGTGGGGGTGCAAATCAAATCCCAAAATGAGGTTGGCTGGCCTTGCAAGATAAGTAATGTCAAATTTTCGTATATTTTTACAACACAGAGCCACTACAACTCGAGTAACCAGAATGGTTTCGCTGCGGCCTATCAACTCGTGGTAACAGTTTGTTTCCTCGGGTATGCTAACCTCTCATCTCGTAAGTACCACTTGGGTTAGCGACTGTTCTTGGTCATAATTCATCAGTTACGGAATGAATTCCAATTTTGAATTTCTGAATTAATTCTCAAGTAGTGGTCAGCTGTTATAGGGGTTATAATGGTTGATTTATGATCAATTTGAATGCCATGGTTAATTTCTATTGAACCATCAACTCCTACATTTTCAGCTCTCAAAATCTCTACTCTTCTTCCTTTCTTAGCTATTTCAGCTCTCAAAATCTCTACTCTTCTTCCTTTCTTAGCTAACTGTGTTTATCCCTTGCTCTTGTTCCCTGGGTTCTTTTGTTTGAGTGCTCAAACTGTTGGTCCCAAGGGGATGGGGTACAAGTCTAGAGGGGGGGGTGAATAGACTTGTATAAGATTTTGCAAATCTTTTCAACCTCTCGTGTGTATTGAACTTAGGATGTTTAGGTTCGATACCTCACGAGGTGAAGACAAAGTTTTATGCGCAGCGGAAATGTTATCCCCTTTTAGTTAGCACGAGTTTGAGTTAGTTCGAGAAGTGCGTTTATATGCAGTGCAATCGAGAGGTTAGCGAGAGATAAAAACAGTAAGTAAATGCAAGAGAGATTTTTAAGTGGTTCGGCCAACCCGCCTACGTCCACTCTTCTTCCAGAAACTCCCTGGAAGGATTGCACTAAAAACTTCCCTTTTTAGTACAATATCGAGCGCTTGAGCTTTGATCACGAAGCCCGCCTCAAGCCTCAGGTTTTTCGCCCCGCTTCTTGTTACTCCACCTCTCGAGCACTTGACCTTTGATCACCAAGCCCGCGTCAAGCCTCAGGATCTTCACAAGACAGCTCCCAGGTTACTCCGCCTCTCCAAGGTCTTTCTCCCCGCTTCCAGCTACTCCACCTCTCGAGCACTTGACCTTTGATCACCAAGCCCGCGTCAAGCCTCAGGTTTCTTTCACTCGGACAGCTGCCAGGTTACTCCACCTCTCTTGCTTAATCCAAAGCAAGGTGTTTTTGGTTGTCACAGTTGAATGTAACAGACTCCAATCTGACCACAAGCTATCGTTGAATCAACTTTGATGTAGAGCAGCTTCGGTCACCTTCTGGATGTATAACAGTTTAAGCTTTGTAACTCTCTTGAAACACTAAGATGTGTTTTCTCGCTGTTTTGAATATCAGGATGATATTCCAAGTTAAGCACTTGCACTTGAACGTTTTAGACAGACACTTCTTAAGAATTTCGAACTTCTTTTCTTTTTAACTCCTTTTTCTCTCTTTTCCCCTTTTTTCTTCCCCTATTTTCTTCTGTGTCTTTACGTCCTTATATATGAGAGTAGAGGAATAATTCCGTTGGAGGGAAAATTATTCCGTTTGAAATTTGTTTCCCATGCTGATCATGGGTCTTGCGTATTTTCAGCATATTTCATGGAGTGGTGATCTTGTAACTTGAACCTCTTTGTCTTGTAGTGAATATTCCATAGTTCACTTTTCTTGAGTCCATGCTCCAATTTTGTCTTTTGGTAAAAGTTACTCTTTTTATATTCCCATTATTCCTTGATTGTAGGGAATCAGACCACTTCAGCATTGGTGCACCTTTTGACCGTTTGTGGTGGAAATCTGACGTGTCATCCATTTCCGCCCATTTTGAAATTTTCACGTTCGGCACCTCTTCATTATTCCATCTCCATGATATTCTTCTTCTCCAAACTTTAAGTATGACCGTCATTCAGCTTTGTTGGAGAATTGTTAGTGTATCGAGACCAAGGTTGATATCTTGATCGCTTGATGTCTCGAACTCAAATATCGAGAGGTCTATCTCTCGAACTCTGTTTATGTCTCGAACTGGATAACTGTATCGAGAGGTCCTACCTCTCGAACTCTGCTTATGTCTCGAGACTTAGTTGATGTCTCGCAGACCCTTATTCCTCCAGTGTTGTCCCATGCCTTCTTCTGATCTGTCTATATGATTACAATACACGAGACTTCTAAGATGTTCAAACAAATTTACCTCAAGCTTAAATATTTTCCGAGTTGAGCTCAAAGTTACTCGGTTGTATTTTCGCTCTTGGTTTACTTGTCGAACTTACAGCGTTTTGCCTATGCGTCGAGACTCGGGGATTTCTACTTAACAGTTGGTATCATCAAAACCTATTACATGATGTTCCTAACACAAACATTGAACCGTAATGCATTTTATCCTGGGAAACCTAGGCTACAACGCTCCTAGCACATTTGGGAGGTAACAAATAAGGTTTTAAAGAAAGAGTGTTTCACTCGACTCGTATTAAACACTTACCGAAAACCCTTTCCTTCTTATGCTTGTTATATTCTCCATAAATATTATTTTCGTAGTAATATTTCCTAACATAGTGTACCCCTAGAGCCATATACTCCACCTCTTACCCGAGAGCTGGGAGTAGTGAGGGAGCGAGCCAACTTTTAGGTTCGACTAAGTATATGTAGACGACATTGTGTTCGGTTCGACTTCTCCTGCAAACGTCAAACAATTTATTCAAGTCATGGAAAAAGAATTTGAAATGAGCATGATAGGTGAATTGACATGTTTTTTGGGTTTGCAAGTTAAACAGTTAGAATCCGGGTTATTTCTGTCACAGACTAAGTATGCACAAAATTTGGTGAAGAGATTTGGCCTTGAATCAGCCAAGGAAGCCAAGACTCCTCTTTCCACGACCGTAAAACTATCAAAAGACTCAGATTCAAAACAAGTTGACGACAAGCTTTATTGGAGTATGATAGGAAGTGACTGAAAGCCAGCCAGATGTGTCTGCTGTTGCACCTCTTAGAACGATCAACCCACAATTCCTGTCTGATGAGTTTGCTGCAAGATGGGACTCCACAAATTAAAGAAAATTTTGAGTGAAAGATTTCTTGATGTTAAAAATTCAAATCCCAGTGCAAACTTATGCCTGTGTTTGAGAAGCTGAACCTGGTAAAATCTGTGACAACCCTGAAAAGCTACCCACCTATTTTCATAAAAGAATTTTATGCAAACCTAATGCTGACCATTAAGGAGGCGGGATCATCACAATATGGGCGTGTATGGCTCCGAGGAAATGAATACAACTTCAACCCTTCCATCATCAACATGTACCTGGGCATTGATGCAAGTGATATTGAGGATCCTATTCTAGGAGCAAACACAATCACGAAGGTCATTACTGGTGGAACATATAGTTATTGGCCTTCTAAAACAAACATGCTGCCTGCAAAATCGTTGACTACAAAGTATGCAATTCTGCACAAGATTGCCATGACGAATTGGATGCCGAGTGAGCACAGAGGAGGACTGAACTTGCCTATGGCCAATCTGATTTACAGAATAGGAAAAAGGTATACCTGTTGACCTAGGTGACATAATTTTCAAGCATGTGGCAACCTTCAGGAAACCTGCAACTAAGGAAAGCAAAGTGAAGTTACCTTTCCCTTGCACAATCTATGGGGTACTATAAACACAAGGATTCAGACCAGAGCAAAATGAACCCATGGATGTTCCTCAAGTCAGACTGATCGATGCTCGACTCAAACAAGGCTCACATGTGCTTGATATTTTTCCAGAACATGGAAGCAGCTCTGCCCCAGCCTTAAATCTTGATGCCCCATACACAAGCAGACTTACAACCCAGCATCTAGACAAAAGCATCAAAGACCTCAACACAATCATTCTTCCTTGTTGAGAAGAGGACAGTTGAGATGCAGCTGCGTGAACAATTGAGACTAAGAGATCAAGAGATGGCTGCTACTGCTCCTGAACTACCTGCAGACCCTTCCATGTCACTTGATGAACAAACTGCTGAAAACCCACCGGATGTTGATATTGCTTGGAACAGCCAGGAGGCTGAATCCTCAGAATCGGAATGATTCTGTTTCAAAATCTGGGTTGATTTCCTACTTGATCCTGCTAAGGAGTCTTGTGGCTACAGATTCACAAGTTCCTGGCAAAAGGGGGAGTAGGGATAACCTTCTAATCATTCGGTTACTTTGTTACATTACTTGGATGGCAGTGGTTACTTTGTTACTTGGATGGCCTGGTTATTATTTTTGCTGTTTTTTTGCTGGGACGACTGATTGCGAAAGTCCTTCTGTTTCTTTGTTTTTTTTTTTTTTGAAGACCCTTCAAAGTGCTGCTAGAAGATACCATCTTTTCCAGCGTGTATTAGAATTTCTCATTTTGTAATAGGGTCTTAGCTTATTTTGTCTACTGTTATTGATGAAATGATCATCCTTAAGCTTTTTAGACTCAAAACATTGGCACATTGGTTATGAACGACTGTTTTTGAACTATCTCTATTATATTAGAAAGTTGTGTTGTAAATTGCCAAGAAACTTGCTACAAAGGGGGAGATTGTTAATAAAGAATGTTAAACAACGTTTTCATAAAAGAAACTCCCTGAGTTGTACCAAGTTTTATGACAATATGTATTTAGTTCAGTAGATAGTTCAAAACTGGTTTGTCAAAATGTTGTAGCCTTGTGGTAGTTTAGTACAGGAAGTAGTTCAGAAGACCTTGAAGACTCTGAAGACAACTTACTGAACGAGTATCTGCACAAGAGCATAAAAGATGTTCGGAGTTGGTTACTGAAGTTTCAACAGCTTTCCAGATTCAGAAAAAGATAAATATGAGCCAACTATTATTATGAAGGGTTAGAGAAATTTACTCTGAAGATCTGGATAAGAAGTTCTTTGTATGCGATTAAGAGAAATCTTGGCAAAAGCTTACCTTTGACTCAAGATACATTTTCTCCGTGAAGTTAGTTGGCCAAGCATTCACTCTGAAAGCCGTTCGTGCAACTATTGAGGGGGATCCTCAATTCAAGAAGATCAAAAGATCAAGTTCTTGTCAACTCTTCAAGGTTGAACTCTAGAATGGAGCTGTGATGAGTTTCTAGAGAGACCGTGTGATACACGACTGTAATCGGTGGTACATTTCATAGTGTTGATCAATGAAGAGTTGGGCAATCAGAGTGATGCCCCCCAAGATGTAGGAACTGAGGTTCCGAATTGGGTTATCAATTGCTTGTGTCTTTACTGCTTTAGAAGTTTTATATATATTACTGTATTACAGCATAAATTGAACTAATCTCTGCACTTGGTCAAATTATGGTTAAGTGTCCTCCAATGAGTCTAGCAATTAGGTTCATAAATTGGGAGCCACTTATACACTCTAGGACCCAGACTCAGGTAGTCTAAATTTTAGTATGTTTTCTTGAACTTTGAAGTTGAATCCATATCAACCAGAGTTACGGACTAGAATTTCCCTTTTTGGAAAAAGGCTTGTGAGAGTATCTGCTACCCGGAGTGATACATGAGTGGAGTGGGTGTGTTTCACTAGTACAAATAAGCAAATCCGCTACACTTGTAAATGAGTATCCGCTACACCTGTAATGGTGTAGCGGATTAAGGTGACTCTGAAAGTATGCATTTTCCGCGTCACCGTAAACGGTGATGCGAAAAGTTTTTTAAATTCTGTTAATAATGGTTTTGCGCGTCACCCACCTCATTGTGGGTGAAGCGAATATATATATATATATATAACGGGCACAAACTACACAGGTTTTGAATTTTGATATAGAGTATTATACGGGTTTTGATATCAAGTTCCAAATTCAAGACACAGTAGGCACAAACTACACATCTACACATAAAAGAGAGAATTTTGAATTCTTGAAAAGGGTACTGGAAAAAAAAAAAAAAAAGGACTTAAGGTTGCCTCACTTGAAGTTTTACTAAAAAAAGCTCATCTTTTGAAGCCGGAGGGTTCTAGAGAAACTTATTCCCAACATCTACAAGCTGCTTGATCAACTGTTGCCCAGCAAAACTGATACCATCAGCAGCCTTTCCTCAAACACATAAAAAATAAAAATGAAATTAAAGACCCATTTCCTTGAAAAATAACGAGTTAAACAAGTGAAAATCTATAGAGGAAAGGATTCATTTCCTTTTGTTTGACCTGTTTAAAGTCTTAAGAGATTAAACGTCTGAACTTTTTATCATCCATACAAACTGAGTTATCAAAAACACAAGTCATACAAAAACAGTGATATTTCAAATGTTTTTTCAAGGTTTCACTTGCCATTGTCTTGTAATTGGTGTAGGAGAGTAAATGTTTAAAAATTTATTTATCTTCCAATCTTCCATGGCCAGCTGATTGATGATGGTGAGAGGCATATGTAATTATTCTACAAATACTGTTATAATGATCTTGAAAATCTCTATATGGCCCATTAGGAAGACACTCAGAACATTAAAAGATCCATCTACACATTTATCATTTCAAAGGTAAATACCAAGGTAAATAAATAATTAAAACGTACTAATATATGGGAGCATAACCTACAGTTGCTCTTAGCTTAAACTCTGAAGAAGCAACTGCTGGATCTGATGAAAAGGATTTACCTACTTTTAGGATCGGTGGAGGCTATGGAGGTTTGTGGTGGAGGCGGCGAAGGCTTGCGGACTTTGCGGTGGTGTGCGGTTGGCGGAGGTTCAGATCGACAGATCTGAAGAAGGAATTAGCGATTGAGATGAAGGAAAGAAGAAGCTGTGGCGGCGTCGGCAGTGGAGTCTACTGTAGGTCGTGGCGGTTGCTGTGGCTATTAGCGGCGTCGGAGTCGGAGTCGAAGAAGAGGGCAGCGGAGGCTTGCGATGGCGTGTTCGGTCAGCGGAGGTTCAGATCTGAAGAAGGAAACGGCGATTGAGAAGAAGGAAGCTAGGTAGAAGCAATGGCGGCGTCAGCAGGTCGCGACGGTTGTTGTGGCTGTTAGCGGAGTCGGATTCGGAGAAGAGGTTAGCATGCGCGTCGGGGTGGCTGAGAGATGGAGGAGAAGGTGAATGATGGAGAAGACAAAGGTGAAAGAAGGGGGAGATCGCATCTGAGACCTGTTATGTTTTAACTTCATTTTGGCTTTACCCATTTATTTTAGATCATTTTGGCTTTACCCCTTATCTTAGATGCACTTTCTGCGACACCCTCTATGAGAGGGTGCAGTGGAAAGTTAAATAATTTTATATTATTTAACTTTCCACTATACCCTCTCTCATAAGGTGACGTGGAAAGTTGATACGTTTTTTTTTTTTTTTTTTAAATTTTAGAATCCACTACACTTTATAAATAGTGGTGTAGTGTATTCTTATGTATTTATTTACGGTAATGCTATTGTATTCATTTTTTTAACTATCCACTACACCTTTATTTAAGAGGTGAGAGGTGTGGTGGAAAGTCATATTTATATTCTCACTTTTGTAGTAGTGTTTGTAAGAGTGTGTAGTGTGTTGGAAAATTAGCATATATAAAATGGCATTTTAAGTGGCTATTTTGTGGTACAAATATTTGTGGAGTCCACTTCCGATTTAGGTCGGGTCAAAGAGATTGATATATTATATGTTCAAAAAGGATAATGGATGAATGAGAAATTGGTTCTCAAAGTACCCACTTGAGTTGGAAAAATGGAGGGAAAAGCTTTAAAGTAGCATTTGTCCCACATTGGTTTGGGAAGTGGGTTTGCATCACTATTTATACAAGAGACTTTCTAAAGCTTATTGAATTGTATAGCATAGAGGCTCTCTCTCTCGCGCGCGGGAGGGTGGGGGTGCAAATCAAATCCCAAAATGAGGTTGGCTGGCCTTGCAAGATAAGTAATGTCAAATTTTCGTATATTTTTACAACACAGAGCCACTACAACTCGAGTAACCAGAATGGTTTCGCTGCGGCCTATCAACTCGTGGTAACAGTTTGTTTCCTCGGGTATGCTAACCTCTCATCTCGTAAGTACCACTTGGGTTAGCGACTGTTCTTGGTCATAATTCATCAGTTACGGAATGAATTCCAATTTTGAATTTCTGAATTAATTCTCAAGTAGTGGTCAGCTGTTATAGGGGTTATAATGGTTGATTTATGATCAATTTGAATGCCATGGTTAATTTCTATTGAACCATCAACTCCTACATTTTCAGCTCTCAAAATCTCTACTCTTCTTCCTTTCTTAGCTAACTGTGTTTATCCCTTGCTCTTGTTCCCTGGGTTCTTTTGTTTGAGTGCTCAAACATTGAACCGTAATGCATTTTATCCTGGGAAACCTAGGCTACAACGCTCCTAGCACATTTGGGAGGTAACAAATAAGGTTTTAAAGAAAGAGTGTTTCACTCGACTCGTATTAAACACCTACCGAAAACCCTTTCCTTCTTATGCTTGTTATATTCTCCATAAATATTATTTTCGTAGTAATATTTCCTAACATAGTGTACCCCTAGAGCCATATACTCCACCTCTTACCCGAGAGCTGGGAGTAGTGAGGGAGCGAGCCAACTTTTAGGTTTCACTAACATGACTACTCATATATCTTCTTATTTTTAGATTTTGTTTTTCCTCTACAAATGACTAAATAGGTTCCAAACATTCCTCAGATATTAGAGCAGAAAATAGGCTCATATCTTACAAAAAATTAGGCTAGTTGCTACATCTTTTAAGGGGTATGCAATATCTTGGTGGCGAAAAAGAAATAGAGGGAGAGTTGCTAATTTTATTCCCTATGAACATTGGGTTCAAGTGAGGGAAGATATGCCACTAACCTTTCGTCCTAAATCTTTTTTCTATGATCTTGAAAGAAAATTGCAAGGAACTGTGCAAGGAACAATTTCAGTTGATGAGTACTACCAAACTATAAATATTTTGCTTGAACAGGAGACATACACGAAGAAGAGGCAAGAACTGTTGCTTGTTTTTTACATGGATTGAACTTAGATATTCGATGTACAATGAGTACTCAGAAATATGAGACCCTTGATGATGCCTTGCATGCCGCATGTGAATCTGAGGTAAAGATCAAAGAGATGAAGATGTACAAGTCTAACAATGGTACATCAAGATGGAACAACACTCGTTCAACCCCTTAAAGGCGTGATGAACTTCCTCCTCCAAGAGATGATTCACAAGAGATAGGTAAGGAAAAGGTAAGTGAGGTAGTGAAACCTCAATGTTATAGAGAATTGATTTAATTTGTTATAGGTGTAATGTGAAAGGCTACATAGCTCGTGATTACCCTAACAAGGGGGTAGTTAAGATAACAAAACAATATGAAAAATTTGCTTATTGTCTTGAATATAAGTTTGAGGATAAGGTATGTGGCCATTTTGAAACCCCCAATGAACACGTTGATGGGGAACCATTCTTACCTTTAGATTTCGATTATGAATATGCTGATAGTGAGTCTATTCATACTGTTGTTGCTAAGGAGGTTTTGAATGTACATCCTTTAAAAGAAGATGAGTCTCAAAGAGAAAACATCTTTTATGCCAAAGGGTCAATTAGAGAGAATGCTTATACCTGTGATAATAGATTCTGGAAGTTGCACAAATGTGGCTAGTGCAACTATGGTTAAATTTCTTCAATTATCTCTGCTTGATCACCTGAATCCTTATCGTTTGTAATGGTTAACCGATGCAGGAGAAACTAGAGTAACCAAACATGCTCTTATTCCTTTATCTATTAACAGTTTCTCTGACAAAATCTTGTGTGATATTATCCCAATGTAGGCTGCTTATATCTATTTAGTTAGACCATGGCAATTTGACAGAAAAATAAGTTCTTATGGAATGAGGAAGACTTATGTGTTTCACATTAATGGAGTTAGATATGTCTTGCCTCCTTTATCTCCTAAACGAGTAGAAGAAATTCAAATGAGATTGGCGCAAGTTCTCAAATCAGGCTCGAAGAAAGAAGAAATTAAAGAGAGCAAAGTTGAACCTCTATGTTTGGAATTGCAGTCGTCACTCCAATCCTCTAACTCAGTTTGTAGCTAAACAAAGGAACCACAATCAATGATACTATGGAAAAGACCAGCCCAAGGAGTCAAATTAAAGTGAAGCCTATCTTAGTAACTAAAAAGGATAGTAAGCAAGAGAAAAGAAGGGGTGTCACTATCTACTCACTTTTATTTCAAAAGCATGCATTAAAATTCTCTAGATTTGTTTGTCATGTTTCTATTAATGACCTACTTGCTAGATGTGTTAGAGATTTGTTTGCATACACCAGATCAAATAAGAGCCCATAACGGGATCATCACAGGGCCCATCACTACATCTTTAAAGCATCATTGGTAGAAGAAACAAGAAAGCCCAATAATAATTCTATTTGATAGAGGAAAGTATTATAGTGGCCCGTTTCAAGTGATATCGCGAATCGAAGACAATGCTTATAAGGTTGATCTTAGGGGACAATACAATGTCTCTACTACTTTCAATGTTTAAAGAAGGAGAGAAGATGATGCGGCCCAGCATACTGAAGATCCATTAAGAGTACCAATTGGGCCAATCACAAGGTCCAAGTCCAAACAATTAAGGCAACTATTAATTGGTTATGTTCAAAGATGGTGAAAATCCAAGTCAAGCCCATTTGCAAAAGATGAAGAACTCAATGCTTTTTATAATTGATTAAGTGCTTATTTTAGGGATTAAATGAGGCCCAAATTAGCCGTATTAGTTTTTTCCATCATTAATTTAAAATGTTTGGCATGAAAGAGAAAACACTAGTTTGTATTTAGAAATGATTCCTTAAATCCCTTTTAAAATAGAACTATATTTACTTGCTTTCTAGATTAAGTTTAAGACTATTTTTCCTATTGTATTTAGGATTACAATGTTACACGTATACCTATAAATAGGGCACAACCATAGAAACTTTAACTAACGCTTTCATTCAATAAAACACCTAAGTTTTACTTTACACTTGTGTAAGAAACCTTATTGCTAATTGTTGACTCAATTAGTGGTTAGTTCTTGGACTCGACTAGTAAATTGATTTGTGGACTCGAATCTTTCTTCCCTTCTTTAACCTTAGATTTAGGTTCGTGGACTCATTCTTGAATCGAAAGAAACTAGATCTAACTCTAGTTGATTGAAGATTGTATCACGAGGTACTTATGCTATAAAGGGATCTTCTAAGTCTTTGAGGATTCGGGGCTAAGGGTTTCACGTGAGGTCTAAGGTGCTTTGATCCATCTCTATCCATACAATGAAAGCTATGTTGGGACAATACTCTATTTTATTTGAACCTACAACTAGGTTCATATCAATATCTCCTTCTGTCGCCTATGAATTCAGCACCCGATCGGCCCCACCGACCCTGATTGCCTATAGAGGGGTGGGTGACCGGGTTTAGAAACGATGCCCCAGCGTGAGTCCTGATCGCCAGGTGTACGTCTACACCTTGTGTTTGTCGGCCACGTATGACTGAAGGCCGCCTGCGCTTATATCCGTGCCCGAATTTGCGATCCCAACCGTCTCTTGGATAGGCTACAAGCTCCGAGTGCTTGCGGTTTTGCTGTGCGGCTTCATTGGTTCCCATCAAGTTGCTTGCATATCTTTACAGGGGCACAGAGGTCTGAATGCTAATTGCTGGTTGAACTTCCAAACATCCTTGTCAATCTTGCAGTGTAGCTAAAAAGCATGTCCGTTGTCGGTCGGGTCGTCTTCATTATCGTGACGGCCCCTCCTTCCGCATGACTGGCTAGCTCCGCGACTCGTTGTTTGCGGGTGCAGTCATTAAATGAGGCGTACTAAATACGCCTTCTCATTTTCCCGCTAGGAGAAATTTTGAATTTCACCTTTCCCAACCCTAATTTAACTGTCAATCTGCCTGTCAACCGTTGGATACCTGCCACATGTCACCATCTAAGCACCCTTCCCCCCATAAATATGGCCTTCACTTTTACCCCACCACTTTTCACTTTCACTCCTCCTCATCGGTGTTTCTTCCTTCTACCTTCTCCGTCCGACCATTTTCATTCTCGCTTTCCCGTCTTCCCCCAGCTTTCCAGTCACTTTTTCGCTCATCGTCTTCGTGTCAGCTTCAAGTCAGCCTTCATTCTCCCTTCATGTCTTCTTTTCAAACCCCTTTTTCATCTACTTCGATTCGACAAGGCGTTGCAAGTAACTCGCCAGCCAGCGGCTCCGATTGGGCTCACCTTGATAAGACTCCGAGATACCCTTATTTCAAGCACATTTTAGGGTGTTTTAGCGCGTCTATAGCATCCTTACTTGGTAAATTATGTGCGTAAATGCTTGAAAATCACTAACTGATGCACAAAAGCTACTTTTAGCTTAAAAGAAGTAAAACAGGAGCCCCGGGAGCAAATAGGACCAAAAGTTGAGCTTAAAGAGCAAACCAGGCAAGAGCGGAGCCCCGGAGGACCAAACTGGAAGGCCACATGCGTGTGAGCAGGCGTGAAAACCTTCTAGAAGCTTCTCACACATGCTCACACGCGTGTGAGAGGCGTGGAGACGGTGATGCGCGAATTTCAGCTAGGGTTGTCGTTTCGGAGACTATTTAAACCCCTTTGATGAATTTTCAGAGGAGGTTCCCAGAAAATTAGTTTTCCTTTTCTTAGTTTTTCCTTTTGAGAACTTTCTCCATTTTTCTTAGCTTTTTAGATTAGATCAATCTCCATTGTAGCAAGACAACAAGCTTGGATTGAAGATCTTCTTCTCTCTAAGTGATCTCTATTTCATTTCTATAATTTTAGCTATCTTATTCTTGGATTAAATTAGCTTTTGTTTGCATTTCATACTATGAGTGGCTAGTTTAGTCTAGGGATTTGGATTGTGTGATTGAATATTGTTTGTGTGATGATCTTATCTCTATATCTTGGATCTATGAGTTTGTGTTGATGGATTATCTATTCTTGTCTATTGATTGTTGTTTTGATGAGATCTTGTTTGGATTTGGCCAATCTAGATGAGAGATTGAACTCTTGACTCTTTCATGTCTTTGATTAGAGTTAGGATTTGAAGGTTGACACAATCATAGTTCCTATGGAGTTCTTAAGAATAGTAGGATAGTGTGTAGCTAAAATGTTTGATGAAATTCCTCTTAGAACTTTGGATGCTTGAAGGCACTCCTAAGTCAAAGAAGCCTTAGTACACAAGGTGGAAAAAGACTAAGACAACACACTCATGAATAGACAATATCCTAGCAATCCTAATCCTTGACCTTAAACACTCCACTATGCAATATTCATGAACACTATCCAATCCCTACCCCTTTTTACATATTCACAAAATCAACCAAATGAACTACTCTCACTCACAAATCCACCCTTCACCACACTCAAATCCTATGCATGATCCAATCAAGTAAACTCCCGAACGCTTGACACACCTCCACGTCCCTCCTTCGAGACCGACACTCGGGGAGTCACAGACTTTCCGTTTTAACATAAATATCTTTTGACGAATCAACCCCTACACAATACTGCTTCTTCACACCTCTTCTGCACCTATAAACCCGGTGCCTCGCGATCGAACACTCCATCGGGAATTGAGCCAATTTTAGGATTTAGGCTAGCCGGTAGCATGTATAGGTTCCTCGTCAACGGGATAGTATCCGGTTTCTATGTCATGGCTTACATTAGATTTTTACTTGTTTTTGCTACTAACCCAATTGACTACTTCTAGTCAATTGTGGAAATTTCTGTTTCATTGATAATTTTACTAGGTGAATGCACACGCGAGCAAAAGGAAATCAAGGTTTACCCTACATTCCTGAAATTAATAGAGCAACTAGAAGGAAAAATACCCAAGGATCACTAATGGCTTCATCAAGCGCAACAAGAAATCCACAAGGAAGAGGCACAACAGTACCAAATCCACCCCCAGTTCCAATTAATCCACAAGTACCGATTAACCATGAAGAACCAATCATTGAAGACCCACAAGCTAACAGCGCAAACAATCAAGAGAACATTCGTGAAGAAGAATATTACAGAAATCCTCAAGAACCATAAAGATCAATTGCAGATTACATGACTCCGGATTTTAACATGCACAACTCGATCTATGTACCCCCAATGGAGAACGTCAACTTTCACGTGCATCCAACTATTCTCACACTGGTTTAGAATAATCAATATTCGGGATTACCATCTGAAGATCCCAACGCACACATCACAAGGTTTATACGAGCATGTGGGATGTACAGACAAGAAAGCGTTAGCGAGGAAATAGTTTGACTCAAATTATTCCCATTTTCAATTATAGGAGAGGCAACACGATGGTTGGAAAGCCAAGACGACAATCATTTCAGAACGTGGCAACAGTTGCATCGTGAATTCATGAACGAGTTCTTTCCCATTACTAAAACTATGAGGATTAGAAGATTGATACAAGAATTCAAACAAGGAAGACTTGAAAGTTTGGGAGAGGCTTGGCGAAGATTTAAAGTTATTAAAAGGCAATGCCCACAAGATCTGATGCACCCTTGGGACATGATTAGCTCATTCTATGGAGGGTTGACTGATGAAGGAAAGATGTTGCTTGACTCATCCTCCAGCGGTGCCTTTGTCTCCCTAGCTTTGCAAGAAGCTGAAGAACTAATCGAGAGAATATCTAAGAACACAACCTGTTGGCATGACCGAAGAGGAGATCATGGAGGAATTTATGAAGTTGATAATCGAGTGGCGAGTGACGCCAAAATAGAAGCAATCAATCACGAAATCAAAAAGCTACAGGCTATGGTAGAAAAAATGGAAGGGAAGCCCAAGCCTTGCATGACATTGGCACTTTATTGTAATATCTGTGGAGGACCTCATGACACCAATATTTGCACTTCTCCATCTGCATCTGAACAAGTTGAGGTGGTAGATTACCAAAGGAACTCCAACTTCAATGCTTATGGACAAAACCAAAGATCAAACAACAATTGGAAACAGGGAGAGGGTTGGAACAATAGCAACAATGATGGATACCAAGCGCAAAGACAATACAACTATGGAAACAAGCCTGCAAATGGACAAAATGACAAGAACAGACTGATGTACAATCAAAACCAAGGAAATGGAAATCAAATGACCCAATTCAGGCCACAATACAACTCTCAACTTGATTTTACGCAACAAAGGAGGGATGACATCCGTGAAGTAGATGAAAGACTCACAAGGACGATCATGGAACTGAAAAATGATCGGGCAAATTTGAAACAAGAGATTACTCAAGAGATTAGACAATAAATTTCTAGTCTTCGACAAGAGTCTAAAGCCACACTTAAGACAATTGAGAATCAAATTTCTCAAATGTTTAAGATGATGTCAGATCGACATTACGGACAACTCCCTAGTAACACTGAAAACAATCCGAAAGAGAGAGTCAACGCCATTGATGCAAAGGAAGAAACACATGTAAAATGTGATCCAATGGATGCTATCTGTGCAATATGTCAATGTAAGGTAGATGACCAAAGAAACAAGACTACCTCTTGTAGTCCCAATCTCGAATTGAAGAACGCGAGCGGTTCATGCACCATATCAATGAAGGAACACAAAGAGAAAACCACTTTGGAAGAATGCCCAAAAGGAAAGGAGCTACCACGAGACAACATCAAAAGTTCAAAAGAGAAAGAAACGGCTCGAGAAGGTACAATTAACGCTTTTATCCGAAAATTTTTCAATAACAAAGAATGCCGTGAATTGTTTGAGAATGACATTTATGATAATTTTACTTGTTTAAGCCAAGAATCTTCGGCTTGTTTGACTGAGGGATACCCCAGAAAGAAGGGTGACCCTAGAGCTTTATTGATTCCTTGTTCTATACAGAACATGGAACCTAGAAACGCTCTTGCTGATCTTGGTGCTTCTATTAATGTCATGTCTTCAAATCTTTTTGAGAAATTGAATTTACCATGTCTGAAACCGACGAGGCTGACTCTACGTTTAGCTGACGGAACCACACGGTATCCTGAAGGCTTAGCGGAAGATGTTTTAGTAAGAATAGGAAAATTTCTTGTGCATGTCGATTTTATTGTTTGTAAGATGGGTGATGATGATCCTCATGAATCCTTAATTCTTGGAAGACCATTTCTGGCTACTTGTCGTGCACGAATAGATGTTAGTTCAGGTGAAATTACCCTGAGATTCGAGGGACAAGCCACAAATGATGAAAAGGAAAAAGCAAAAGAAGGAACTAATGACGATGAAAGGGCAAAGGTCAAACCAAAGATGAAACCAAAACCGAAGTGGAGGAATGAAAAGCTTACATGGAAGAACACGTGGGTACCAAAATGCTTCTTACCCACTACCAAGGAATATGGTTGAATTCTAACCAAGGTATAATGCGTCTAGGCAATGACGTAAACCGTGGCGCTTCTTGGGAGGCAACCCAAGGTTTTAATAATATGTTTTTACATCATTTTTATGCTTTCGTTTTTAATGTTTTTGTTCTAATAAATTGCTACAATCAAATAGAACCATGTTTTGAGGACTAACTTGTAGGAGTCGGGACTGAAAATTGCTTTGGAAAGGTTTAAATTGGACGTAGGTATGAAGGGAAAAGCCAAAAATCGGAAGAAAACAATGCAGTGGACCTACACGAGGCTCACACGTGTGTAGCCGTGCGTGGGAACGAGGCAGTAGCCTCCCACGCACGCTCACACGCGTGTAGCCATGCGTGGGAGCGAGACAGAGAGCTCCCACGCACGGTCACACGAGTGTGACCGGCGTGGAAGCCCCCCTACAGACTTAAAACCCTTGTTCGGCCATTCCACGCCATTTTGCCCCCAAAACCTATTTTTCTCTTCTCTTCTCCACGCAAGGAAGAACCAAACTCAAGGTTTGAACATATCTCTTACTTTTTACCTTCAAAGAAGATCAAATACATCAACATCAAGGTAATTTCTCATCTTTTTAACTCTTTATCCTTGAATATTCATGAGTTTGGAAGAGCTTGAATGTGAAATTTATTCTACATTGCCTTGCATGATTTTGAATGTTTTGAAAGTTTAAATTGGTTTATAATGCTTCATAGAACTATCCTTTGATGTTTTCTTTCATTATTGATGGTTACATTGATAGATTGTTATATATTTTTGAGCTTCAAGTGTGAACACCATTGATGAACAAATGGGTTTGTTAAATTTCTTGTTGAAATTATGAAATTGATGATTGAATTGATGAATAAACTTGTTGTAGAACTATTATATGCCATTAATTTGATTTTTCACATTCTACATTTCCCAAATTGAATTTTCAATTTCAAACCCTAATTTTGAAATTGGGGAAGAATATGAAGTTGACTTTTTGAAATTCTTGACTTTTGTAGTTGACTTCTTATTTGACTATCAAATTGATATATCTTATGATGAATTTATGCATGTGTGTGATAATGGAATGATATTGTTGATATTCTTATGCTAGAATTGTCCAAAATATAGGGGAAACTATGGCGAAACTTTCGAAAATCCTTAGTCCTATATGTTTGTAATCCATTATCTTGACAAGGAATTTTATACAATTACAATGGTGACTTATTCAAAGCCAATTACCATGAATGTTAATTTCTATAATTTGTAGGATGGGACGCTCAAAGGAAATTGTGAAGAAATCAAAGCATGATAAAGGAGAATCGAGTCGATCAAGGACACGGCAGCAAGCTACAGCTCAACAGGCTACGCAGGAGCCGGGGTCAAGGTCATTACGACACTTGACACTCATCCAACTCACAACAGTGGATAACTATAAAGAGAAGCAGCTTTCTGTTGGCCGTCACTTCGAAGATAACGTTTTAAGAGAATTCGGTTGTTTGAACGAAGTAGATAGGCTTCTTAGGCACCCACAGCTCCGCTATCTATTTGAGTGGAGAGGACCCACCTATGCGCCTGTCACTTATGAATTTTTGGCGACCTTGGAAATTAGAAGGGAAGTCAACAATGCAAGAGAGTCTATTTCATTCACTCTATTCGGCAACCACTATTGTATGTCTGTCAACACTTTGGGTGTTACACTCAGTTTCCATGATGCAGTGAGCGTGTCCATGCCATATTTCAAAGATTTCAAGGAGGATTTTGATTCAAACGCAGTTGCTAGACAATATTGGAGAAGCATCACAAACAATGCCCCATACAAAGTCTTCAAACTTGAAGGCAAAACTCATCACCCGCAATGCTCTGAAGGCTATCAGATTAGCCTTTGCTATAAATCTATCAGGCAGAACCACAAATCGCAACAAGGTATACAAGCAGGATCT
The DNA here is from genome assembly GCF_003576645.1 of Ipomoea triloba. Classification (NCBI taxonomy): domain Eukaryota; kingdom Viridiplantae; phylum Streptophyta; class Magnoliopsida; order Solanales; family Convolvulaceae; genus Ipomoea; species Ipomoea triloba. The sequence continues at coordinate 11,405,230 of NC_044925.1, forward strand.
ATTTTACATGTGGTGCATGGAGAATGATGTTGGCATCAACATGGGCGTTCAAGCTAGGAAGTGGCTCTAGACCCAGCAAAAGCCTAAGGTTCAGACTGTGTTTATTGGACCTTTTGTTACTAGACTGTGCTTCGGGTTGGGCCTATTGGACCAGTTGATGGGAGAGAGATCTAAAGGTTGCACAATTTCTTTCTCCGTGGGTGAGTTCTTTGCCGCAGAATTAAAGCTTGGATGTGATGATGCACCTGATCTAGAGGCTTCTGATGATGATGATGATGAGGACGAGGAAGAGAATGAGAAGGAGGATGCTGCGCAGGAGCAAGGCCCTATTCCAATGGATTGGGCCACGACGCAGAATTTTCATAGACAGCTCCATGAGGAACAAATGAACTTTTGGCATGAGCAGCATACATGGCAAGAAGGCCACTTCACATCCATCTCCGCGAGACAGGATGTCCACACCGAAGACCTCAATCGCATGAGACAGGCGGTGGAGGATAATGATAGGAGAATTGCCGCTCTTGAAGCTAGATTCGACAGGCAATTCCATCCCTTTGGTGATGACTGATGCCTTCCTTCGATTGTTCACGATCCTAACCTATTGACATTTGATACTGAGTTCCTTGACAGTGGTTACTATGGTTGCTAGCCCCATCTGAACATTAGGATCCCTATGCGCGGGGTTTCGACTTTTATTTCCTTTATTTCTTTATTATGCTTTACTTATCTTTATCGCTTTATGTTATTTAATTTCCAACTGCTTTACTTTTCTGCATTTCTATTCGAATAATTCTACTTATTTATATGCTTTATTATCTAAGTTTTTGTTATTTTTATTGCATTTATATTTCTATCAGCTTATAATAATTGAATAGTACTCCGAAAACCCTTTTTGTATGTTATGTCTCCATTTCTTATAGAGCATCTATAACGGGAACAGGCCTATGCTGGAAGCTAAAGTGTGGAAAGAGGGATGCATACTTGGTTTATCCTCTTATCCCTTTTCTAATTTTAAGCCCCGTTTTGATCTTTAAAGTGTGGAAATATTTTCTTTATAGCTTTGTGTATGAGTATATTAGAGCTTACCATGATTAATATGATCGTTTGATGCATACCCTATATCCCAGAGCAATTTCCAAAGTGTGGAAAGGGATTTTTATTTGTCTATCCTTCGAATCCCTGTTTCATTCCTTTACCCTGTACGTTTGGAAACATCGAGGACGATGTTTACTTTAAAGTGTGGAAAGGACGCACTTCGTGCTTTACATGCTTACATGCTTAGTATTAGAAGTTGAAGCTCTTGGGAATGATAAGTGGGTGCATTTGCAGTTTTGAAAAGGGAGTTATTATTTGTGTTATCTAGGGAGAATTTTGACTGGATGCCCAAAAATTTTTTACTCTCGAAATATCTTTGAGGAAGTTACTTTTCGCACCCATGAAAGTGTTTAGAGCCAAATAAGTTTATATTCTTGCCTGCTTGCATGATGTTCACCTCTTATTTACGTAGGACCTTAGTCAAGGATCTCTCGAAGTGGGAGTGTGTACTCTTTAATTTGAGAAAGATAAAGCTAGCAAGGCCCGGAATTGAACTAACCTTGGTAGGGCATGGGGCAAAAAGGCCCGGAATTGAACTAACCTTGGTAGGGCATGGGGCAAAAGGTGCCGGAATTGAACTAACCTTGGTAGGGCATGGGGCAAAAGGTGAGCCTAATGGTAAGCTTAATGAGAAAACAAAACCCTTGAACATTAAATAGAAAAAAACATGAGGGGTTGACATGAGGAGAAGTCGAAAAGGCAAAAGGCCAATCACCAAAGAGTTTAAAATTGAGGGAAGCCAATTCGTTGGGTTGTGTCCAAACCATAGTCTTCGGTAAGCAAAAAGCTTTATCTGGAGTCGGTTGTTCACATAAAAAGATCCCAAGAATTGAGAAAATAGAGCTGAGGTGAGCCGCTTCGCTAAGATTCGAGTAACCCATTGCACTGACCTTCGAAAAAGAATGGAGATCCATGTGAAGTCGGGTGGCTCAATGACGTTATCCTAGGAAGTGAGAAGAAAGAGGGACCGCGCTAAGCCAAAAGCGGTGAGTGGTCCATGCCCCTACCTTCATTTACATTTACGTTGGGCTTTGGCGTATAAGGATGGAAAGTTGATTAGCTAGTGCACATCGTTCCCACTAGTGGAATCGGCTAGAGGCCCTATTTAAATAAAAGGTGAACCAAAACTTCGGAAATGCATGCTTGCGTATGGTGCGAGGAGTGTGATCCCTTGTTTTACTTGTTTATCTACGAAAGGTTTTTATTTCCCAAAAATATTTCTTGAGTTGCTGACATCTGACCAAAATCCTTTGTAGATAACACAAATGATTTCCCCTGTTTCAACAATCTTAGACACCCATCATTTTGAATTGCCAAAAGCTTTGTTTTGCATAAGAATGTATCTCGGAGACTTATGTGCTTAGATAGGAAAATGTCATGCTTGAGGACAAGCAAGAAACAAAGTGTGGAAAATTTGATAAGACTCCAAGATACCCTTATTTCAGGCACATTTTAGGGTGTTTTAGCGCGTCTATAGCATCCTTACTTGGTAAATTATGTGCGTAAATGCTTGAAAATCACTAACTGATGCACAAAAGCTACTTTTAGTTTAAAAGAAGTAAAACAGGAGCCCCGGGAGCAAATAGGACCAAAAGTCGAGCTTAAAAAGCAAACCAGGCAAGAGCGGAGCCCCGGAGGACCAAACTAGAAGGCCACACGCGTGTGAGCAGGCGTGAAAACTTTCCAGAAGCTTCCCACGCACGCTCACACGCGTGTGAGAGGCGTGGAGACGGTGATGCGCGAATTTCAGCTAGGGTTGTCGTTTCGGACTATTTAAACCCCTTTGATGAATTTTCAGAGGAGGTTCCCAGAAAATTAGATTTCCTTTTCTTAGTTTTTACTTTAGAGAACTTTCTCCATTTTTCTTAGCTTTTTAGATTAGATCAATCTCAATTGTAGCAAGACAACAAGCTTGGATTGCAGATCTTCTTCTCTCTAGGTGATCTCTATTTCATTTCTATAATTTTAGCTATCTTATTCTTGGATTAAATTAGNATTCCTCTTAGAACTTTGGATGCTTGAAGGCACTCCTAAGTCAAAGAAGCCTTAGTACACAAGGTGGAAAAAGACTAAGACAACACACTCTTGAATAGACAATATCCTAGCAATCCTAATCCTTGACCTTAAACACTCCACTATGCAATATTCATGAACACTATCCAATCCCTACCCCTTTTTACATATTCACAAAATCACTTTTACTTTACTACTCTCTTGCACTCAAATCAACCAAATGAACTACTCTCACTCACAAATCCACCCTTCACCACACTCAAATCCTATGCATGATCCAATCAAGTAAACTCCCGAACGCTTGACACACCTCCACGTCCCTCCTTCGAGACCGACACTCGGGAAGTCACAGACTTTCCGTTTTAACATAAATATCTTTTGACGAATCAACCCCTACACAATACTGCTTCTTCACACCTCTTCTGCACCTATAAACCCGGTGCCTCGCGATCGAACACTCCATCGGGAATTGAGCCAATTTTAGGATTTAGGCTAGCCGGTAGCATGTATAGGTTCCTCGTCAACGGGATAGTATCCGGTTTCTATGTCATGGCTTACATTAGATCTTTAATTGAGCATGTGGCATCCATTGATGATAAAGAATCTATCAAGTAGTGGTAAGGTTTTTATCATATTTTTTTATTATTTCAATTTATTTTATAAAATTAATCATTTTGTGATTATGATAAGTAATATAATAGAGAAGTTTTTATATATTTACTATTCATATATTTTTGGCATGTAGTACCAACAAGCTGTTAACGACCAACTGGATATTGATGTAGTGTGTTCCGAATGGGTAGATTATGTATCAACTTATATAGAGTAGGAATGCATTTGATTAGAACTTTGTGAACAATATTTAGGCTTGGTGATTCATTGTATTTTGAAATAGATGATGTATTTTTGTGTATTTTGAAGTACTTTACTTATAGAAGATGATTGTACTAATGAATTGATACTTTTGTATTTATGGTGTTTAGATAAATTGTTATTATTATATTATGCTTAAAATAAAAATAGGTTAAAGGCAACGGTTTAAAACCTTTGTAGTTATGAATAAAGACAACGGTTAAAAATCGTTGTCTATGAATGTAAGACAAAATACAACAGTTTTTAACCGTTGTCTTTGATATATAAGCCAATAGTTAAAAATCGTACGTTGTCTATACCCGTAACTTTCAACAACATAGCTTTTAATAACACTCAATAGACAACAGTTTTTAATTGTTGTCTTATATAGAAAAGACAACGGTATAGTTAAAAATTATTGTCTTTGTGCAGGACTTACAACAACACTGATTTCAACTACATAAATTTTATCTAATATAATAGACAACCATTGTCTATGAACATTTTTCTTGTAGTGACACTAGATTTACCTTGTAATCAATTTGCCTATAACATTAAATTTGAAAAAGTTAGAAAGTTTATTTGCATCCTCTCCCTCTTCCATCTAGACATTTTCTCTATATTAGAACCAACACATTTATTATTATTATTATTATTGTTGTTGTTGTTGTTGTTGTTGTTGTTGTTGTTATTTATTTTAATATCTTTTGACAAAAAGGGTTATTGCTAAATTTTGATGGAATTAATAGATAATTAAGCATAAAAGTATTAGATATACTATTCTAATAAGAGCCAAAGAGAGTTAGGCCTAAAATGGGTAGAAAAAATGGCGGTCAAATTATTTAATCAAATGGATGGTTCAGATGAATTATTTAATCAAATGGATGGTTAAGATAATTCAGATTAATATTATTAATAGAGATTACCTAATTTAACCTTACTTTTATGATTATCCGTTAAGTTTTCCGTTAAATATTATCTTCTCCGTTAATATTCCGTTAACTTTTAACTTACCCATTAATTTCTATAAGAAAGGTTTTAGCTTCGAACCTCTTCTCAATCAAATTTGACATAATTAAGTTTCTCACTCTATTTTACTCTTATTAAATTAAATAAATTAGTAGCTACAACAAAAATGATACATATGTATTTCTTTAATTTAGAATTATGTGTCTACAATACCTTTATTTGAAAAAATTATTCATTATCCAAAAATTAAATTAAATAAGAGAAATAATTTCATTAGTTATATTGTCTTTATTTTCTCTCATGCAAAGATTCTTTACATTCAAATTTATCAATTGATATTCATTACATTGTTCACTATCTTATTTTTACAATATCTTGTGATTAAATATCAAAGTTATAGTACAAAATAATGTTATATATATATATATATATATATATATATATATATATATATATATATATATATATATATATATTTATTTATTTATTTATTTATTTATTTATTTATTTATTTACCAAGTATTTTATTAATACTATGAAAAAAAATTTTAAAAATAATTTGAAGCTAATTATATTAACTACTTGGAGATTGGTTGACAAAGAGAGTACTCAAATAACCCAACAAATTGAAGCGTAATCACTCTTTTTTACTCTTATTGAATTAAATAAATTAGTAGTTACACCAAAAAATGATACATATGTGTTTCTTTAATATCATGAAAAAAAATAAAAAAGAATAGTTCGAAACAAATCATATTAACTACTTGGGGGATTTGTTGACAATGAAAGTACTCAAATAACCCATTACACAGCAAATTGAAGCGAGAAACTACATTTTAATATCTTTGGAATACATAATATTTTAAATTTTCAAATTTGTATTAGTTTATTTAATCTTTTTTCTTAAACTAGAGATTTCTTTATCCACAATAACTCATAAATGAACATCAAGCAGAACACCTAAAGGAAAGTTCATAACTCATATATCATAATCTCATTGCATGACATTGTCATCTATGCTACCAACAATAACCGAATTGCAAATAACACACTACCAACAAAAAGGAAGAGAACGTAACAAATAGTAAAGATGAAGAGAATGATAATGTTACTCAAAAGAGGATTAAGAACACTTAGAAAAATTCAAACTAAAAGTAGTATTTATTTAGACTATCATTTTTAGACCAAATATTTAGACTATCGATTTTACAAGGTTGCAAACATTTATTTTAGTAATAATTATAATGAATTTTCTATATTATCTTGGATTCATATACTTTGAGTTAGATATTTAAATAAAAAAATTCGACATTCAATTAACCATGTATAAATTTCTCCTATATAATCTTGCATTGATATAATTTGAAATATTTATTTAAATATAAACATTGGACATTAACACATTCGCGCAATGCACGTATAAAACTAGTTGTATAGATAAGAAGGGTTAATTAGAGCATCCTTAATAGGAATTTTTTCTTGGTTATTAGGATGAGTTGGAAGTGGGAGAGTGTGATTTGAGGAGAGATGAGAGATGAGAGAGAAGAAATTATATTTGCAAAGGATTGGGTTATTTGTGGTCCCTAGGAAAAGAGAGAAAAGATATGCAAATCTATTTATTTCGCGTGTGATACAAACGAAGTGCACAAAGGAGCCCAGAGGGCGCATATAATGCAAGCGCCCAAGTAAAATCAATTTTTATTTTATTTTTTAGATCTGACATTTTTTTTGTTTGATTTACTTTAATTTTATTTTTTTCCTCACCTTTCATCTTATCTTTCCTAGTCATGTAAAAGCATCTAAAAAAAACTATAACTGATATTGATGTTCTTGTGAATAAGTTGCCAGTTGGTTCCGACTCCATTATTGGAAGTCATTCTCAAACGTATACGTGGCACGGTGAACTTTATTTGGACAGAATAGACTCTGGTCCCACAAAAACAAGCTTTGACCAACATGCCTCTTCTTGATAATTAGATTGATTACTACATTGCATGCCATTTAATTTTATTACAGCATTTTGTTAGCTGGACAACATTACATACCCTAAAAAAAATGTGTTTCATGTTGTTTGCTTATGGACAGGAGAATCAAAACAAGATTATCTCACACAATCATAATCTCAATTTTAAGATAAAAAAAAAATAGTTTTGCATTTATAACTACTTTGACTAATTATGTACCACTAACCAATCTAATAAGGGTCACACTTGTGTAAGAACGTCTCACGGATCCTTATTCGTGAGACGAGTCGGGTCTGGTCAAATATAATACTTTTGAGGAAAAATGTAACACTTTTAAATTGAAATGTAAAAGTATTATATTTTCCCTTAAAAGTATTACATTTACCCTAATAAGTAACAAAAATTTTATTCCTGATTAGTATTACATTTGAGCATATAAGTATGACATTTGTGCATATAAGTGTTACATTTGCACTTTGACCGGATCCGACCCAACCCGTCTCATGGTGAGACGGTCTCACACAAGTTTTTGTCATCTAATAATATTAATCTTCTCCCAAATCTAATAATATTAATCTAAAATTATTTCAAACTGCATCAATTTTGGCAGCCAATAGTGTTTTGGAATAAGGTTCAAAATGCCCAACCTAAAAGTGCAATTAGGTCACTGAATCAAAAAAAAAGTGCAATTAGGCCACTGAACACTCCAAATGTATGCAATTTTACCTGATAGCAGGTTATCATCCATTTCATCAGGTTACTTGCTTATGTGGATGGTGATTTGACATTTTAAAATAATTTTTAATAATAAACTATTAAAATAAAAAATTAAAATAATTAAAAATTTTAAAAAATAATAATAATAAAAAATACACCTACGGGCTACGGCCACCCCCCTCCCCCTTAATAATACCCTTGAATTGCCATCTTGATAGGAAACATGCGGATGAATCAAATTTAATTAATTAATGGAATAAGGGTCAAATAGGCCACCGAATTACACACAAAACTGCAATTAGGCCATCGAACTCAAAAACAATGCAATTGGGTCCCTGAACTACACAAATTCATGCAATATAATCCAAAGTGACTTGTTGACTTGATTTTCGGGTTACCAACTTTAAAAATAATATTTTAAAATAATTTTAAATAAATTAATTAATTAAAATATAAAAAAACAACAACAAACAGGAACAAGTCAATTGGGTCCTTTTTTAACTTTAAATTTTAAATTTAATTTTAATTAAGTATTTTATTTAAAATTATTTTAAAATATTATTTTTAAAGTTGGTAACCGGAAGATCAAGTCAAACAAGTCACTTTGGGTTAATTTGCATGGATTTGTGTAGTTCAGGGACCCAATTGCATTGTTTTTGAGTTCAATGGCCTAATTACAGTTTTGTGTGTAGTTCAGTGGCCTATTTGACTCTTATTCCTTAATTAATTAATTTATTTATTGTTATTATTATTATTATTATTTACGGAAAGTCAACTTCTTTCACAAAACAACTTTTGCTTTATGATTTTGGATAAAGATTTCAGTTGTTTTGTAAAAGAAGTTGACTTTCTGTAAATAATAATAATAATAATAATAATAATAATAATAATAAAATTTGATTCATCCGCAAGTTTCCTATCAAGATGACAAGGGTATTATAAGCAAGTAACCTAATAAAATGGATGGTAACCTGCTATTAGGTAAATTGCATATATTTGGAATGTTCAATGGCAGTGGCCTAATTGCACTTTCAAGTTACATTTAGTGGCCAATTTGAACCTTAGCTTATTCCTAGTGTTTTATACGAAGGTATCGTTTCAAAATAAACTCTTATTTTAAGCTACTAGCTTATTTTGAGAAAAATTACCAAACATAATTTATAGCTTATTAGTAGCTTAAAATAAGTTATAAGCAACTAAATAAGCTCTACCAAACAGAACCTAAATGAGTTTGATTTTATTACTTTCTTTTTATTAAAAAAATCTCATATTTGAATATTGTAAATAATCTAGTTAGCCTGCGCGCCCAAAAAAAAAAAATAATAATAACAATATTATAAGATGCTTGATTGAGAGTTAGATACAAATGGGAGATGTTAGGAGACTAAAGATCCAAAATAACTAACCGTGTATAATTTAAAGATTAAAGGAAAAGTAAAGTTTTGAAATGGAATTGAACATCATTTTTGCACAAAAAGATTATATATGAAGATGATATTGTTTTGCATGCCCCTAGTGGTGGCGGGTTCCATATACTTGTAGAATTGAAGCATGGTGCTTCACAATCCCAAAACAAATTGTTTCATGGAGCCCGATCTTGCTGTAATTTTGTTACAATGATAACGTACTAGAACTCTTTAATTATAATCGTAGTTTCAATATATATATATATATATANTATATATATATATATATATATATATATATATATATATATATATATATATATATATATATATATATATATATATATAGTTCACGTACGACCTCGCCTTAACGTGCGATCAGTGCGTCGTACCACTAGTTATGCAATTATGCACCACATAATATTAGGAAATGCACAACATAAATATGCACCATTAGTTATACATAAACGCACAACACAATATTGGAAAATGCACAATTAGGTGTGGATAATTATGGTGCATTATTTTGAGTGTCTTGTGTATTTTTTGTGTATTTGTGCATTTTCATTGTTTTGCATTTTCCTAACACTATTTGTGCATTTTGTTAACACTAGTGTTGTATATTTCAACTACCGACACGGGATGGCGCAACCTAAGTTGAGAAAACATATATATATATATATATATATATATATATATATATATATATATATATATATATATACACACATAGAAATGGGTTCTCATGCGGTTGGCTTTCTCTGGTGTGGTTGTGCGGTTGCTTAGGTGCGAGGTTTTTCTTTTTAAGGTGCGTAGTTTGTGTGCTTAAAGTGCGTCAGTGTTGAAACTTAAGGTGTGTCAACTAAATCTTTAGGTGCGTGGTTTTTCTTCTTAAGCTGCGTTGTTTTCCTTCCTAAGGTGCGTGATTTGTATGCTTAAGGTGCGTCAATTGTTGAAGCTTAATGTGCCCCATAAACTTTAGGTGACTGGTTTGTGTTATTAAGGTGCGCCATTTTAAAACTTTAGGTGCGTTGTTTTGTGTTTTTAAGCTGCTTTGTTTGTGTGCTTAAAGTGCGTGGTTTTTGTATTTAAGCTGCGCCATTTTAATGCTTAAGGTGTGTAACCGCAAATCAAACGGGAAGCTATACCCGCACCTGAGAGAACTGAGAACCAATCGCAACCATCCATGTGTCCAGATCTAACGGATCAGAAACACTATTTTTTTTTTAAAAACGCGATTGTATTTTTGTAAATAATTGAACTTTGAAGTGCAAGTAAATTGTTTTAAAAGTGCAATTAACAGTTTTATATAGTACACTTAAGTGCAAATAAAATGTATTAAAAGTGCAACAAATAATGTACAAATCCATATTAAATGCACTTAACGTTATCATTACTTGCACCAAACGTTATCATTAAGTGCACCAATGTGAAAGACGTTATCATTAGGTGCACCAATGTGAAAGACGTTATCATTAGATGCACCAATGTGAAAGACGTTATCATTAGATGCACCAATGTGAAAGACGTTATCATTAGATGCACCAATGTGAAAAACGTTATCATTAGGTGCACTAATGTTAAACAAAAGATAAATTACTTGCACTATTAAGTGAAAAATGGTTGCACTTGACGGTAAATATGTTACCGGTATATTTTGAGTATTATTAGTATCAGTGTTGAGTACAATGTTGAGTACAGTGTTCAGTATAATGCTCAGTACAATAGTGAGCTCTAGTCTAGTAATGTTGCGTCCCTAAACCAAGTGTACAAATCTGCTACTTATACTATGACTGCAACGACTCTTCCTCCACTAAGTGTAACAGAGTGCCAGTAATGGTGAGCTGCATTGAGTGCTGGTAATGGTGAGCTGCATTGAGTACTGGTAATGATGGGCATTCATTGAGTGCTGGGTCGTGATAATGGAGAGCCGTTGGAGTAATTATCAGCACTCAATGTATCGTCTTTGTGTGACGGGTGACCGTTTGTTGCCTTCGGGTCAGTATTGATGGTTCGGGTCAGGTGCTGATGCCTAATTATCCTGTCACCAGTCCCCCCCCCCACTGCCTAGCCAACGAGAGTGATTGAGGTGGTTTGGGAGTAATGACGTGTGTAAAAATTGTTTTTTTTTTCGAACGGTAAGAGAACTGTGGCCGAGGTCAGGCCTTTGCCAATTTTTTGCCGAGGTCACCTCGGCCAAATTTTTTTTTTGTTTTGTTTTTTTTTTGTTTTGTTTTGTTTTTGTTTTTGTTTGCTTGCTTTTTTTTCTTTTTTTTTTGGCGCTTTGTGCATGAGCTCACTTCGACCAGCCGTAGGCTCGGTTAAAGGTCAACTCTCCCATCAGGTAGCTAGCGAGATCGGATCTCGTGCCGGCCCTAAGGGACTAGAGTGTGGTGTTTTTGAAATCAAGCCTCCGGCTTGACCCAAAAAGACACTCTCTCGTCAAGTAGCTAGCGAGATCGGATCTCGTGCCGACCCTAAGTGAATAGAGTGTGGTGTTTTCGTAGCAAAGCCTTAAGCTCTACCCAGAAAACACCCTCCCGTCAGGTAGCTAATGAGATCGGATCTCGTGCCAGCCCTAAGTGAATAAAGTTTTATTCTATTTTATTTTCACAAAATTTGAGAGGTGACGCCACTCGAGGAGGTGACGCTACTCGAGAAGGTGACGCTGCTTGAGGAGGTGACGCCACTTGAGGAGCAGGACGCCACTGGATAAAGAATAGGCAAACGCCGCTGATGAGGAGGCGGACGCCCTGCCTAGCCTTGCACCTCTGCTACTAGCTTGGCCACCGTCGCCACCGTCTGTTGAATGGCCTACGCCGTCGCTTGGAAGTCCGTGGCTTGGATTAGAGCAGCATTCACTGGGAAGGGAACGCAGCCCCCATCGTGGTTGTTGTTGAGTTAGCTACGGAGATCACCCTCTCGACGATGATTGTTATTGATCTGGCTGCGAAGATCACCCTCGCGGCGATCTCCCACACGATTTTTGTTGAGCTACCCACGAAGATCACCTGAGGCGTGACCATTGTTCATTTGACGAGAACCATGAGAGCTGCTGGATCCAGATCGCGCCATTGATAGCAATGAGATTAGCTAGGTGTTTGTGATGTGTGAAGTTTGCCTAAGATCTGATCTCGGCTCTCAATGAAAGCACCAATGTCGGTAATTATGTTACCGGTATATTTTGAGTATTATTAGTATCAGTGTTGAGTACAGTGTTCAGTATAATGCTCAGTACAATACTGAGCTCTAGTCTAGTAATGTTGCGTCCCTAAACCAAGTGTACAAGTCTGCTACTTATACTATATCTGCAACGACTCTTCCTCGAGTGAGTGTAACTGAGTGCAAGTAATGGTGAGCTGCATTAAGTGCTGGTAATGGTGAGCTGCATTGAGTGCTGGTAATGATAAACATTCATTGAGTGCTGGGTCGTGATAATGGAGAGCCGTTGGAGTAATTATCAGCACTCGATGTGTCATCTTTTTGTAACGGGTGACCGTTTGTTGCATTCGGGTCAGTACTGATGGTTCGGGTCAGGTGCTGATGCCCAATTATCCTGTCAGCACTTTTAAGTGATTTTACTTACACTTTTTACTTACACATTTGCATCAGTTACTTACACTCTTCACACATGTTACTTGCACCAAAGTTTGAGTTATTTACAAAAATGTCACCGTGTCTTTTAAAAAAAATAAAAATTCATCTGATTCATTAAATCTGGACATGTGGACAGTTGCGGTTTGTTCTCAATTCTTTCTTGAGCATTCGTTCTCACTTGAGCTATATATATATATATGTATATATATATATATATGAGAACCACTTGCCCATAAGAGAAATCAGAATGCTTGTCATCCGTCCACATGTCCAGATTTAACGGATTAGAAACACTTATTTTTTTTAAAAAGTGCAGTGGCATTTTTGTAAATAATTGAACATCGAAGTGCAAGTTTAATGTATTATAAGTGCATCATTCTACGTATTAAAATGCACCACAGCTTGCCTCATGTCAGATTATAAACATACACTATTTACACATATTAGAAAACATGTGCAAAAATATGCACCATTCTACGTATTAAAATGTACCGCAACGTGTGTTAAAATGCACAATTCCACTTATTGAAATCCCATCCAAGATTATAAACTTGCACTATTACACTTATTAGAAAACATGTGTTAAAATATACACCATTCTACATATTAAAATGCAGCAGAGGACGGATTAAAACACATCATTACACAACACACTTATTGGAAAACATGTGTTAAAATACACACCATTCTACATATTAAAATGCACCAGAGGACGGATTAGGTCGCGGCTTAAAGTGTAGTCAGTGCGACCACACCAATAGTTATGAAAATATTCGCTAATACTGCTAGGAAACGCACTATAGGAATCGGTTCAAGTGCGGAAATGCTTTCATGTGAAAGATGGGGTGAGATCTGAATCGTTGATCAAATCTAGATCAACGACTGAAATTAATGAAAATAAAAATAATGTGCATCTAGAAGGAAACAAAGCACCTTAACCTTAAGCATTAAAACTATGCACTTTAAACACAATAACAAATCACTTTAAGAACACAAACCACGGACTTAAAGCTTTAAAATTGCGCACCTTAAGTGTTATAACTGACACACATTAAGTATAGAAATAACACACCTTAAGAAGGAAAACCACGCACCTAAAACTTTAAACCAACGCACCTTAAGTTTCAACAACTAACGCACCATAAGACCACAAACCACATACTTTATGGAGGAAAACCATGCACCTTAAGAAGTAAAACAACGCATCTAAAGCTTTAGATCGACGCACCTTAAGTTTCAACAAAAACTTCCTTAAGTTCACTAAAGAACTGACGCACCTTAAGCACAAAAATCACACACATTAAGAAGGAAAACCACGCACCTTAAGAAGGAACACGGCGCACCTTAACTACACACCTAAGTTTAACCAATACAGAAAATGACAAAATGGCCCCCGCATTTTTTTTAACCATTATTAATCTTGGACGTTGATGTTGGCAAGATCATTGGTTCTCATCTCACACGCGTTTCACCTGGGCACATTCACTGCATTTGATCTATATATATATATATATATATATATATAGGGAAGCATTCTAGTGAAATCGGGCGTCCAAGAGAGAAATATGAACTAATCAGAGCTGTCCCGCTGAGAATATCAACATATCAGATGTAATTTTTTTTTAAAGAAACACGGTGACATTTTGGTAAATAATTAAAAGAGTTAATTCTCAAAATGATCCTCTGACTATGGCCTTTTCTTAAATTGGTTGCTTGACTTTTAATTACATCCAAAGTGGTTTTTCAACTTTTGAATTTTAAGCCAAAATGGTCCCCCATTAGCTCTGGGGTTAAGTAAGTGTTAAAATGAAGGGTAAAACTGGAAATTCAACTTTTGCAGTCCAATTTAAAGCAATATGTGATTCATTTCAGCTGTTTCCGCACATATTTCTTAAAATTGGATTTTTGCTCTCCTAAATTTACAATCAAAATGTGAGATAATCAACTAGAAGGCCAAAAATGTTCATCTTCAACTTCATCCACAAACTTTCTAAAGCAAAGATTTATGGCCTTCTAGTTGATTATCCTACATTTTGAATACAGATTTAGGAGAACAAAAACCTAATTTCAAAAAATATGTGCGCAAGTTGTTGAAAGAAATCACAGATTGCTTTAAATTGGAGTGCAAAACTTGAATTTTCATTTTAGCCTTCATTTTGACTCCTACTAAACGCTAATGCTAACGAAAGACCATTTTGGCTTAAAATTCAAAAGTCGGAGTACTTCTTTGGGTGCAATTAAAAGTTAAGGGACCAATTCAAGAAAAGGTCATAGTCGAAGGACCATTTTGGGAATGAACTCTAATTAAAATTTTGTTTGCAAGTAACATATACAAGTATGTCGTGGGTTCGAACCTCAAGCCCTTGAGTTTGAGCCGATCAGCTATGGGTAACCTAGGCTGGTTTACCTCCTTGTGGCCCTTTGCCGGCTAGGGTCACAGCAGGGCAAGGGCTTTACTCACATACTCACATGGTGAGCAGTGGAGTTTACCTCGTTAATCCAAAAAAAAAAAGTATGCAAGTACAATGTTCAAGTAAAATCCCTTAAAAGGGCAACTATGTGTGTGTGTGTGTGTGTATCTAATAATAATAATAATAATAATAATAATAATAATAATAATAATAATAATAGAAGTGCCCAGCCAAGTTTCCCCCGAAAACTTATGGGCATTTTTGTAAGACCAAACTCATAATTTTTATTGAGTACTATTGACTCTATATTACAATGTAGTATCTGTTCATACATACTTTCTCAACCTACTGAAGCACAAAGAGTCAATGTCCCACACTACGGTTCGAACCTGAGACTTCTCATTGATTTTATTAACTAACCATATATATTTCCATAATATGATAAAAATAGTAAATAAAAATAAAATAACATCTAATAAAAATAAATCATATGATTAATATAAATAAAATGATATCTGCATAATAATATGAATAATTTTCATTTAAAATTTAAATCTATACTGTTAATAAAAACAAAATCATATATTTTAACTTCCCAAATAAAATAATAAAATTATTCCATCACTACTCCAATTCAACAATATTATTCCTATTCGTACCACAATTTTACATTAAAATTTCTATTTGTAATACAATACAACAATATTAAAATTCATATTCCTATTCAAAAATATTATTCCGTTACTACTCCAATTCGTATAAAAAAAGTAAATCGAAACCTTCCCATAATACTTTCGAATATGCAAATTATAAACAACAATACTTTTCTTTTGATTATTCAAATCGTAAACAACAATATTGTTCTTTCACTAACGAGGTCTATTTTTGTCTCTGGTTCTGACCTATCCCAAGATGAGAAAAAGTTGTATAAGACTCTGCCTGATGCGTGATTATTTGTCTAGGGAATATCCACATTCCACAGTGAACCAACAGACACTGGAATACTTACTCCATGACTCCCAAGTGAACGTTATTAACTATAGCTCTACAGTTTGTAGTCCACATTGATAGTTTTGATTTTGTTTATCTGGATGTTTCCAAACAACTTGATTTTGTAGTGTAGTTATACGAAAGTATACATTATTAAAAAATAAACGGCATAACAAAAACAGAATGATAGAATTACACTTGAATTCTATCACTATATGTCTTCGCTCGTTTTTTAACTAACATGTTTTTGGCTTAAATGCATAATATGAAACTGCTACAGAAAAAGACACAAAGAAATTGTTTTTGGTAGAATGGATGGGAAGGAACCAAGTATGATAATTAATAAATACATAGTCCAGATATAGAGAAGATGGGGCAGTCATTAACAATATTTCATGAACCTAGCAAAAGAAAAGCTAACTGTTAAGGATAACTACATAGATTATAATGTTATTATTAGCGTTACAGATCTAGATGAATCCGATTTTCTCAAACACATGTTCAAATCAACGATTTTGGATCGTTGAAGGCTCTCGAATGAGTGGATAACAATCGGCTAATTGGTCAATTCTTCTTTCAATTTTGTTCTATACTGGATGTGTTATCATTTCTTTTTGTTATACTAAATTTCTAATAGTACATTCATGAATGAAAATTTATAATCTTTTGTTTGGTTTTCGCAGATTTACTTGGCCGTGTAATTTTCATTACTAAGCCAAAAGTTATCCAAGTTAAATCAAATCGCCAAAGTTTGATTGATTTTGTCATTGAAGATTCTCGGTATGTATTTGTTTAGATGACCTTTTGATTTCTTTAAGTATAAATTTAGGCGTTATCACATTCATTGTTGTTTTCACTCAGGGGTTTCAGTTCACGATTACCCTGTGGGACGAGCATGTGGATTCTGTCTTGCCCCATCCACTATAATATTGATTTCGCATATCCACTAATCGTTATACTACAACTGTGTAGAGCCAGGGTGAATGGTGGTAAGTAATCACCCTGTAGCAGGCATAAATTTATTTGATTCGATTATAACTATTTAAAATTGTTTATCATATTAGATGGTAAGGTTAGGATATCTAATTCCTACACTGCAACAAAGATTTTGTTCAATTATAAATGCTTGAGTTCCTCAATTTCAAGGAGGTATTGTGAGAAATCAATTTTTCCACTCCGTATCATATTTTATATCAAACACGTTTGATGATTTCAGGTAATCCGTTTAAATTAGTATGCCTAGGTTCGAGTAAAAATGTCACAATTACTTCTTTGAAGGATATTTATGACAACAAGAAGGTAAACATCACAAGTTTAGTTTTGTATTGAAATCATTTGAAAATCCACTCATTATATTTCTCACATATTGTATAATCTATTTTTACGTCAGAGAATTTTGGGTACTTGGAGAAATTCTAGACATAGAAACTGAATGGTACTTCAATGCCTGTAAGAGTAAGGGGTGTGGGAAGAAGCTTCAAGACTAAATACAATAGATGATATTATGTTTTTTTTTTAATGATAAAATTGTTATATATATATATATATATATATATATATATATATATATATATATATATATATATAAACAGAAATGTCATTTTCCAGCTTATTGTAGACAAAAAAAAAATAGTTTGAAATTTGAAATCAGTCAACATAAGATTACAATACTTAACAAAATTAAATCATACTTAAGTGGATACATTAAATTTGGTACATGTATATATATAAAGCTTACCAAATAAAGTCATTATTGATTTATGTATACATGTAATGACTTTATTTGGTAAGCTTTATATATATACATATATATAGATTTTGCCCTAAATTGTTATAAGATTAGAAAATTATATATTATACATGTTGTATTAAAAGAAATTAGAACTTTGTTTTTCAAAAAAAAATATATGTTTAATTTTTCACGCTAATTTTCATTAAATTATAGAAAGTTTGTAATGACTAAAGTTTATTTGCAATGAAAAAATAAAAACTAAAAAATGAAGTTCTAAAATAACTACAATGAACTAATTGTGGTATTATATTGGTTTCTTAAAAAAACGTCTTTGAGTGTTAAATAGTAAACATGTCACCTGTATTGAAATAGTTTTTGTAATCTAAAATAAATTGTAATAGTCTTATTAATAAATATTAATATCACAAAATAACTTCTATTAGTCTTATTATTAAATATTAATATCAACATTGAATCGTTATTAATGTGAATGAATATCTGGCACACTAAATTTTATTCTGCAATGTTGGTTAAGATATCTTATTTAACTATTTCAAATTTAATGTTACTTTTTGATTGCTTTTTTTTTTAATGTCTATAATAATGCTAATTTGGTGTATTATTATTAATCAACTGAAGAATTTTTAGTAAAGACTGAAATTACATCGAATGACATATTTACATTATTTGTTAAATATTATATACTTTGAAATCATTCATTAACCTTAAAGGTTAGGTCACATGTGATGTTAATGACAAATATTGACCATACTCTTGGCATTTGCAATGGTACTCGGTTGGTTGTAATGAAATTAGCTGACCATGTTATACAAGCACGCATATTGACAAGGACAAATGCTGACACCATTGTACTAATAGCTAGAATCACTATCACTCCGTTAGACCCAAGACTGTCATTCAAGTTTAAAGAAGATAATTTCCATTGATGCTTTCCTATGCAATGACTATCAACAAAAGTCAATGTCGAACACTATTGAATGTTGGGTTGCTATTATAGAAACCAGTTTTTGTTCATGGTAAATTATATGTGGGCATGTGGTTGCATCAAGAGTGAGTAATCCAGACGGGCTCAAAATCTTAATTTGTGGTGAGCTTAAAAAATTTTGTACTTCTACTACTAATTTAGTTTACACAGAGATTTTTAATAATTTGTAACTTATATTTTCAATAATAACATTGAATCAAACATTAAATTTTGTTAGTAATTGCACATGTTTTCATAAACTATATTATATTATTATTCTCTTTCTCTTATTTTATTTTATTTTTAAACGAAGGAAGGGGAAAGTCCCCGCCAGGACAAAGCCCAGCTTAATATTAATAGGAAAGAACACGTCAGCATCGCCTCTATCATTCACATGAACTGGAGGCTATACAAACTCAATCTAATCACAGACACGGTTGATCGCTGCCTTCGCTAAAGCATCAGCTACCACATTATCCTCCCTGGGGTAGTAAGACATGTTAGAGAAAAAATCCTCTGACAATCAGAAATACAAGAAATTGGAAAACAACAAAAAACAAATTACAAGGAAAGGAGAAATAATCCACGTCGGATTAAACAATTACAAATGATGAAGGAACCACGCTGGGTTGAGTGGCCTTGGAAGATGACGAGTTGAACTAGACGAACTTGGGTTGTTGTAAGTACGAGTCGTGTTGCCACTTTCCTTAAAACCTTATTTACCGCTTCACGGGGTGCTGGAACGTTGCGGTCTAGGTTTCCCAGGATAAAACGTACTACGACTCCTGCGTTTGAGCACACAAACTTGGAGCCCGGCGAACTAAACCGTGGGATGAACGCAGATGGCTTGAAGGAAAGGATGAGCAGAGTTTTGAGGAAGAAAGTGTTTCGTAGGTGTGATCTGTGTAGCTTGTATTAGCTGTGTATCAAATCAGCTGCTCACCAACGAATATATAGTGAAGGATGGGATCATAGCATTAAATCTGGCATTTAACTTTCCATGTGTAACCTCCTCCCACTAGCGAAATATTTATATCCACTAACTAGTCCATTATAAGAGAAATAACTCTAAAAATAATGATTGGAATTAATCATATTAATTCCGTAATACCAAGAGTCATTCCTATGAACGGATCCAGTAGGAGGAAGGTCGCAGTCAAGAGGTCACCAGAGTCGCTGCTCGAGACATCGTTCATGTCTGCGTACCTTCGAGACATCAGGTTCGAGACATAGTCCGTGCTGTGTGACGTCAAGAAGTGCTAGCTTTGAGACATCGTACCGGCAGCAAGACATTGCTTCGAGACATCAAATTGGTCCGCTAGACATCGAACGTGCGCGCCAACCCGGGCTGCGCGATATCGCACTCGTACGTGAGCGACTTGGTTCGAGACATCGGACTACCTCTCGAGACCGAGAGATCAGTTCGATCTCATGTGGTCTGAGATGGAAAACTCGTTCGAAAATATGGCATAACATAGACCGCAAGGCCTGCCAATTTTCCGGACGACATTCGTGCCCGCAGGTGCCGGCGTACACGAGTCAAGCCTTTTCAAGCTAAGTTTGGGATTTGATTTGCACCCCCCCCCCTGCGCACGAGAGAGAGCTTCTATGCCATACAAGTCAATTAGCTTTAAAAAACTTTTTGTATGAGTCATTTCCATTTTTGGTCCTACTGTTAATGGGGCATTGCCAATTTTAGTCCACTTCATTAATTTTTGCCATATTACGACCAGTCTTATTTAGTTCTTTCCACTTTTAGTCCACCGTTAAAATTTTCGTCAAATAACCGTCCAAAATAGGGATATTTTGGTCTTTTCACGCTTTAATCATCTCCTTTACACTTTGCAGTGGTCTTCCTTACACATTTTCATCCAATGAAGAGGTCCGGCAAAAGCCATGACTTTGTAATGTGGCTCACATGACTTCTGCCGGACCTCTTCATTAGACGAAAATGTGTAAGGAAAACCACTATAAAGGGTAAAGGAGATGAGCAAAGCATGAAAAGACAAAAAATACCCTTGTTTTGAACGATCATTTGACGAAAATTTTAACGGTGGACTAAAAGTGGCAAGAACTAAATAAGACTGGATGTAATGTGGCAAAAATTAATGAAGTGAACTAAAATTCGCAATGCCCCAATAACAGTAGGACCAAAAATGGAAATGACTCTTCTTGTATTTATAGTGGTACAAATATTCATTTCCAACCAATGTGGGACAAAGCTACATAAGCTTTTCCACACTTGAATTCCATCTCAAATGGGTCTACTTTGAGAATCAATTTCTCATTCACCCATTATCCATTTTGAGCGTATAATGTATCGATCTTTTCGTCTAAGAACGAAGAACCGAATCCACTTTGACCCGACCCATATCGGATATGGACCACACATATATTTATACCACAAAATGACCACTTAAAATGTCATTTTTAGTGCTATTTTCCAACAAGATATACGCACCATCCAATTCTCTTTCTTTTATTATAAATGTTATAACAATACTTTATATTTAATTATATAAGTTTAGACCGTGCATTGCGCGGGAGAATATCTAGTCTATATTGATACACATGATTTTATACCTTTATTTGCCCCACGAATCAAGAGTTATTGTTGCTTAATTTCTTTACCTTGATACATTTAAGGCTCGTTTGTGTGTTATATTTGATCATATCTAGTTTATTCACAAATGAGGAGCAAAGGAAGGATTTTCAGTCATCTTGGACCAGTTTTCGAGACATAAGGAATCCACCCCGGGCCGGAAAGGAGCAACAGAACACAAAAGGAGTCAGAAGAGGACCAGAGGGCCGCATCACGGCCTGCCTCACGGCCATGATGGCGGCCGTGATCCCCACTATGGACAAGCAGTCGGCCACGCCGCATCACGACCACGATCCCGGCCGTGATGGCGGCCGTGACCCGGCTGCTGTCCAGTATTTAAGTCGCGTTTCTGATATTTTACAGGTCTCCGAACCCTAGTTTTAGCTTAGTGTAGTTTTTACCTTCTTTAGAGTTTTCCACATCATAAAATACAGCGGATTTACATCATTGAATTGAGTTTGAAGCTTGGCATCATTGTTCGGATCAGATTTACTTTGAAGAATTGTTAGTAAAGTTTGCCTTTTTATTCTTTAATATTGCAGCCATGTCTTCCATCTTTAATTCTTGCTTTGCTGTGTTTACTCCCATCATGAGGGAGTAATTCGTTTATGGGTTTGGATTAGGGGTCCATTGTCAATCTTGATGTTCGATTTATGATTAATTGCATAAAGGGATTGAATCTTTTACCTAGGGTTTATGTTGATTTGGGGATTTCTTTGCACTAGTTATTGGTTTGTGGCCAGAATTAATTGCTAGTATAAGAGATGGATTCATTACAACAACAGTTGGATGGAGACCTCGAGCCTTACTAAGTTCAACCTAATTTTCCTGCTATGAAAGTAGAGGTAATATTGGGGGCTTACAATGCTTAGGTGCTTAAGGTTATGATTGATGCATCACGATAGTGAGGCAATCTTAGCCCAATTCTCTTATTGATTACGAAAGTAGCTGAGTAGAATTCTTTTGTGCATTGCCCATATATCCCTTGGTTAATTATTCTTTCCCTAATGCTGAGTTTGTTAGAACATCAAGGTTACAATCCCCCTAATCTGGCCCATACCTTTATCATATAGTTTTCACCTTAATCAATTGCTTTCTTTTATTCCACATCATTCAGTCTCTGTTACTTGGATTCTATAAATTCATATACTCTAGTGCCTGGTAATTCACACAGTCACATGCCATAACACCAATCCTCAGCGGAACGACATTACACCCTTTTTACACTCATCATTTGTGCTCATCACATTTTGGCGCCGTTGCCGGGGATTGGTTTATTTGGTTTTGATTGTGTGATTAATTTCTTACTAGCTAGCATTAGAGTTAGTGAATTTTAGGAGATCAAGTTTTATTTTATTGTTTATTCAGAAAAAGAAAAAAAAATATTCTTATTTGCACTAACCCATAACCAATCTTTTCCAAGAGTGTTTGTGATTGTTTTTTACATTAGGTTTCCCTCCTTTTATGCACACTAGATCGAGAGGGAGCACGAATCTTCGTCCCTACGATTCAAATCTTGAGAGGAAGTTAAGGAGGGAGAAGAAGAGGTTACTTGATTGGCTTCGAGAGTTTCAGGACTTCGAAGTTGACATGGAGACCGGAGCCAGTAGCAATACCGGGCAACCTGCCGATACTGGTATTAACACACAGCACCCGAGGCAGAGAGAGGCAGTTGGGGACAACTCTGGAGTTCGTGCCGATCCCCAAATTCCAAATGTTCAGGATCCGGCACAGAACCACAGGGCTGATCCAAACCCAAATATCAATGTTGGGGGAGGATTGGGTGCTCAATTCATGCAGCAGCAGCCTGTGTACCAGCAGCCAGGCTATGGGGTTGGGATGCAAAATCTTCTCCATCAGATGAATCCCAACCTGTTTCAGCAATTTGCCCAAGAGTTTCCACAGGCAGAGCCAATGGCTGCACATTTAGCCCCTGAGTTTACTGAAGAGGATTGCATTGTGTATCCAGGGATTGAGGCAAACAACTTTGAGTTGAAGACTTAGCTCATACAGATGGTCTAGAATAATCAGTTTGGAGGATCTCGGGTTGAAGACCCGAAAACCCACATAATTCATTTTGACCGTATCTGCCAGACCATCAAAATGAATGGTGTTCCTAGTGAAGCCATCAAGCTGAGACTGTTTCCTTTTTCCCTGAGAGATCAAGCACAGCGTTGGTTGAATTCCTTTCCAGCCAACCATTTCATTACATGGGAACAGCTCCACAAGGCTTTCATGCAGGAGTACTGTCCTCCTTCCAAGGCTATCAAGCTAAAGAAACAGATTCAGAATTTCCAGCAGTTTGGCAATGAAGATCTTCCTGAGGCTTGGACGAGATTTAAAGACTTGAGGAGGCAGTGCCCGAAGAATTTGATGACCCCAGGTGATTTTATTTCCTCATTTTATGAGGGATTGTCTAACCGGTCAAAGATTATTCTAGATACCTCATCCTTTGGGGGTATTTTCATTGATATGGGACCGGCAGCTAGAGAGCAGATGATTGAGAGGATCACCTCTAATAACATTTACTGGTACACTGAGGGGGATGATATACCCAAGAGAGAGAAGCCAACTGGGATGTTTGAAGTTGAAGACAAGATAGCGATGCAGGCTTAGCTGGATTCCATCCAACACATGCTAAAACAGATAGTGCAGGCTCCCACTCAGAGTGCCCAGGCAGTTGCTCATGGTTCCGTTGCTCAGCCTCCACTGATTCCCCAGAATTCTTATGGTTCTAACCCCTATTCTATGCCACAGGTACCTCTTGTAGCCTGTTGTGAAATTTGTGGTGGAAACCATACAGCTCAGACATGTCAATTGTTCGATTTCGGTAACCAAGTTCCTCAGCCTAATGTGGAGCAAGTTGACCTCATTGGTTATTCGAGACCACAGGGACAAGGTTATGGGAACTATCAGCAACAAGGAAGGAATCAGGTTGTTCCCTCTTGGAACAATCAGGGAAATCAATTGAGAAACAATCCACCAGGATTCCATGGTAACCAAGGGAATAGGGGTGGAAACCAAGTCCAGTGGAGAAACAATCAAAATTTTGGGCAAAATAATCAGAATATACCTCAAGGGCAGTTCCAACAAGGAAACCAGAATTTTGGGAACACTCAGGGTCAAGGTTCTTCTAGACCACCTCAGGATGTTGATATGCAGCTTCTCATGAGCACTATGATGGCTCAGTTTAGCAAGCTTCAAGCAGAGATAGATGGTCTCAAGGCTTAGCAACAAGGAGGGGGTAATTAGTTTTCTAATCAACCTTCATCTTCAAATGGTAGGTTGCCTGCAAGTACAGAAAATCCAAGGAAGCACGTGAATGCAGTGACCACGAGAAGTGGATTAGCTTTGAAGGATCCACCTTTTCCTTCGAATGATCCAGTGCCTGAGAAAACTGATGAGGAGAATGAGGGCATTCAGATTGAGGATGTTCCAGATGAGAGTGAAGAGGGGCCTAAGTTACAGAGAAACAGTGCTAAGGGGAAAGCCCCTATGCAAGATGTGAGTGCTCCAAGTAAAAAGCCTGAGAAGAAGAATAAGCAGATTGGTGACTCAGTTGTTCCTTGCAATCTCTTGCCATTCCCACAAAGATTGTGGAGATCCAAGGAAACTGAGAGAGAGAATAAGTTCAAGAAGATGCTGGATAAGTTGGAAATTTCCATGCCCTTTGTTGATGTGGTGACTCAGATTCCTTCGTATAAGAAATTCTTGAAGGATATTCTGAGTAATAAGAAGAAGTTGGAAAAGAGTGTTGTGGTGGATCTCAGTGAGGGGGCATTGGCATGTGTAGCTCTTCAACAAAAATTGCCTCCCAAACTGAAGGATTCAGGTAGTTTCACCATCCCTTGCATTATTGGGGGATTTGTAGTGGGCAGTGCTTTATGTGATCTAGGTGCCAGTGTTAGCCTGATGCCATATTCCTTATGCAAGAAGCTTAACCTGGGCATTCCAAAGCCTACTACTATGACTCTCCAGATGGCTGATAGATCCATTAAGCGCCCAGTGGGAGTTCTGGAAGACATCCCGGTTATGGTTGATCAGTACTTTATACCGGGAGATTTTGTGATTCTGGATATGGAAGAGGATGCCAAGGTTCCCATTATCCTTGGTAGGCCTTTTCTAGCTACTGCTGGGGCTCTCATAGATGTAAAGAGGGGGAAACTTGTGATGGAGGTGGCTGGCCACAAAATTGAATTTGATATCTTTAAGATGGCCAAACACCAACCCTCTTACATCGATGAGTGCCATGTGATTGAAGTGCTGGAGCAGTGCAGTGCAGAGGTGGAGGAAGAGGAGGATGAGGACTCCTCTGAACCAGTGGCTGAGGAGTTTGAGGATTCACTTGAAATAGTGGTTTCTCTTACTCCATTCGAAGAGGAGCAAGCCCCGAAGGTAGAGTTGAAACCTTTGCCTTCCAATCTGAGGTATGTATTTCTTGGCTCCAATTCTACTTATCATGTGATCATCAGTTCCTCTCTGAAGGAGGAACAAGTTGAGGAACTGTTGACTGTGCTCAGAAAGCACAAGAAGGCCATTGGGTATTCGATTGGGGATTTAGTTGGCATTGATCCTAAGTATTGTTTGCATATAATTTATCTAGAGGATGATGCCAAGGCTAGTGTGGAGCCCCTCAGGATGCTAAACCCCAATCTGAAAGATGTTGTGAAGAAAGAAATTTTTAAGATGTTGGATAATGGTATTATCTACCCTATTTCGGATAGCAAGTGGGTTAGTCCTATTCATGTTGTTCCGAAAAAGGGCGGTATTACTGTTGTTGAGAATGAGAATAATGAGTTGATCCCTACTAGACTTGTCACTGGACATCGCATGTGCATTGATTATAGAAGGTTGAACAAGTCTACTAGGAAAGATCACTTCCCCCCTCCCTTTCATTGACCAGTTGCTGGAGAGAATGTCCTGCAACGAATATTTCTGTTTTCTAGATGGTTTTTCAGTTTACTTTCAGATTTCAGTCCACCCAGATGATCAAGAGATGACTACGTTCACATGTCAATATGGCACTTATGCTTTCAAGCGTATGCCATTTGGCTTGTGTAACGCATCAGCTACATTCCAGAGATGCATGATGTCCATTTTTTCAGAGTTTGTGGAGGAGATTATGGAGGTGTTCATGGATGATTTTTCTGTCTATGGGAAGTCATTCAGTGAATGTCTCTCTAATCTCGAGAGGGTGCTGTGCAGATGTGAGGAAGTGAATCTTGTGCTCAACTGGGAGAAGTGTCACTTTATGGCTTCAGAGGGCATTGTTCTGGGCCACAGGGTGTCTGCTAGGGGAATTGAGGTAGACCCAGCAAAAATTGAGGTGATTTCTAAGTTACCACCCCCTAATTCTGTGAAGGGGGTGAGGAGTTTTTTAGGTCATGCTGGGTTCTACAGAAGGTTCATTAAAGATTTCTCTAGAATTGCTAAGCCCCTGACACACTTGCTTGCTAAAGATGTCCCCTTTGATTTTGATGATTCTTGTCTTGTGGCTTTTGAAAAATTGAAAAATGTTCTTTGCCATTCTCCCATAATTCAGCCCCCTGATTGGTCTTTGCGTTTTGAATTGATGTGTGATGCTAGTGATTTTGCAGTAGGGGCTGTGTTGTGCCAGAAGAAAGAAAAAAGTTATCCTGTAATTCATTATGCTAGTCATACGCTTGATGATGCACAGGTAAACTATGCTACCACTGAGAAGGAACTGTTGGCAATAGTGTTTGCAGTTGATAAGTTCAGGCCTTATTTGATGGGAAGCAAGGTAATTGTTCACACTGACCATGCTGCTTTGAGATATCTGTTCTAGAAAAAAAGATGCTAAGCCAAGATTGATTAGATGGATTCTCCTGCTGCAAGAGTTTGATTTGGAGATAAGAGACAAGAAGGGCACTGAGAATGTGGTTGCTGACCATTTGTCCAGGCTTGAAGGCCGGGAGAAAGATGAGTTGCCCATTGATGACACTTTCAGAGGTGAGACATTGTTGGCTGTGAATACCTCCGTACCATGGTTTGCAAACATAGTTAATTTCCTGGTGGGTGGTTACATTCCGAAAGATTTTGATTACAATAAGAAAAAGAGGTTTGTGCATGATGTGAGAGATTATTTTTGGGATGAGCCACTACTGTTTAAGAGGGGTCCTGATGGTATTGTGAGGAGGTGTGTTCCTGAGGAGGAGTTTAATAGTGTTCTTTTTCATTGTCATGCTTCACCTTACGGGGGACACATGAGTGCTGATCATACTACTTTGAAAGTTTTGCAGTCAGGATTGTTTTGGCCTACTTTGTTTGCTACTGCAAAAGACTTCGTGAGTAGGTGTGATAGATGCCAGCGGACTGGCACTGTTAGTAGGAGACATGAGATGCCCCAGAGAGTAATTTTAGAGGTTGAGATATTTGATGTCTGGGGAATGGACTTCATGGGTCCGTTTCCTCCTTCTTTTGGTAATGAGTACATCCTGGTTGTAGTGGATTATGTGTCTAAGTGGGTGGAAGCAATAGCAGCTCCGAGGAATGATGCAAAGACAGTGGTCAAGTTTGTGAAAAAGAATATTTTCTCTCGGTTTGGTGTGCCTAGGTCCTTTATCACTGTTAATGGGGCTCATTTTTGCAATAAGTTGTTGGAGAAGCTTTTGGTTAAGTATGGGATCTATCACAGGTTGTCCACACCATATCATTCACAAACCTGTGGACAAGTTGAGCTGGCAAACAGAGAAATCAAGTCAATTCTGGAGAAAGTGGTGAGTCCTAACCGGAAGGATTGGTCACTGAAGTTAGATGATGCTTTATGGGCTCTCCGGACTGCATTCAAGTCTCCTATTGGTGTGTCTCCTTTCAAACTTGTGTTTGGGAAGTCATGCCATTTACCAGTTGAGTACGAACATAAGGCTTATTGGGCAGTTTCGAAGTTGAATTTGGATGAGAATCTGTCTAGAGAGAAGAGATTGTTGTCATTGAATGAGTTGGAGGAATTCCGGATGGATGCCTATGAGAATTCCAAGATTTACAAGGAGAGAACAAAGTACTTTCATGATAAGAGAATCATAAGGAGGAGTTTTGAACCGGGTGATCAAGTATTGCTATACAATTCCCGATTGAAACTGTTCCCTGGGAAGCTCAAGTCTAGATGGTCAGGACCGTTTACGGTGGTTGAGCAATCTCCATCGGGTGCAGTCACTATTGTTGGCACTACTGGTGATCCATTCGTGGTTAATTGCCAAAGGTTGAAATATTTCAATGTTCCAGAATCAAAAGAAGAGATGGTTAAAGTAGTTTGGGATCTCTTTATTCCCATCTACACTTGATGATCACATGGCTGAGTCGAGCTGACGACAGTAAACTCAGCGCTTCATGGGAGGCACCCCATGTTATCCTTTACTTTTTGCATTTTTACTTTCTGCATTTTTCTTATTTTTAGTTTGGAGTATAGTAGGATTTTTCTTGCTTAAGGGGTGTTTCTTAGTTTATTTTGGTGAGGAGTGTGTATTAGTTTGCATTTGGAAGAGTGGGGAATAGTTAGATTTGAAGAGGTTCGGTGTTGAAACAGGTCAAAAATGCTCTAGGACTAACTTGCAGGTGAAACCGAGCTTGGGCGCGAAAAAGGACAAATTTGCGCAAAGTGGAGCCTGGATCACGGGCCGCATCCCGGCCGTGATCCAGGACGTGAGGGTTGTTCCAGATTTCCAGTGCTGAGAGCACTATAGAGAGCTCTGGGTCACGGGCAACATCCCGGCCGTGACCCAGGCCGTGATGGCGTCCGGAAAATTCTAGTGTTGAACAGGGTGAAAGAGGGCTCTGGGTCACATGCCACATCCCGGCCGTGACCCAGGCCGTGATGGCATCGGAAATTCCAGTGCGTACAGGTGAAATAAGGGCTCTAGGTCACTGGCCGCATCCCGGCCATGACCCTGCCCGTGATGGTCCAAGGGAGATTCTAGTGCTGAACGAGCTATTTAGGGATCTGGGTCACGGGCCGCATCCCGGCCGTGACCCAGGCCGTGATGCGTTGCCGAATGTTTTTCCAAAAAAATAAAACTAAGGCCCAGGGTCACGGCCCCGATCCCGGCCGTGACCCCGGCCGTGATGGCGGACTGGGTTATAAAACCCAGTCCGCGTTTCCCCTCCACTTTTTCCCCAATCTAAAACCCTAACCCCCTTCTCCCAATTTCTCTCCACCCCAACTTCCATACACCAAATTGGACCTCTTTGCTTGTGATTGCTTGCTCATTCTTGCTCCATATCATCTTCTTCCTCCTCTGAACAAGGTTTGAACTTCAATTTCTTTACTTTCAATGCTATTTTCGAAATTTCTTGGTAGTGTTCATGTAGTTCCTATAATCTTTGGTTTGATGGTTTAATGTTGTTAGTTTAAGCATGTTTTGGTTTAATGTTGTTCATTACATGATAGAGAAGCTTGCTTAGTGCTTTAATGGTGTTCGCATTATGGATTTGGGTGAAACTTTGAATACCCATTTGTCTATGAATTGAATGTTGATTGTGGATGACCTTCTTGATAGTTTTAGGATTGTGGAGTAGTTGTTACTAGTTTGGCGATGATTCTTGAGCAATTTGCGATGTTTGAGCCGAACTCTAGGTTAGGTTTATTTATTTTAAAAAAAAAAAAAACTAGTTTCTTTTAGATAGTCATATACTCCACAATCCTAAACCCCTTTATGCTTTCAAGTTGGCTAACCCTCACCCCATGGATATCTTTGGTGTGAGTTGTTTGCAGATGCGTCCCCGTAATAGGAAGAAATCAGTTGCACAGAGGCAACCCGCAGCTCAACCAGTGCCTGACACCCCACTACATGATCCAAAGCTCTTTGAGCGGTTTAAGTTCTTTTCCGAGCGACAGATATTCAAGCCGTACGTCCTCTCTAGAACTCCCAGAATGGAGGTACCTGTTAATGGAGTTCAATGAGGACACACACAAGGACTTGCTAGTTGAGGCAATGACTACGATGAAGCTTACAAAATTTGATGGCCTCACTAGTAGTGTCTGTGTTCAGTTTCACATTGGCCATACGCTGTTCCGGTTCAGCCCGGATAACTTGAGTGACTTGATGGGTTTCGGCCCGGTTCAGCAGCTCACGGAGGAGGAGAAGTTTGACCGATATGCCAATGTCCCTAATGTTCAAGAGTTCTGGGAGGAACTCACAGATGGCACCACAGTGTTCAAGAGCTCCCATAGTCGCTCATCTGAATTCCTTAAATTGGAGCACAAGTTTATGCAATATCAGCTGGGCCACTCCATCACAGGCCGTTTTGATGCTACGAGCTCCGTGAATCACGCTGACTTATTCTGTCTATATGGCATGGTCAAGCGTGTTCGACTACACATGGGAGTGGTGGTGTGGAATTTGATGAAGAATCAGTATTACATGCATGGTACGGCTTTGTATCTTGGGTCGTATTTCACGCGGATCCTCCGAGCTACACAGCAGATTGTCTTGACTGCGCCCACGGCTCCGGGTATGCAACCTCTCACAGCGGCAATTGTGGGGAGAATGGGGGAGAAGATCGCGCCAAAGAGGCCGCGCGCTGATGATATGACTGATATGGCTGATGCTAGGAGGGAGGAGGAGGCCTATGAGGCCAATCCTGATGCTGCAGGTCCTGCCCATGTTGAGGCAGGCGGGAGTTCCTATTCTGATGATTTCCAGCAGCAGGTTTTGGCCCAACTGGCGGCCATGAATATGAGATTTGACCGCATTGATGATCGGCTGGATGAGATGGCGGCCGAGAATGCTGTGAGTCGCGCTGAGGCCCAGGCCTACTACGAGTGGATGCGTGGGCATTACCCACCCCCGGGGGGCCCTTCGTTTCCACCTTATGATCCCCCCTCCATGGGATGATGTGCTTCGTGAAATTTCTGACACTCTACTCTTTTATTTTCTATTATTTCTGTTTATAGTTCGTTTTGATTTGTATGATGCTTAAGACTTCAATTCTGTTATCCTATTTCCTGTTTTCGATTTGGTTCTCTGCTTTCTAGTTAGTTTGCTTTTAATTCGTGGGGTTTTGTTTGTCCATCAGGGACGATGTCCTGACTTAGTGTGGGGGGGTGCTATTTTCTGACAAAAATTGTGAAAGCTATATTTTGATGGATTTTGCTTGGAGGATTCATTTTGCAGCTTAGGATAGTATGCCTTCCTTGTGTTGTGGCTGTGACCATTTCTCTTTCTGCTAGTTTGTCGTTTGTCTGGTGGTACTTGTGCAGTTTAGCTTGTCAAGGATGATTCAAGGTTGAGTTTGTGCTTAATTCAGTCTCTTGCCAATAGTTGGGTTAACCTCTAACATAAATGTTCCCCTTGTGTGTTATGCATTGCTAGTGAAGGCTTATGTGGGATTCCGGTGATATTTGTTCTGTCATAGCTTGTCTCAGTGCTCTCATAGTGAAGTCTAGAATTTGCATGCTTTGAAGTGATTTACGCCATTCTTGTTAGCCCAAGCCTTTAAACATACCATGTGTTACATATTTTCTCTAGTTGTCCCCTTTGAGCCTTGTTTTTGTTTAATAAGTGCGAAAGCACTTAACCCCGTTCTTTGTATTGTTTTTCTTGTTCAACCCTATTATTTGACCCTTAGCCTTTAGCCATATATTTTCCATTCACCCTTAGAAAGAATGTAGCATTTGTTCTTTAACTTAGAGGAGATTTACCTTTTTGAGCTTATTTTTGATAGAATTATTCATGCTACCTTTGTTCTAGTGTGGGGGTGTGGTGAAGGAAGTTATTGATTGATTGAATGAAAGAAAAGGAAAAATTTGTTGGTTGAAAAGAAAGAAAAGAAAAGTTTGAAAAAGAGTTTGAAAGTGAAGAAAAGGTTTGTGAAAAAGAAAAAAACAGAAGGATGAATAAAAGTGCAAGTCCAGTTACTAGAATAATTGTCTTCACCCCTACTAGTTTAGAATACTCTTGTGTTTCCATGTATATTTTGCTCTATTGATTCATTTTTTCCATGTCTCCTCTAGGTTTAGTTGTGAATAGGCGTGAAATTCTCTCTCTTTTGTGCATTTTTCCATACCCCTTCTTTGTTTAGCCACTCACCCTTAGCCCCATTACAAGCCGAATAAAGACCTATTTGATCTTAGCATGTAGTTTTAGAGTGATCTATGTGAGTATGAAGGGCATGTCTATGGGAGTTCATCTTAAGCCAAGTCTTGCATAATCTCAACTGAGTACATGTGCATATAGGGTTTTAATCTACCTTAATTTGGGTGCCCGGTTATTAGCATGAGAGGGGAACTCACTTGTGATTCTGAGATGATTCTTGAAGCAGGTTAGATTGTACAAGTTGGTCGGTGGAATGTTTGGTTGAGCAGGAAGGAAGTGTGATCAGTGACTATGCCTGGAGGGTGGTCTATCCTGGGTTTACTTGAGCACAAGCAAAAGTTCTAGTGTGGGGGAGTTGATACACATGATTTTATACCTTTATTTGCCCCACGAATCAAGAGTTGTTGTTGCTTAATTTCTTTACCTTGATACATTTAAGGCTCGTTTGTGTGTTATATTTGATCATATCTAGTTTATTCACAAATGAGGAGCAAAGGAAGGATTTTTAGTCATCTTGGACCAGTTTTCGAGACATAAGGAATCCACCCCGGGCCGGAAAGGAGCAACAGAACACAAAAGGAGTCAGAAGAGGACCAGAGGGCCGCATCACGGCCTGCCTCACGGCCGTGATGGCGGCCGTGACCCGGCTGCTGTCCAGTATTTAAGTCGCGTTTCTGATATTTTACAGGTCTCCGAACCCTAGTTTTAGCTTAGTGTAGTTTTTACCTTCTTTAGAGTTTTCCACACCATAGAATACAGCGGATTTACATCATTGAATTGAGTTTGAAGCTTGGCATCATTGTTCGGATCAGATTTACTTTGAAGAATTGTTAGTAAAGTTTGCCTTTTTATTCTTTAATATTGCAGCCATGTCTTCCATCTTTAATTCTTGCTTTGCTGTGTTTACTCCCATCATGAGGGAGTAATTCGTTTATGGGTTTGGATTAGGGGTCCATTGTCAATCTTGATGTTCGATTTATGATTAATTGCATAAAGGGATTGAATCTTTTACCTAGGGTTTATGTTGATTTGGGGATTTCTTTGCACTAGTTATTGGTTTGTGGCTAGAATTAATAGCTAGTATAGGAGAGGGATTCATTACAACGACAGTTGGATGGAGACCTCGAGCCTTACCAAGTTCAACCTAATTTTCCTGCTATGAAAGTAGAGGTAATATTGGGGGCTTACAATGCTTAGGTGCTTAAGGTTATGATTGATGCATCACGACAGTGGGGCAATCTTAGCCCAATTCTCTTATTGATTACGAAAGTAGCTGAGTAGAATTCTTTTGTGCATTGCCCATATATCCCTTGGTTAATTATTCTTTCCCTAATCCTTAGTTTGTTAGAACATCAAGGTTACAATCCCCCTGATCTGGCCCATACCTTTATCATATAGTTTTCACCATAATCAATTGCTTTCTTTTATTCCACATCATTCAGTCTATGTTACTTGGATTCTATAAATTCATATACTCTAGTGCCTGGTAATTCACATAGTCACGTGCCATAACACCAATACTCAGCGGAACGACATTACACCCTTTTTACACTCATCATTTGTGCTCATCATATATATAGACAAAAAGTATATCGATATATCCTCTATACAAATGAATTATGATAGCAACTGATTACTATAAATAAGTTGCTAGAGAACGAGCACATTTGTCCAATTTGTAAAAATTCTAAATAATGATATATAAAATCTCTAAAGTTACAGCACCGCATGCGTAGATCTACACATTAGCTAATAATTTGAACAATTATTTGATCGAATTCAAGCAATGATAACATCAACAAACAAAAACAATCCAAACTATATCTTCAATTTCACTATATAATATTTGATTTATAATTTAAATAATTGTAATATCCATCCAAATATTCTTAATATATTATAAAAAATCCATACTGTGCATCGCACGGGTGAACATACTAGTTTACACTTAATAATGCAAGTACTTTATCTTTTCACATTGGTACACTTAACGATAATATCTTTCACAATGGTGCACTTAATGATAATGTTTGGTGCAACTATTTATAGCGTTAGATGCACTAAATATTGTTGCTTGGTTTGCATTATTTGTTGCACTTTCAATACATTTTACTTGCACTTAGGTGCACTCTATGAAACTGTTATTACTCTTTTAACGCAATTTACTTGCACTTCAAATTAAAGTTTAATTATTTATGAAAATGCCACCGTATTTTTTAGAAAAATAGTATTTCTAATCTGTTAAATCTATTCGGATGGACAACTGCGATGAGTTTCTATTTAACACACATTGTTTTTTTTTGGATTTTATGGTGTTTATTTATTTTATTGGATGCACAATTTCGACATTTTTACCACGTAGTATTTATCTTGTGTCTATCTTATTTCGTTATAATCTCCAGTTTATGTTGTACGTGGGAGCACAAATATGTGCATAGTTTAAGTTAATACAGGTACGAGCACAGTTCAGCACCAATATGCACATAGTTTCGCGTTCATATGCACACACCTACTGGTATAGCCCCTATATGCACAGAATGAAACACACCACGCACATAGTATACCACTTCCATGCATAGGGTATTGCATTATGCTAAATCTGAACTACATGTTAGATTTTGTTTAATGGTGTATAGCTTAAATGCACATAGTAAAGTAACTATGTAGCATGGTTGTACTACTCTCATTGACGGTTGTACATGGATCCCCATTCACATGCACACGCCTACTATAGTCATGAGATCATCTCATGCACTTAGTGCATGTAGCCACACTAGTGTGTGCAACATCAACCTAGTCTAGTTGCATTGCCTACTATTGTCATGTAGTCTACACATACTACAATGCACATGAATGAAGACAGTCGCACACACGGCCATTAATTAATTCGCATAGCCTTCATGCGCCACCCCGTGCAGTTGAACAGTTATGCACATGGCCCCCATATCAAATGCACACACCAAAAACTGAAACCCTCAGTAGAAAACAGAAAAAAACTCACCGTTGTTTTCTTCATCCAGTGACGCCAATTGGAGTTCGTCCATTGTTGGTTTATACTCACAAGGATTCCCGCGTTTTATTTTTTTTTTTTTTTTTGTTTTGATTCCTACAACTGATAGAATCCCTCTAAATAAGGATAATATAATATTGTATTTCAATTATATTCCAATACAAACAAGAAACTAACATTACTAGCTATCCCACTACTATGTATTAAATAGGGAAAATTGTAATTTATGCCCCACCATAATATGTCAATTATCAATGTCACTGCTGAATTATTAGTGATGTAAATATTGCCACTCAATTTTCAAAAACGGTACATATATTGCCACTCCCATGGTGTAAATATTGCCCCTCCTTCGTTACAGAAGGGGCAATATATGTACCATTTTTGAAAATTGAGGGGCAACATTTACACCATTAATAATTTAGGGATGATATTGACAATTGGCATATTATGGAGGGGCAAAAATTACAATATTTCCTATTAAATATATCCGAATATTAATGGGCCTTTAAATTCTGTTAGTGATTTAAGTCTAAATCCCACTTATGTAATTGACTGCATTATTATGAAAAATTAGATAGGTTTTAGTTTAGAGTCTATCAGTGTTAATAGTGAAGACATGATTGATCAAACTCTACGCCAGAGCGTCCACAATATATCCGTTGGACTTCACCGACTTATCTTCGCTGATCTGGCAGAGTGGTTACATGCAAAGAGGTGTGTTTACAAGAAAGACCCTATTACCTGAACACCTCAAAGGGTATAACGGTAATCATTTATAAGGACATTCAAGTTAAGATTACCGTGTCTACCTAAAATTAGAGTCTATATAAAAAGGGAGTTGATTCAATAATTAAAGCGATTGATCTAAGCAATTCTGACTTGAATCACAACCATCTCTCCCTTAGTTCTAAAAGGCAATACTCTAATAATTTCATCTTCTCAAGATGTAAGTTCTTTATGGAAATCTAAGTTGAAGAACTTGAGAAGACATTCACTGATGCTTAATATGTGGACTTGAAGACCATGCAGTTGTGGTACAGTGTAGAGTGAGTCAGCGAGACGAACAACGACAAAATAGCTCTCCAAAAAAGGGGTTTCTTTGGACTTCTGACGCATGGATCTCCGTTCTTGACAATCTGCTATAAGCCTTAGACAGTTAGTACTTACCTTGTGGGGATCACTTGGGTGAGATTGTATCATCTCTTACCTTCTGCACAATTGGTGGTGGAGATAGTGGATTGGACGCACTAATGGTCGTCCCCCTAAATGTAGATACATGATGTATCAAACTGGGTAAACAATATGTGTGCCAGTTTACATTCCGCCTTTACTTTTCCACATATTAATATCTATACTGTTGCATTCTTTGAGTGATATATAGTCTAGGGTTTTTGAATGTTATACTCTGTCATATAGATTAGGAAGAATCTAAATCAATCGTTAGAGAATATCAGATTTAGTAAAGTTTCAAATTCAATCCTTACCATTAATTAAATTTAATTGGATGATTGAGATGGGATCCCATGCTCTCATCTACAAGGGTAGTACCATAATATATATATATGTGTGTGTGTATGTGTGTGTGTGTGTGGATATTGGATTGGAACAAGCCCACATGGTGTATGGGATAGGTGCAGAGGAAGCCCAGGGCGTCGGCCCGAGGCAACCTGTCGCATTTGCGACGTCGCGTGGGCCATGTGCGTTACTGTGTAGCGCTGGTGTGTGCGGGTGCATGGTGGCGGCGTACGACATGCATGGTGTGGTATACGGCGTACATGGTAGCTAGGGGGCTACGAGGGTGTGTGTGGTATGGCGGCTAGGTACGTGGTGTACGTGGGTAATGGCAGCTAGGGTACGTGATATGGCAGCGGGGTGTGTGGCATGTGTGAGACATGGGGGTGGTGTGTACACGAGCGAAGTTCAAGGCCACTTGAGTGGATGGAGAGGGGTGTGTGTAAGTGACTGTACACGTGGGTGGTGCAGGGGGTCTTGGAAAAGTATAAAAGGGGATGTTGCGGTCTGTTTAGGATATCAAGGAAGACACGCAAAACTGTCTGGTCTAGTGGTTCCAATCCTTTTCACTGGAGGGTCATAGGTCAATTCCCCATAGTATCTATTTAATTACTTTTTAGTCTTTTATTAATTTTAGCATAGGTTATTTATTAGTTTTTTATATATATATATATATATATATATATATATAT
Source organism: Ipomoea triloba (assembly GCF_003576645.1). Classification (NCBI taxonomy): domain Eukaryota; kingdom Viridiplantae; phylum Streptophyta; class Magnoliopsida; order Solanales; family Convolvulaceae; genus Ipomoea; species Ipomoea triloba. The sequence continues at coordinate 11,442,831 of NC_044925.1, forward strand.
ATATATATATATATATATATATAAAACCATGCCATGTCCTTTTACTTTGATTTCATATATTAATTATAAAAAAAAAAATTCTTAATTGAAAGATTGTATCCTCTAACATTACACAGTTGTTATACCGTGGACCATGGTCCACAATGTATTGTGAAACATGGGTCATGGTTGATACTGCAGTTATGTTGAACTGATACTTCAGTTGTGTTGAACGGATACTGCAGTTGTGTTGAAAGAAAACTGCAGTTGCGCGAAACAGAGGTCATTTCATCTGTCTGTAAATGCAGTTGTGTTGAACGGATACTGCAGTTGTGTTGAATGGATACTGCAGTTGTGTTGAACGGATGAACGGCATATGTTCCGCGTAACTATAGTTTCCTTTTAACACAACTGCAGTATCTTTTCAACACAACTGTACAATGCATTGTGGACCATGGTCCACCATATAATTTGCGGTACTCTGGAAGATTGATAAGATTACGAAATCTATCCAGAGATAGTTTTTTTTTTTTTTTTGAGAAAAAGAACTTAATTCATTAAATCAGATAAAAGGCAGTTAACAAGGAAATGAGGAGGAGTATCAAACCACTCCCCGCAACCTGACACAGAAACGGCTTCCCGAGCAACAACATGGGCAGCATGATTCGCAAATCGCTTAACAAAATAGAAGTCTACATCTTCAATCGTGGATGCAACTTCTTTAATGTCATCAATAATAAAACCAAAACACGAAATAAAAGAATTCGATTTTAAAGCATGATAAACAAGCTGTGAATCAGTCTCAATATCCACACCACCCATTCCAGTTCCCTTTAGCCAGCTTAGAGCTTCACGGATGCACACAGCTTCAGCCTCTTGAACACTATAGTTACCATTAACCCGGATAGATTTAGCAGCTAGAAAAATACCACGGTCATCACGCAACACCCATCCAAACCCCATAGCATTATTATTAACATCCATTGCAATATCTGTATTCAACTTCAAACGACCAGGCGATGGGGCAGTCCATTTCGGTAGTAGGCCAACAATATTATTCTGCATCAGATTATGCAAATTTGCAGCACTCCAGTTTGTCAAAAAAATTAAAGAAGAATGAAGCACATGACTAATATCAAAAGGGACCCCATTCCACAGTGAATTGTTTCTACTCCCCCATAAACCCCAACAAAGCATAGCAACTTTACACTTCATGTCATCATTCAAAGTAGCCAGCAAATTAAGAAACCACTCAGAAATAGTACCTTGGCCATGCAACGCATAAGATATTCCCATGGTAGCCCACATAGTAACAACATGCTGACATTCCATAAACAGATGCTTGGCCGACTCATCTATATGTCCACACATATGACACACGAGTGAGGTATGAATTTGCTTCGAAAATAAAGCATCCCGGGTTGGTAAGAATGACGCAACAAGCTGCCAACAAAATAACTTCACCTTGGGTGGAACCTTGAGATTCCATAACAGGCGCTAGGGTCAATTATCGTGAAGTTCACCAACAAGCATTCTATAACAAGATTTCACCGAATAATCACCTTTTGGCTCCTTAAACCATACCCAAGCATCTGAAGGTTTATGTAAACTTATCGGAATGTTAAGGATAATATTAGCATCACGCTCATTGAATATGTCCTTCACACATGCAACATCCCATCATGTGCCCTGAACATTAAGCAAGGATGAGACAGGTGCTTCCATGATTGAGTCGTGAAGTGGGGAGCTAATATACGGATTATCATCAATGGGGAGCCAAGGGTCAGTACCAATTTTTGTGCTCAAGCCATCCCCTATGCATCTTCGACAGCCCCTTCCCATAACTTCCCGAACCTCCAAAAGCCCTCGCCATATATAGGAAGGATTACTCCCAGAGCTCGCATCAAAGAAAGAACCCTGAGGATAATGCCTGCTCTTGTAAACCCGAGCCACCAAGGAGTTTGGTCTAGTGATTAGGCGCCACGCCTGCTTTCCTAACAAAGAAAGATTCATCTCCCGGAGCCTCCTGAATCCCATTCCTCCCTTTTCTTTTGGGTAGCACATTCCATCCCACGATCTCCACCGTAAACCTTTCCCGCCACCGCAAGATCCTGTCCACCAAAATTTATTTAACAAAATTTCAATGTCTTTGCACATACCAACAGGGAGCAGAAACACCATCATGGCATAGCAAGGCATAGCTTGTAGGACATTCTTTAGGAGAACTTCGCGCCCTGCTCGAGATAGAAACTTCGAATTCCAACTTCTGACACGATTTAAGATTTTTTCTCTTATAAAGCCCAATATCACCTTTTTATTTCTGCCTACTAACGATGGTAACCCAAGATATTTTCCTGACGTATCTCCCTGGCGAACACCAAGTAGTCTGACCACATCATTTCTGCTACTCTGTTGCACATTAGTACTAAAACACACTAATGACTTATCAAAATTTATTTTTTGGCCAGAAGCAGCAGAATAATAATCTAATACCTCTTTCATTTGATGACTCTCCACGATGTTCGCACATAAGAATAAGAAGCAGTCATCAGCGAATAGGAGGTGGGAAATTGGGGGAGCTCCCCGTGCAACTGTAACTCCATGCAACAATCCCCTGTTCATCCTATTCTCAATTAAAGCGCTCAAACCCTCGGCCACCAACAAGAATAGATACGGAGATAGTGGATCCCCTTGTCTGAGTCCACGACCCGGAATGATAGGTCCCAGTTGAGTTTGCTCATGTAAAATATGATACTTTACTGAGCTCACTGTCTCATGCAGGATATCCACCCATTTCATGCTGAAGCCCATTTTAATCATAACTGCTCGGAGAAACCGCCATTCAACTCGGTCGTAGGCTTTACTCATGTCTACTTTAAGAGCCGCCACCCCCTCCCTCCCTTGGGTCTTACGCTTAAGAAAATGATGGGCTTCGTAAGCCAACATTATGTTATCGGTAATCAGCCGACCCGGTATAAACGCACTCTGCGCGCTCGATATTAAACCCTCTAACATAGGCTTCAATCTATTTGCACAAACCTTGGCTGCAACCTTATAGAGAACATTACACAATGCGATAGGACGAAGGTCCTTCATGGATTCAGGGTTCGGTTTCTTAGGAATTAAAACCACAAACGTATCATTAGCTCGCTCCGGTAAGCGGGCTGATTCAATAAAACGACGGCAGAACATAGTTACCTCACTCCCGATGATGTCCCAAAAATGCTGAAAAAAACCCGGACCAAAACCATCCGGCCCCGGGGATTTGTCAGGGTGCATTTGGAATAAAGCAGCACGTACCTCCTCAACACTTACCACCCTAACTAGCTGTTCATTATCCTCAGGTTTTACCCTGCTTTTAATACAATTAATGACTTCTTCCATGTCCCCATTTTCAGCAGTAAACAACTGGCCGAAATAATCAGTAATTAGGCCACCAATCCCAGTTGCATCCTCTACCCACAAACCATCGTCATTCCGCAGCCGACCAATTTTATTTCTTCTTCTCCTTGTTTTAACTGAATTGTGAAAAAATTTTGTATTCAAATCACCACCCCTCCACCAATGCTCTTTAGCCCTCTGCTTCCAATATATGTGTTGCTGCTCAAACAAGGTGAGGAGTTCCCTTTCAACACAATTGTACTCGTCAATACTACCCCGGTCTCTACGAGCACGAAGATATTCCATCCGCCCCTTACACTTATCAATACGCCTTTGAAAATCCTTATTATAATTTCGACCCCAACGCCATACATCCTGATTACAAACCTCTATCCGAGATAGAACATCCATTCCTATTGTCTTGTGCCAACTGTGTTCAACAATTTCACGGCAGACATCTTCTCTTAACCACATGTTATCAAAACAAAACCGCCTTCGAAAAACGACCTGCTGCGTCATAACCGGTGTTAGCAAGATCGGCAAATGATCGCTATAAGGACACATAACAGATGTTGCTGTAGCTCCCTCAAATAGCGTGAGCCATGGTTCATTTACGCGGACCCTATCAAGCTTTTCTTCGATCATTGCTGGCGTGCCCCTGGATTTTTCCCACGTGAATTGGCAACCCATGAAGGGAAAATCTTGAAGACCACTATCGACAACTGCATCCTAAAAACCCTTAAGTAACCAGTCTGGATGCGGGGCTCTCCCTCGTTTCTCAGTCTGAAGTAGTAGATCATTAGAATCACCCATGACTACCCACGGAAGAGTGCTCAATCCTGCTAGAGTACGCAGAAAATTCCATGACTCCCGTCTTCGATGTCTTTCAGGGAAGCCATAGAAACCTGTAAAGCGCCAAACTGGACAGCCAACATCAATCACAACAGTAGCGTCAATATGGTTATTAGAGAAGCTAGTAACCTCAATATCCAGACTGTCAGCCCACAAGAGGGCTAAACCACCACGATGGCCCTGAGCCTCCACAACTAGCATATTTGCAAAACCCAACTGAACTCTAATCACTTCCATCTTTTGCTTATTACTGAAAGTTTCCATCAAGAATATCATCTTCGGCCTCTTTGAGCGGATCAAATCCGCTAAAACTCGAACTGCCGTCGGGTTGCCAAGCCCCCGGCAATTCCAAGCCATGAAACTCATTGATCTGGGCGGGTTTGCAGAGCCAAACCCGCCATCTCCAAGTTTTTTGAACTAGCATTTTCATAGTCCATAATAGTAACCAAAGATCCAGCACCCAAGCTTTCATGTTCAAACCTTCGCTTCTTCTGCTCAACACACACAGTGTCATGCACATCAGAAGGATCATTCGCTGGAACACAATCTGTCATAACTTCCTTTCCTTTATCAGAAGGCTTGTCATTATTACCTCCCTGAGTCCCCCGCATGCCCGAACACCTGTCAGTGTCAAAAGCCTTGGCTGGAGCAACCCAACTCTGCCTCTCGATGGTTGAAGCCGGTGCCACCCACCGCTGCCCAGTAAGCGGTGCACCCCTGCGTTGCCCTGCACGAAGCCAGGCACCGTATGGTTTCTCTATCACTTGGTCATTCCCACGAGGCATCTTGTGACAAAACTTCTCACCATGTCCTATTATACCACACCGGAAACAAAAGGTTGGGAGGCGTTTCATACCGGAACTCAACGATTGACCACGATCCATTATCTCCTTCAGTTTCATCTTGGATTTCAGAGGCTTTGACACATCAATAGAAACCCTAACTCTGTAGAACGTATGCATGGAACCATCGAAGTTTCTATCATCAGATTTAACAAACATACCTAGGAAAGAGCCAATAGCAGAAACAACAGCATCCGATCGAAAACCAATCGGCAACCCATGAATCTGGATCCAAAACTCAGCACATTGAAGTTCAACCGCGTCCGGATCCTGGGTCGGAAGGAGTCGACGCATAACAAACAGATTTTGCTCAAAACTCCAGGGACCATCATTCATCACTCGCTCAATATCTGTTTCATTATAAAAACGGATTAAGAACCGATGGGATTGTAACTGACTCATCGTGACACCAAACCCCGGTCTCCAAACTCCCGCCATAGTATCCTGTAGATATTGAAACTTGATAGGTTTATCATAGACCAAACGTCCTACAGCGTAGAACTCTTCCTCGTTCCCAGGTTGGTCGAGAGGAACGTTAGGAAGTTGCATGGAGAGATCTTCATCATCCACATCTGCTAATGTAAGATTACCACACAGACTAACAATGTCGGACGCCGCCATAAACACCGGCGAAGGAGAGCAACCACTTGAAAAAACCCTAGAACTGCGCAAAACGGCAAGAAAGAAAGACTCGCGAAGTCAGCGAGAGAGAAAACTCTGAGAGCTCTATCCAGAGATAGTTAATAACTTGCTTTTTAACTCCCAAATTTAATGAAAATAAGATTGCATTGGTAACAGACTAAATTTTAAAATGTTTTTTTTTTTTGAAAAATTTAAAAATGTTAATAAAGTTAAAAGTAAAATGTGGCTAAATCATTAATTTAACACTGAATCTAAAAGTATTAGCATAATTGATGATTAAATTAAGAAATAGTTTAAGTGTATGTAATAATAAAATAACATCATGCTTTTCAATAGTGTAAGCAGATCTTTTATATATATATATATATATATATATATATATATATATATATTCTCTTTTGTTGTGATAATTGAAAATGATAGCAATAATATGAATGGTCAAAATGAGTAAAAGTGTAAAATTAAAGCTTGATTGTTTGCTCATCATTCAAGTGATCATATGTTTGGAAAATGACAATATGGCTTTACGAAAAAATTAATGTACTTTTTCTGCTAAAAGTAGTCAAAATACAGTGGTTTAGGCAATAGGCATGCTGAGTGTATGTGGACCAGATAATCAATGCAAGATTTTCTAAGATAGTTTTGTGAATTTATACAGTTAAAAGTAGTCAAATTTATATTACATGTATCAAAATGATTTTCTAAACTTTTTAAAATTGATTAATAAATATAAAGTAATTGTTACTCATCATATATATCTAATATCATTAAACAAAATTATTGAAAACTATTCAATTAATAAGAAACAAATAATCAAATAAGTCTTGAGCTATTTAGAAAAAATCAATTGTACCAGCAAATTATAAAAACTTTAATATTAATTTTCAAACTCTTAAAAATTTTCAATTAGAATTTTTTTACATGTAAATTATTTGTTATTGCATGTTATGTTGACAGGCAAATTATTTTGTGGACCTTGGTCCACCTTGCAAGGTAGACGACCCTCAAAATACATAATTTACATATTGAATGTTCACAATTTATATACTAAGTGTTCGCAACTAAATGTTACAATTTACATATTGAATTTTCACAATTTGAATTGTGAACATTCAATGTAGACTCGGGTTCATAGTATAACTATTGTATGTTGACATGAGTATTACATGCAATGTTTATTTTTTATTTTTTGTATGCCGCATACTAATTTAAAGACAACTAGACAAGGAATCAAAATAAATGTTCTTACAAATAGTGTTGGTGTTTATTCTAATATAATTATAAGAATAAGTCTTTTGTAATATTGTTTTACATGAAATGGATAATACTTTCTAACTATATTATATATGATATTTTTAGGAATATATAGAAAAGTATTACATTTTAACTAAAAAGTATTACACATCAGATGTGAAACAGTCAGGTAGAGATTAAGTGATTTAGGAATTTGAGCTCATTAGCTAAGTACCAAAAAAGCCTACCTAACTACTTAGGATCTTTGTAACATGAAACAATACAAGAAAAGCTAGCTCCCTATATAGCAATCAAACTTGCAAACAACCTTCATATATTCCAATCAACACCTTTTAACTTTAAGGCTTTGAGTGTGTTTAGTTTTAGTGAATTTATGTTATATATATTTTTCAAAGATTCTGGTAACTTGATATAATTTAGCTTCCTTATTTACACTATTATTTGTTATAGATCATTTTTAACACAACACGGACAAATTTGCTACTCATTGTTCTGTTTCCCAAAAAGACTAATCCAGATTCCTTTGCCGATTATAGCTAGGCCTATTTGCCTATTTTGGGGAAAACATGTTGTAATTTGGGAAGATTAATAATAGAAGTAATAATGTTTAATTTAAAAATATAATTGTTTAACTTAATATACCACATAAACGCCACATAACATGGTAACCGGTTGAGGAAGAGATCGGATTAACCTGCTATTAGGTATAATTGAACAGATTTGGTTACTTGAGGGATCTAATTGTACATTTCCTGAGTTACAATGGTCTGATTGTATTTTTGTGTTCAGTTCGATGGTCAGTTTGAATTTTTTTATTAAACTTAAATCTTTTCAAATAATTATTAATATTTACTTACTCAAATTGAATACGAATTATTGTTTTGAATTTTTTTTTTTCAAAAATTAACATAAACAAATATTATTATAAAACATTTTTATTAGCCTTAAAGAAAACATTTAAGGCATCGTTATGGACATATACTAGTTTATATTAAAATGCATTCCTTTCTGCCATGATGCTACGTAGTTAAAAGCCTCTCCACTCCCGCAAATTTTATCATCGACCACGGACCATCAAGCATTGTGGTCCGTGTGACAAAACGACGTCGTTTTGATTAATGAAAACAGACGGATGAAACTGCCTCCATTCCGCGCAACTGCAGTTCCCTTTCAACACAACTGCAGTTCCAGACAAATGAATGGCCTCCGGCAACTACAGTATCAATTCAACACAACTGTAGAATCATTTGAGATGAACTGTAGTATCAGTTACGGACACAACTGCAGTATCAGTTCAACACAAATTCAGTATCGCTTCAACACAACTACAGTATCAGTTCAACACAACTGTAGTATCAATTACGGAGATTTACGAGAACTGTTTCTCTCACTTATTAAAACGACGTCGTTTTGTGACCTTGGTCCACAATGCACTGTGGACCGCGGTCCACGGTATAAGAACTGCTCCACTCCAGCCCTCAAGGTCTAAACGCTGTCAAACTAGATTACATCTTGGTGGCAATCATTTATTAGGGCATGTTTGTGTGCTCAACAATTATTTGACCGGGAAAAGAAGCAGAAAAGCAGGATAGACTAGGTGAAATTGCGCTTTCGGCTCCTTTTAGGCGTGCTTTCAAACAGTGCTTAATTGAATTTTTGAAAGCTCAATAAGTTTAGTTAATTTTAATTCGTTGGTGCCATCAATCATTAAAAGACCCTACGGTTGTAATCTAACATGTTGAATTTTGCGTCTTAAACTGAAAGATCATGCTTTAATTTGCTTGGATTTTAGGGATATGATGAAAATTTTCTTGATGGGCCATAGTCCGGAGATTCGAACCCATGACCTTTACATGGCTCTGATACCAAATTGAATCATGTGCTCCATTCAACTAAAAGCCTAAGCTGATAGTTGAATTGCACATTTATGTTTATATATTATATGCTCAACAATGATAAAACAATATGCTCAAATTAATAAAGACCAAAGCCTTCAAAAAAAAATAAATGAATATTAATGAAAAAAGAGAGAAATATTTGAATGTCTTCACAATCATATCATAATCAAACTTTTTAGATTTGGTGATTGTATATTAAGAAAAAATATTTTTCACTTATACTATACACTAATTTCAACACAACAGTTTTTAACTGTTTTTTTTTTTTAAAAACAACGGTTAAAAATCGTTTTCTTTGCGCGGGACTTACAACAACACTGGTTTCAACAATAAAAATTTTATCACAAAGACAACGATTTTAACCGTGGTTCTATCTGCATTTTTCTTGTAGTGATACATATACTAATATTCACATTTTATGTGATAATACAATTTTTAAGAAGTGTTTAATTTAAAGAATGTTTTTAGGTACTATGGCATTCTCAAAAATCTTGTCTAACCTAAAAATGCTTTACATTCCTTTGGGAAAAAAATTACATTATAATAATACTCATTTTACATGGATTATTTCATATAACTTGAACCGAATAACTCCTTAATACTCATTAGCTTCTTATGAATTCATCAATTAACCTTGTTACCTTATTACATGTTAAAATAAAATCACTTAGCAGTTAGCATTTAGCAATGAAATATGGAAAAAAAAAAGTGATATAAGATATATTAGAGAGTAAACTTTCTAGAGGAATACAGAACATCATTATTTTTGTCCGACTACAGATTTATTTAGTCATATGATTCCATATATTGAGACTAATTGTGCTTGTATCGAGTAGAACTTTAAAGCTTTTAGAACTCGAATTCGAGGACTCTGGTCATTTTATGATTTAGTTATTGTGCAATAAAATTTATAAACGATGTATAATTATAGTCAAATATTTTACGCGATCCAAGGAAGATCTAATGTTACTCGTCTCAACTGATGTGTGATAAATTGGCATGCAATTGGCAAATGATTACACATTACTATTTACATAAGTTTCTTTTGAAGTGACATTATTATCTTTAAATATCTTTTTAAATTTTTGTTTAAAGTAAATGCAAGTTTTAATTATTTTAATGGGTAATGACTAAAGTTGTGATTTGGTAGATTCGTAGTTTGAAAAGGCTCTGCAACTTTTGGAGTTATACACAATAGTCATTACACAAAGCAAGAATAATATGGCACCACCGTGAAGAAAGCTATATGAAGAGATATAAGCCAAGGATTAGGTTGATGGTGACATCAAATTATTGAATGAGTTATGTCAAAGTAAATCTTTTTTAGAGTTGGGTTAAAAATTGGTGTGTATTGTTTCAATGTTTTAAGTTTTTGATATAAATTATCAACAATAAAAAGAATAATAAAGTCATTTTTTTAGAGCAAACATAGTACTATTGATTGATTAGTTAGTACTTACATGGTAAAATAAGATGGTTTTTTGGTAGATGACTAATTTGTTAATTTTTATTTTATTTTTGTTTTATCAAATTGTTAAATTCTTTGCAAAACAAAAAACAAAAAGAAAAATTGCTAAATTTAGACTAAAACGTTGAAAAGGGAAGCTTCTTTTTTTTTCTTTTTTTTTTTTTTTTGGTACTATCCACTCTATTACAAGGTACATGCAATATCTATTCAATATACTTTCTCCAGTAGTCCAAAGAGTTAATACCCATCACCGTGGGAAGCTTTTTAGATTAGTAGGAATATTGCATTTATTTAGTTCAAAAGATTATTTTTCCCAATTTTTATATTATTAATTCATATTTATATACGGAATACTAATTTGTATGAATAATAATAATAATTTATATTAAATACATTAATTACCTTTAATCAATATGTATATAATATATAATTAAAAATATAAAATGAAAAATCTATTTTCTATCTTCATTTTAATCATATTACAAATAGACAAGCTAAGTCTCAAATCGAGTTATTGGCCATATCCGAACAACAACAACAACAATTTTTAAAATTAAATTACTATTTTGGCCATAAGAATAAAATAGGTATTTTAAGCCATTTCCTTTCCCCAACAAATTATTGTTTATATGTGTGAATCAGAATAAATAAATTATTTATGTTTAAGTCTTAATTTTGTTTCTAACATTAACTTAAAATTATAATTATAATATTTACAATAGTATCTTTTATTTTTCGCATTTATTCTAACTCTCACATATGAATAATAATTTGTTGGAGAAGAAAAATAAATAAAATACTTATTTTCTCTTATTTTTAATAGTCCAAAACATCAATTCAACATAGAGGGGGAAAAAATTTCACTTTGAAAATAATTGAGTGGATAATGTTGATACATTAATAATTCAGGATAAAATGTGCTATAAGCATATAATTCAGAGAAAAAGTGTTGTTTTCCCAAAAACTTGTCTATGCTTCAAATTTTGAATATTCTTATGGTTGAGTAACATAAGTCCATGATTTTATATATATAAAGAAGTACATATTCAATCCCACTTCCTAGATGTAAATTAAAATTTTTAAAAAATTAAAAGTAAAGAACAGTGGGCTTAAAATAAAGTTACATTAATTATTAATATTGCAATTAAAATTATACATATCTAAATGAAAATATTATCATGAAAAAATTAAAAATTTGAGCTTCATTTGAATTTCATATCAGATAAGAATATATACTTATATTTAAAAGAAAAGATTTCGCAACTCCAATTATCGTTTTTTGTAAGGACAACGCCAATTATTATTCCTCTTCATTCTATCTTCTCCTTCTTCTTCTTCTTTATATATATATATATATATATATATATATATATATATATATATATATATATATATATATATATATATATATATATTTCATTCAAATCAGTAAATAAAAAATTTAAAAAATAAAATAAAATAAAGAAGGGTCTTTAAAGAAATTGTTTGACTTTGAACTAAAAATTGTGGGATTTGTTCCAATTTCCAAATGTATTAGACACTAATATATTTTGTGATAGAGTTAATTCCATTTTTTGTCTTAGATTTATAGGTGACAGTCTACTTTTAGTTCCTTCTTATTAAAAATTGTGGCGTGACCATGTCTAGTCCTCCGTCAACAAAATCAATGAAATATTGTTAAATACAATAACATTTTGATCTTTTTTATACAAAGTAAATTGACCGCTATATTTTTTATGTTTATTTTTTTGAAAAAATTCATAATTGAAAACTGAAATGTACTTATATTTAACGACTTTTAAATTATTTTGCTGATAGGGGATCAAAAATGGTACGTCACAATAACGCTAGGAATAAAAGTGGACTGCCATCTATAAATTTAGAACAAAAAATGGAATTAACTCTTTTGTGATATAATTTCAATTCTTTTCACTTAAAACTAAAATTGGACAGCAATATTCCAATCTCATCAGAGCTCAAAATTTAAAGATGGTTTGAAGCATCCCATTATTCCCATCCTTTTTTACATCTCCAAAACAGGCCAAAGTTTAATTTCCATATATATAACCCTCCATCCCCCACCCCCGAAAAAAAATTTGCTTTTTACAAACCCAATCTTCATTCAGCCTCTAAATCTTTTAAAAGGAAAATAAATTTTTCATAAAACAAGATGTAACATAAATCAATTTTTCTTCATTCAAATCATCCGATGTATACAAGAAGCCGGAAAAGGCTTTAGCTAAAACTTGCTAACTAGCAGTACCAAAATTGTTAAGAACCGCTTTAAGTACTCTCTACCATGCTTTGTACAATCCCAAATAGGAGAAGAAAGAGAAAAATTATGGTGGTCAGGACTTCATATATAAGCAGTGCAGTGCATTATAGGCGGTGGTAACATGAATTGATGAAACTTGGCCTTTTGGATATAGGTGTTGAAGGGAGATGAATTAATCATGCCAGCATAGGAGCATGACCACACATCTCCTAATGATGTAGAGCCTAGCCCTTTGTTTTCTTAGGACACCTCCCAGCCCTCTGCTTGATGATGAGATCCTCCTCTTGGAGCCTCCCATGCTGCTGCTCATCATCTTCATATCTTCAACCAAATTAGATAAGAAAAATTAAGTGTGATTGATTGATGGATTGGGGAACTTTGTGTTTGGTGTGGAGTTGGAAAGATGAAGTGATCGAATTGAGGATGGAATTGAATGAGAGCTTGGGGGAGGTCTTATAGAATGTGTGGAGAATGGTCCCAAGTTGAATATAGGGGCATCTCCCGGGGTGTGGGGGTGCAGGCCCCCCCCCCCACCCCCATAGGCCCCAACTCATCACCATGCCCAGACAGTCCGGTCCCCAAAGGGTCCACTTCCCACTTGAGATTCCCTAACCCTACCAAGAGAGGACAAATAATTTATGTTGTGAGTAGTGAAATTTATTATTATATAAATTAAATAATATATTCAAACTCCTATTCCGTATTCAATTGATTCTTGTCCTTTGTCTGTGATTAAGGGAGAAATTTGTCTCATGATAAAAAACTATTTAAATTTATTTAAATAGATTGACTTAATTGTTCATTTAAAAAAGGAGTTAATGCCACGTATAGAGTCCTCTAAGTATAGTGGTTTTGTCACCTTTAGTCCTAAATTTTCAAATTAACCATTTCTGGTCTTTCGATTTTCAAATTTAACCATTCGTGGTCCATGTTAATCACTCATGGTCCTTCAACTTTCGAAATTTAACTAGTCGCGGTCCTCTTGAAAGGACTATGGCTGGTTAAAATTTAATAGTTGAAGGACCACGGGTGATTAACTTGGATCATGGAGTGTAACAATTTGAATGTCGAAGGACCACGGGTAGTCAATTTGAAAGTTTAGGACTAAACGTGGCAAAATCACTCTACACGGAGGAACTCAGATGGTATTAACTCTTTAAAAAAAAATACTTTCAAATAAAACTTTTTAAAAATAGTTTTCTTCCTTCAAATTTGACAACGATTGAGGGATGATTACGTTAGCAACAATTGAAACATAATAAATGATATTTGTATTTACATTTGGTGAGAGGGTCAAATATGCTCCTAAATTTTACATCAAAAGTCAATTAGACACATCTAAACTTTTTTTTTTGAAGGTAAACGTAGCTATTCCATTAATTCATAACATAAAACGTTTACATCCACGATCAATGAAATGGTAAACCATTCCTTACAGTCAGACATAGAAACAACTTTTCTAACTATGTTATAGAAAACTTGAATCGCAGACTGTTTCATAACTAGGAAGCTATGTTCCTTCAAGGAGCTTAAAGCTTCATCAAAGATCTGGGTCTCCGTCATTATTCTTTTTTGCTCGCCCAGGATAAGATCAACACTTTCCGAAACCAAACTAAACGATTTATGCTAATGATAATGAAAAGCTCGTGAAAGTAACGAGAGAAAAAAAGCCCGTGAAAGTAACGAGAGGAAAACACAATAATAGAGAAAATAAAAAGTGGTAAAGCCAAAGTAGGGTTGGGAGTTCACGACTACCAACACAAACCCCAATACCTACCTACTATTAATTTATTCAAAGGGAAAGAAAACGGAAGAAGAAGATGTGTGGCGGTGGACGGAGGCGGACGGAGCTGCGACGGTGGTCGAGGCGAAAGAAGAACGAGAGCAAATGTAGGAGGTGACCAAAACCGCCGGCTCAAAGCTCCATTAGAGCTCCGACCGGAGGCCGGCGGTGGAAGCCTAAGTTGAGCAGTAGAGAAAGGCTTTTTGTTTTAGAGAGAAAAGGGAGGCAACATTAGGGTTTCCTATTCATCCTTCGTCAGACACATCTAAACTTTTAAAAAGTACAATAATTAAACACTCAAACATGTCAAATTGAGTCAATGAAACCCAAGAATCAGTAAATGACATGTTGTTACAGGTCAAGCATCACTCTAGTTAAAATCCGGAGGTCGACAACGGCTCGATCGTCGTAGATCGCCATCTCCAGCGAAAGGCGACCAAAAGGTCCCGAGGGTGACCAGTAAAGGTCTTTTTTGCCGGAGAAGGCGACCGTTACTAATCACCCTCGCCGGAGAAGGTGACCTTTTAGTCAATTGTGATGCATGTTTTCCGATAAGATTTTACCAGTAACTTGTTGCATGGTTATCGGTATATTTGACTTATTTGACAAAAAATAACATGTTTGATGGTTTAATTATACTTTTTAAAAGTTTAAGTGCCTAATTGACTTTTGGTATAAAATTAATGGGCTTATTTGACAATTTTTCCTTTTAAGTTTTAACATGAGATCAAATCAATTAGTCACTAATAATGATTGTGGGATTAAATTTCTTTTTCATTATTAAATTGTTCGCTTTAATTAGTGGTTATATATGTTTACATTAAGAGAATTAAATATTATTAACTTAGCGTATTTATAATTAATTAATTATAATGAATCAAACATATTGTGTCATGACTCACCATCTGACCATCATCTTGCTTCTTTCATAGCATTTTGAAGTTTCCCATGCTCCAAGTGACCATCCAATTTTGGAAAGTATTTATTGATTTTTGCTACAGCATTGATTTTTGCTACAGCATGCATGTCAACAAGGACTTTTGTTTTTTTTTTTTTTAATAACCTAAGTTTTTTAGCGAATCATGAGGAGGTAAATTAAGTCAATTTAGCTTTGATACTCGACACAAAATTGTACATTTCTATGCACAAGGAATTCAACGCAAACCCAAATCCAAACCTCCAATGTTTGAGACAAGAATATAGCACTACCCTACCACTGGAAACAAGTCTTTAAGTAAGATTTTTCATCTACTCAACCCATGCTTGAGGTTGGACTTTTGTTTACTTTGAGAGAAGAGTATTATTTCAATTTTGAAAGTTAAATAATATAATAGCACATCAGATCAAGAGACTTATATTAATTAATACGGAGTAATAATAAACCTTTCTTAGTAGGCTCTGTTTGGCAGAGCTTATTTAGGAACTTATAGCTTATTTTAAGCTACTAATAAGCTATAAGCTCTGTTTGGTAATGTTCCTAAAATAAGTTAGTAGCTTAAAATAGGAGCTTATTTTTGAACGCTACCTAAGATAGCGTTTCAAAATAAGCTATTAGCTTCCTAACTTTTTTTCCATCTTTAACCTTATTATTTTAAAGAAATGACATCATTTACCCTTCCCAATTAAAACCCTTTTCTATTCTTATTTATTCGCAATTTTCACGCTAATCGCTTCATCTTCATTCACTCTCCGCAGAAGCATCGCCCATCAGCCACCTCGCTCCGCAGTCTGCAACCGGCCAATCGCAATATCATCCGTCTGTAGGTATGTATATATTTATTTTGTTGTATTACTTGTATATTTTTTTTTCTATTGCATCTCGTATATCCGTAAGCTTGTATATGATATATATTTCATTGTATTACTTGTATTACTTGAATGGTTGGACTGCGTGTATATGATATATATTTCATGTATTCCTTCATTTTATTTATTTATTTATATATATATATATTAATGTAATCTGCAGTGTTTTTGATATAATATATATATTAATTTAATCTACAGTGTTTTTGATATAATATATATATTAATGTAATCTGCAGTGTTTGTTTTTGATATAATATATATATATATATTAATGAAATCTACAGTGTTTTTGATATAATGTAATTTGAAGAATTAAAGTAAGTTTCTGCAGTGTTTGTAATCTGTAGGATTCTACCCAAGTTTTATCAATGTAATCTGCAGTGTTTGTTTTTGATATAATATATATATATATATTAATGAAATCTACAGTGTTTTTGATATAATGTAATTTGAAGAATTAAAGTAAGTTTCTGCAGTGTTTGTAATCTGTAGGATTCTACCCAAGTTTTATCAATGTAATCTGCAGTGTTTGTTTTTGATATAATATATATATATATATTAATGAAATCTACAGTGTTTTTGATATAATGTAATTTGAAGAATTAAAGTAAGTTTCTGCAGTGTTTGTAATCTGTAGGATTCTACCCAAGTTTTATCAATGTAATCTGCAGTGTTTGTTTTTGATATAATATATATTAATGAAATCTGCAGTGTTTTTGATATAATGTAATTTGAAGAATTAAAGTAAGTTTCTGCAGTGTTTGTAATCTGTAGGATTCAACCCAAGTTTTCTCAATGTAATTATATTCGGAAGAATTCACAAGATGACATGATGTTTAATGTGTTTGAGCAGCATCCAGATTACATACCGCCCGATGAACTTCAAGATTCAAGTAGTAATACCTCCACCAACGAAAGTTTAAGTCAGACCTCTACTGAGATGAAGGAGATTCGCAACAATATTGCAACTTCATTATGGGATGCTAGATCATGATTTGCTAATAGTTTTATTTTCAAACGTTAAATTTTAATATGTAAACAAACAAATTTAAATTTTATGAAGATGCCATTTTTAGTCTTTTTACATTTATCAGCTTATCAAAAAGCTAATTTTACCAAACACTTTTAAGCATAACAGCTAGCTTAACAGCTCACCTGTTTCAGCTTAACTTATAGCTTTTCAGCTTTCAGCTCCTTTTCAACTTTCAGCTACCTTTTCAACTAGGTTTGCCAAACATAGCCGTAGTGTTTATTACTGTCAGCATCAGCAATTCCATTCTCTTATTAGTTTTTTTTTTTCCCCATACATTAAACTTTCTGTCAAGTATTCATGCATACTATATATTTGTGTGTGTTCGTGTTTGTGCACATTATATTGAGGTATCATTCTTGATTTCTTAACTACAGTAGGATTTCAAAAAAATAAAAATAAAATTTATAGGAACTCTTTTTTTTTTTAAATACTCATGATTTTTTACAACATAGTATATATCTACTTTCTCAAACATTCCAGCACAAAGAATTTAAGTCCCTACAATCGAAATTCAAACATATGATCACCCATTTGGAATGATAATTAGGATGTCATGACACTACATGGTAGTTGGCATAATAATGTTTTTTTTTTAGTTCTTAATTATTAATTTAATCATTAGCTTTCTGAATCAACAAAATTCACTCTAAAATGTCCTTACTTGTATAAGGGTAGTGAAGTACTGAAGTTTGGTAGAATGTACAAAAGTGGGTGCATATTGAACATTTTGAACTACATTTGAATTGATTGATATAAAAAGTAAAGTGTTTGGTTTTGAATAAATTAAAGTCGATGACTAAAAATGAAAATATAATTATATATAGTCGAGAAATCAAAAATGATATTAACACTATATATATATATATACATACATACATATATATATATATATATATATATATATATATATATATATATATATATNTATATATATATATATATATATATATATATATATATATATATATATATATATATATATATATATATATATATATATATATTCTGTCTTATTTTGTAAGCTAAGAGATAATTGTATTTTATACAATTTTTAAGAAAACATGTCGTATATGATATTACTGTATTATATTGCTCACCTAGAAAAGTTTAAAGGATTGAAATGAAGGATAAATTGGAAAGTAACAAATTTAATTGTGTCTAAATTAATATAATTGACATTATTTTAAAACAAACTAAAATTAAAAAAACAAAAAAAAAAAGTAACACAAATTAAGTGGGACGTAGTGATGAGTATCATGTATATATTGGCATATGGCATAGACATGCATATACAAATTTGTATAGTATATGCATTCTTTATATATACTCACCCACATATATAATAACTATGCCTTTACTTAAACAATATGGGAAGGGATTGCATAGTCTATTAGCTACCCTACAATGGTGCTGATGAAATGAAAAACAAATCATAATTATTTGTGAAAGGAAACCATTTCTTATTAGTATAGGTTTGTTGTTGGATCCACCTAAACAAGCAGTGGGATAATGGACAAATTCATCAGTTAAATCCTACTAAACAATGCATATTATCTTTAACCAACTTTTTATACCCTTATTATAATTTTTATGCATAACATATAAAGCATTTTTCTATAAAATAGATATTAAAAGCATTAAATTGTTATTTAAATGACACTTAACAATATTAAAATATATTGATATCGTTATATGCCATTCTACGTATATATTGAAATACTTAATAGTTTATAAATACTCATAATTAATTATTTTACTAACAATATTTATAAAAATAAAAAATGCAATTAGTTTATCAAATCAAGTAATACAGTTAGTTAATAACTAATAGCTAATATAATAAGCTAACAACCGATTGCCAATGATTAACCATTAGTAACTAAATAAACACCTTCTAACACCTAGATATCACAAAAATACAATACAAGGAAACACAAAACAAGCAAAATGTATAAATATAAATCACAGTGTATTTACAAATATTTTTAAAAATATTTAAAAGTATTAACTGTCCGATAGCTCTTTTTAGAAAATCACTACTACAGAAATCACATACAACGTCGGCTATTTAACGTCGGCTAAATCATTACCCGACGTTAAAGGTTCGTTAACTAATTAAAAATAAATAAAAACTCTTTAAAGTCGGTTATTAGGTAATAACCGACGTTAAAGGCATGCCCTAAGACGACTACGCAATACGACGTCGACTAAACGTTTAGCCGACGTCGTATTGCATATGAAATCAGTCCACGCACGATATGACGTCGGCTAGGAGATTAGCCGACGTCGTATCGAATATGAAATCAGTCCACGACGCGATACGACGTCGGCTAGGAGTTTAGCCGACGTCGTATCGCGTGAAATTATATTTTTTGAACCTAAAACGTCGGTTGTTTATAGTAACCGACGTTGTAGGGCTTTTAATCACTACTACAGAAATGGTCTCGGCGATTTTTTACATCTTCCTCACGACTTAGCCATATCTGCTTCTCCATCTTCCAACCTCAAACACACGCAGAACTCACAGCCTTCCCACCAGATCCCACGCCCAACTCCGCTGCCTCTACTGCAATCCTTCACTCCTTCCAGCATCGCCGCCGATCGCCTCACGCCTCTCCTTCGCCGTCCAGCTCTGATCCGTCGCCTCCATCCCATCGCCCTCAACTCCATCTTCTCCGAGACGCCGCCTCCGCCCCTGGCCATTAGCTACGTCGCCGCCGGTCTACAACCCTCCGTCGATCTGCAACTACGTCGTTTCGGAGCAGTAGCCGAGACCAACACTGCCTCCCCTACTGATCTGCTTCATCAAGATTTCTACCACCGCGACGCAACCATGGGCTCTCCTGCAACGCCGACGTTACCACCCCCTCTGCCCCAGCCACCGCCGCCCAAGGTTTGCTTTGTTTGTTTAGGGTTTCTCACAAATGTTGTATATGTGAATTTCAGTTCTATTTAGGATTTCCTATTTGTTGTTTTACTATATATACTGTAGCGAATTTATGAATTAACCTTACTAAACTTGCGAAAAAAAATGTATATGTGAAAGGTATGTGCTACTTGGACAATTAGTCATTTAGTCCTGGAAAACAAAAATCTGTTATTGCTTTTATTAATTTTGATATTATTTGATATTATAAATATAAATTGTACAGGTTTTGGATGTGATTGTGATAGCTATATATATTTGAGCAGGTTTTGGGTGTAAATAGAAAAATAAATTAAATATTTTTGCCAAAAAACTACCCTAGTCGGCTATTTAGAATAGCCGACGTTGTAGGGTATTCTTTTTATTTTTTAAAACCATCTACAACGTCGGCTATTCTAATTAGCCGACGTTGTAGGGTTTTTTTTTGTTTTTTAAATTACCTACAACGTCGGCTTTTTGTAAAGAGCCGACGTTGTAGGGTATTTTAGTAGTTTTTAAATTACATACAACGTCGGCTATTTATAAAGAGCCAACGTTATAGGGTATTTTATTAGTTTTTAAATTACCTACAACGTCGGCTATTTGTAAAGAGCCGACGTTGTAGGGTATTTTAGTAGTTTTTAAATTACCTACAACGTCGGCTATTTATAAAGAGCCGACGTTGTAGGGTATTTTATTAGTTTTTAAATTACCTACAACATCGGCTATTTGTAAAGATCCGACGTTGTATGGTTAACTTACAACGTCGGTTAACATTTAGCCGACGTTGTATGTGTACCTTACAACGTCTGTTAAAATTTAGTCGACGTTGTATGTGTACCCTTACAACGTCGGCCAAATCAACGTCGGATTTTAGCCGACGTTAAAGGGTCCATTTAGCCGACGTTAAAAGTTGTCTGTGTAGTAGTGAATACAGTTTAAAAAACACACAGTGAATACAGTTTAAAAAAAATTAGTGAAACGATTCCAAAACATTTTTATAAAGTTTATGTAAACATTTGAGATGAAATGTGTTAGAAACATAAAAATACTCACCCGAATTACTATGTATCATGGTTTAACACAACACAAATGTTCATATATATGTTAACAATATTGTTGCCGCACAAATAGCTCAGTTAGTACTCATGTGGTAGATGATGATGTATAAATGATGAGTGTAAAAGAGGGTGTAATGTCGTTCCGCTGAGGATTGGGGCTATGGCACGTAATTGTGTGAATTACCAGGCACTAGAGTATATGAATTAATAGAATCCAAGCAACAAAGACTGAATGATGTGGAATAAAAGAAAGCAATTGATTAAGGTGTAAATTGTATGATAAAGGTATGAGCTAGATTAGGAAGATTGTAACCTTGATGTTCTAACAAACTCAAAATTAGGGAAGAAATAATTAACCAAGGGATTTATGGGCAATGCACAAAAGAATTCAACTCAGCTACTTTCGTAATCAATAAGCGAATTAGGCTGCAATTGCCCCACTGTCGTGATGCATCAATCATAACCTTAAGCTCCTAAGCATTGTAAGCCCCCAAAATTACCTCTACTTTCATAGCAGGAAAATTAGGTTGAAATTGGTAAGGCTCGAGGTCTCCATCCAACTGTCGTTGTAATGAATCCCTCTCCAAGACTAGCAATTAATTGTGGCCACAAATCAATTAACAAGTACGAAGAAATCCCAAAATCAACATAAACCCTAGGTAAAAGATTCAATCCCTTTATGCAATTAATCATAAATCGAACATCAAGATTAACAATGGACCCCTAATCCAAACCCATAAGCGAATTACTCAAGCATGGTTAAAGTAAACAAAGCAAAGCAATAATAAATAACCATAAACATTGCAAGAAATAAAAGGGAAGAGAAACTTAACTGATAAAGAACAAATCCAACTTCAATCCAAGATTCTAAGCTTGAAATTAAATAATCTGATGTATAACTAATCTAAACTATGCTAGGGAAATATAAAGAGAAGGGAAAATAAACTAAAACTAACTAGGGTTCCGAACTCTGTAAGGGAACCTCCTTTAATTGTAGAGAATAGGTAGTATATATAGGAGATAGATGGGCCTTGGCCCATTAGGCAACTTTCAATTCTTTTCCAATTTGTATTATTGTTTCCTTTCTTCCTTGTAATTCCCTTTTCTTCCAGAACTTGTCCAAAATGTTCCAAAAACTCTTCCTTTGCTGCTCCTTGTGAATAATTCAACTCTTGGGATAATATAACACACAAACAATTCTCAATTTCATTAGGATAAAGAAAATAAGCACCAAAACAACTAAAATAAGGGGTGAATTATTGTACAAAATAGCAGATATCAGTAGATTGTGGATAGATACATTGTTAACGATATTATTTTTTATCCAAGCGGGATACATGGTTGGATGAAGATATCGTATGTTCAGATAACAATAACAAACATACGGTAGAGAACATATATACACAGTCTATGTATGCTAGGAAGTATAAGCAACCTAGAACACTACTAGTACATGGAGTCCTAATACGCACCCGCAAAGTCATGGTGGAAGAGAGACGACATTGAGTTTGTCTCGTAGGGGAAGTGAACCGTGAACTGGTAAGGTCCTTGGTGAAAATATCAGAGAGATGATCCTTAGTAGAGATAAACTTAATAGCTAAGTCACCAAAAACCACCTTGTCCCGCACAAAATGGTAGTCAATCTCGACGTGTTTAGTCCGAGCATGAAATATAGGATTAGCACACAAATAAGTAGTGCCCATATGTTGTCACACCACAAACGAGGAGAAGAAGGCATTGCTATCTCAAGCTCACGAAGAAGAGAAACCAACCATGTTACTTCAGCCGAAGCATCCGCCAGCCCCGGTAGAGGAGCGAGCCATAGTCTGCTGCTTCCGACAGGACCAGGAAATCAAATTACTCCCCAAAAAAATTGTAAAGCCACTGGTGGACTTCCTATCAACGGACAACCAGCCCAATGGGAGTCCGAGAAAGCATGAATAACTGTCGAGTCAGACTTAGAGACGCGGAGCCCATAAGCCAAAGTACTCTTAACATAGCAAAGAACATGCTTAAGATCACTACAGTGCGCCTTAGTAAGAGAATGCATAAACTGAAACAACCTGTTTACCGCATATGATAGATCGGGACGCGTGATCGTAATATACTACAAAGCACCAACCAAACGCTTGTAAGCAGTAGGATCAGACAATACCACAGAGTCGGAGATAGACGCTCGAGAAATAGCAGTTAGAGTCAATATAGGCTTATAGTATTCCATACTAGCATGCTTAGGAATGTCCCCCATGTAATGCCGTTGTGAGAGCACAAGACCACCATCCACAGGCACAGTCTCAATGCCTAAGAAAAACCGAGGGATCATAAAAGACCTGAGTTAGGGAATTAAAATGCTTGTGATGCATAGAAGATATTACTCTCTTGATGAGGAGTTGGAAGAAGAGGCTCAAGATGAAGAACCCTTATTTGAAAGACCAGACGACCCAACATGGGCGATTTTATTAGGGAAGGGAAAGAGAGCTCAAGTCCAAGTCTCGGAGGCCCAAATCGTTAATGATAAGTCAGGACAACAAAAGAAAACTAATAACTCGAAGGGAAGTACTAGTAACAGAGATAAGGGTCGAAGTACTGTGGAGCGTAGTAGGGATCCTCAAAGCAAGCAGTAGAAACAAAGAGTCACACGGTGGTAAGGGGTTTTGAGAAGGGGAAACGGGTGGTAAGAACGACGATAACAGAGGAAGGATGCATGGAGGAAGAAGTGGTTCCCAAGATGAGGATGGAACTCATCATTAGGATCCCCTAGACATCGAAATGGAGGAGGATACTACTTTCGTTAATAGAGACTCTGTGAATGACATGGTGGGTGATGACTGCCCTTCGATGTCTACTTCAGCGACGACGGTCGTTTAGTGTGCTTCTTTGTGTCATTGTGGTTTCGTCTTTTTGGGTGTGCTTATGAAGATTATTAGTTGGAATTGCCAAGGGGCCGCCTCCAGGAGTTTTAGGCGTGCCTTTCTTCAACTCATAAAGGATCGAAAGCCTGACTTGGTTGGGTTTATGGAACTGAGAATTTCTGGAGACTCCGCCAACGGAGTCTGTAAGAACTTTGGTTTTGAAAACTGGATTAGAGTATAAGCGGTTGGTTTCAGCGGAGGCATTTGGATTCTTTGGAGAAACAATCTGTTGGTTGAAGTCATTGCGACTAATCCCAAATTCGCTTTGATAAAGGTAAGACAAGGAATTGTGAAGCTAGGATTGATCTCATTTATGTATGGGGGTCCATCGCATAACCTTAGGCAGAAGCTTTGGGATGGGCTTTTGCATAATATGATATGCATGGAGGTGAATGACTGAATGGCTTACAGTAGGTGACTTTAATGAGGCCACTGGCATTGATGATGTTAGTAATAACAAGGGGACCCAATTTCTCCATACCATTTTGTGTTGTGTATTGAAAGACTGGGACATATCATCAGTGAGGCCGTGACACAAGGCCATTGGAAATGGATTAAGGTGTCTAAAGACGGCCCGAGCATCTCGCACCTGTTCTTTGCTGACGATATGGTCTTATTTGCGGAGGCTGAGGAGGATCAAATGTGAAATATGATGGAGCGCCTCGACAAGTTTTGTAAGTCTTCAAGACAGAAAGTGAATTAATTAAAATATAACGTTTTTTTCTCTAGTAATGTGTGTAGGGAAGAAGTAGAACGGCTTGCAAACTTAGCAGGAATGCCTACAACTGATGATATTTGACGTTATTTGGGGTTGCCCTCGCTGGATGGACGCATTACAAGAGATCACTGTAAGAGCATCATTGACAGAGTTCACACCAAACTTGAAGGATGGAAGTCAGGCTTTCTTAGCCTAGCTGGAAGGCGAGTGCTTGCACAGTCAGTGCTTAACGCGATCCCATGTTATTCCATGCAAACTATGTTAATTCCCAAAGAAGTCTGCGACGATATTGACAAGATGGCCAGGAACTTTACATGGGGAGGGGATGGCCAGCGTAGGAAAACTAGTTTGGTTAAATGGGACACCGTGACGCTACCAAAGGAGGAGGGTGGCCTAGGTCTCAAGACCATGCGAAATATGAATATGGCGCTGCTTGCTAAGTTAGGCTGGAGAGTTATAAGAGAGGGAGGGAAGACGTGGGCCCAGGCTATCACGAAGAAGTACATGAAAACCGGGGCTTGTATATCAAACATAAAAAGGAAGAGGAACGACTCGAATACTTGGAAAGGAATTTGTGCTGCAACTCCCTTGCTCGAGGCAGGAGTCAAGAATGTGGTTTGGAATGGATGAGATACCTTTTTCTGGATGGATTATTGGCTCGGGGATACGACTCTAAGAAAATGGATGATAGGGCCGCTCAACAAAGGTGACGAGAATTTGAGAGTTGGCGATGTTTGGCTCGAGGAGGGTAGATGGAACTAGGACTGTATTAATGGCTCCCTAAGTCATGATAAGCGGAATCAACTGATCGGAGTGGTCATTCTAAGAAATAGCAACAATTAGGACGTCCTAGGCTGGAAAGCTAGCGAAGACAACACGTTCACCACCAGATATGCCTATAAGCTTTTGGTGAAGAAAAATAAGGAGGCAAACAACAAAATATGGAAATGCATATGGAGCCTCAAGGTGCCCAACAGAATGCGCACATTCATGTGGCTAGTTAATTAGAGGAAGATTATGTGCAATGTAGAACGGAAAAAACGGGGCTTTACATAGGACAAAAGATGTAATATCTGCTGAGCGGAAAGAGAGGATGTGGATCATGTCATCCGAAAGTGCCGAGGAGCTAGAGAGATATGGCGTAGACTCAACGCGCCTGATGGCTCAGGTAACTCTCAAAACCTTGACTTTCATCAATAGTTAACTACTAACTTGGGAACAAGGGTGGTACAAGGAGAAAACACAACAACTCTAGGTTCGCCATTACTGCTTGGTGGATTTGGAGATGGAGGAACGAAACCATCTTTAAAGACGAGACATCTGATGTTAATGACAAGATGGCCTAGCTGCGACGCCAATTTAGCGACATCGAGGCAGCTCTCGAAAGGAGCTCGGATCCAAAGGAAAGAAGGCGGTCGGATGGTAGAAGATGCTACCCCTAGAACCCACCGAGGCTTGACTGGATCAAAGTCAATACAGATGGCTGCTCCGAAAGACATAACTGCAGAGCTACATATGGAGGAGTGATCAGAGACGAAACCATGAAGTTTCTAGGAGCCTTCTCCAAGCAGATTAGAACATGTGGAGCCATGGAGGCTGAACTATGGGGGATTTATATTGGGCTTAGAAAGGCGTGGGAACTTGGATACCGGAAAGTTATATTGGAGGCTGATAATGCTGCATCAGTCCGGTTGGTCGACAAGAATGTGGATTACGACGAACCGGGAAGGAATACTGTGGAGATGTGCAGAGTTTTCAAAGACAGGATATGGGAGATTGATTTCAGCCACATTCCAAGAGAACAAAACCAAGTGGCGGATTGGATAGCCAATTATGCCGTAACTGATGATGAGGAAGAACGATTCTTCGTGACAACCACTAGCTACATGCAAAGATTGCTACGCGAGGATGAGCTTGGATTGATTGGCAGTTCGAATACAGTGAGGATCAACTACTGATCTTGGATTTTTTCCTCCCTTATTTAAAAAAAAAAAGTTTACTTTTAACATTTTCAAATCATTTATGGATTGATAGGTTACTTTTTATATCTTAGCGGTTAACACCTTAGAATTATTGGATCAACTAGGCTAGTGGTGACTTAATTGTGAAGAGGTGAAATCGTAGGATGTAGTCTTAATTAACTTACAAACCCCTAATGAGGTGTTTAGTAGGATAGGTATAGAATTGTAATTTCATTCTTAAAATCCATGAAATTGCAATTCTATGGTTTGGTTGGAGACTTGGAGGGAATTGCAATTTCACGTAATTAGAATTCTCTCCAACCATGGAGCAATTCCTAAGTTCCCCTCTAAATATTGCAATTCCACACTTTATGGAATTATAATTTCATGATAAATTATCATTTTATCATTCCTAACGTCCCATCTAATATGTTAATATTAACAGGTCATGTTTGTATTTGGTTTTAACATGTTTTGCGTCAACCAATTAACACGAATTGTCACATTTAAAGTGAACAACTCCAATAACAATCGCTCTAACGTCACTGTGACTTCTCTAACAACTTAAATCTCATATTCTCATTACTTTTCAAAATGGACCACTCTGGGCAGTTTGACATGCAAGAATCATCAGTTGAAGATATCATGGAGTATGTAGTCATGTAGGGGTTTAATTCTTAAATTGTTCTCTTGTATTGAAATAATTAAATCACAGAAATGAGGACCAACTGAACTGGATGTCCCCTCCATTGCCCAAGAGAGTAGAGACAGGCTGACAAATAGACTTGGGGCAGATAGATATAGCTACAACTAGCCGCATCTCCGCCGTGGACCGCCGCAACTACTGGCCGCGATATTACGATTCAATTTCATCTTGCTCTGTTCACTTAATGGAGTGTTTGGTAGGATGAAATTGTAATTATTTTTACTATTTCATAAAATTTGTATTCTATAACTTAGATTGGAGGAAACTCCAACCATAGAATTGCAATTCCTAGGGTAATTCAGGAATTGAAATTTCACAATTTGTTAGTAAATTACGGTTCAGATCTTTCATCATCATTGAACCTTTTTCTTATGCATGTTTCAATGTGGAATTAAAATTCCCATACTGTTACCTCCCGTCATAACCTCCAGAGGCAAGCTCCGGTGCGGCAAATTATTGAGTCGACCATAATCCGCATAGATGTGTGCACTATGAATACAATATGCATTTTTAATATACTAAAACTACATTATTTTTGTACTGAATATTGATAATATATATAAAAAAAAAATAATGTACTTTCAAATAATGTAATTCATGTATACAAATAATATACTTTTAGTATATTAAAAATGTACTTTTTTGATATTTTTTTTATGATTTACACAAATGTGTGGACCATGGTTCATGGAATAATGATTGCTCCAGTGCCTAAACCCTTCATAGACTCTTCTTGGATTTTAAGCTATGCACTCCGAGACCTAAAGTCCCTATTATTAGATCGTTTTCAATATATCCATCAACCTGGTGAACTAACAATACAATTCTCTATCTTATTTTCTCCCAAAAAATTATAATTCTTACCTCTAATTCCATCCTTCTAACCAAACCTCTGGTTACTTTACTATTAGATGAAAATAACAGTCAAACATAACCCTCGCGTGAATCCCAAAATACTGTGCCAACATTCTTTACATTATCACTGTTAAAACCCCAAGAAACTACAATTACTTTTGAATTGCAGTAATTCATGCTGAAAAGATTCCACAAATTTGCAATGCAGAAACAAAAGCGTAAAACCCAATTAAGTGATTGATTAAACTATTATTAGTTGTGCAATTGAAATAAAACAAACAAATATCACCCACTTGCTCTGTCTTGTGTTCCTCCCATCCCACAGAGGACACCGGTTTTCTAGTATTACTATGACCCTTGTCCCTTGGACAACATTTCAAGCTTATTGCCAGCCAGCAGTGCACAGTTAAATTTTATTGAAATCTATATATCATATTCATATTACATACATAGCACATCGATGAAGGTGTATTTGGTAAATAGTTATTAGCTGATTAAGTTAGTGAGTTTGACTAGTTGATAGCTTAGTATTAGTGGATTGTAAAAACATGTTTGGTAAATTAGTGGTTAGCTAATAACTGATTGCATGCAAAATGACTTTATCAAAAAACTAATTGAAGCAATAAGCTGACACAAAAAATTAATTAATTAATCAAACACTCATATTGACTGTTTAATCAAATCAAACAGTTAATAGTGATCAAAAAGTCAAAAGTGACTAATAAGCTAACTATATACGTTACTAAACAAGGCCTATATGATTGAAGTTTAATTTCTTCATTATCTGTTGCGGGCATGATGGATTGTACCGTTAAAGACATTATTAGAGAAACAACTCAGTTGCATATGTCTTTGGATAAATATAATTGATAAGCCCATGTTCGTTTTACAGCTAAATGTTAAGATTTTTATTAAATTAGTTCAGTATAGCTGAAGCTGTAATCTGACATTATGAGTTAATGACAGTGTGTGTATGTTTTTCTCTCTTTCAATTTGTTGGGTGGAAAATGCATGTTTGAGTTGTGTTGGTACTGTTCATGGCATGCAATATCTCTGCTGGATAACTGTCATCACAATTTAAAATTCAGATATTGTCTTCGAGTGTTATCTTATCAAAATGGTACTGTTAGATATATTTGTAGTAGATTAACTGAATATAAAATACATGCTTTATATAGTTACAAAGCCTAATTGAATAACAATTTCTAGTTATTTAGTCTAATTAATTACTAAACAAGCACCAATCGTTATTATTGTATGGTCCAAAAACGATGTTGTATTGTGTAAGTTTTTTTTCACGCGATCCAGTGCAACATATATTTTTATAACTTATAATGTACATTATTCTAACTCATAAAGTGCATTATTTTATCTTAGAAATTTCATTATTCTAACACATAACGTATATTATTCTAACACATAAAATACATTATTCTAACTCATAATGTACATTATTCTAACTTATAAAATTCAACGACGTCGTTTTGCCAATAAGCACAGTTAACTTAGCTTGCACAACATAATTAAGGCTCTAATGTATAATATCAAAAAATAAAACACATGAATCATAGTGATATGTGTTGGCCCCGATAGGGTGGGAGAAGTCTAGAGGGGGGGGGGGGGGGAATAGACTT
>NC_044925.1:11473989-11537476 GCF_003576645.1 Ipomoea triloba
GGGGGGGGGGGGGGGGGGGGGGGGGGGGGGGGGGGGGGGGGGGGGGGGGGGGGGGGGGGGGGGGGGGGGGGGGGGGGGGGGGGGGGGGGGGGGGGGGGGGGGGGGGGGGGGGGGGGGGGGGGGGGGGGGGGGGGTGAATAGACTTCTCAAACAATAAAAAACTTTATAACACTTCAACAACAGAGATTTCAAGTGAATAAATTCAACTTGAAATGTGCAGCGGAATATCGTACGATAAAGTGCTATAAAACAAAATTGCGTAAAACTGAAGAGATACTTGACATGCAAAACGTTGGAAAACCTTAAAATAGCTCAAGGAATATGTATGCAAAGTTTGAGCCACATGCAAACGTGGGAACACACAAACCCATATGATATAAACAACACACCCATATGATATAAACAACACAGTATGTAAAGGGTTAGTATGTTCCTCCATTGACCTTTGACTAGCTCCATAAGTTACTCCATTGACTCAAAAATTGACTTTGAGCCGTGATACTACTAGCTCCCTTCCTTGCTCTACAAAGCTTAAAATGTTCTCAATAGGATTTGAATTTGAGTCTTCTAGTAACAATAATTTGGCCTTATCCATTGGATCATATACACTTATGTGTATAATGGAAGCAAATGACTTACAAGAGTCATAACAAAATGAACTCTATAAGACAATAATTCGAACCAAACTATTGTTATGACTTGCCTTTCAGGTCCAAACTCTACACTCTAAAAATAAAATAGGGGATTTCTAAAATTACAAATTGGCTCATCAAAACTATTACAATTTTATTCCTAACAATATGTCATCTATTTGATAGAGTAATATCTTCTATACATCACATGCATTTTAATTCCCTAACTCAGGTCCTTTATGAACAAACCCAACGTTTATTATTCGTGTGTGTGTGTGCAACGGGAAAAAAATCATCCAAATTGTACACAAGAGAGTACACTGTATGGTCTCTAAAACCTTAAAAGCATGCCCTAAGTAGAGATCTCTTAATGTTAGCATAATGCTAACTTGTCCGCATGAGCAGCTCAACTAGTCACAAGGGTGAAATTTGAGAGAAGAGACCAGGGATCGAGTCTCACCAACGGTAGTGTGGGGCTTGTTTGACCCATCAAACAAAACCCAATATTAAGTCATCAACCCTAGTCTTCCAGACGAGACTCACGCCTGTCGACGGTTGCCTCTAATACTCACGGTTAATGCCTTACGAGTTATGCCTCCAACCCTACTGAGTCCGATCTCGCCCTCTTGTTTTGGTACCGGCAATTTTTTTCAATATTTGGTTCTTGATATCACATATTCACAGGAAATATAAACTATGGATTTTGTAAAACTCTATAAGGTTGATTATGTAAAATTCTGTAAAACTATGGTTTTCCTTCACAGTTTGTGTAATCATTATAATTTAGATGCTAAAAAATCCCCTCCCTTTTATCTGTATAAAGTCATATACCATTATTGATATCCATTTAAGAAAGGGAAAAAATTAAATTGAAGGAGATCATTAGATATTTAGGTCATATACTATTATTGATATCCCTTGCGTACCATTATTGGTCCCCTCCTTGTTGTTCTTTGCGCAGTATTCGTATTAGTTCATTAGATATTTAGGTGTTTGGCATGCGTTTTGGTTGTGATGCCTTTTGTTTTGTGTTACCAATTTGGGATTTCGGCGATTCCAGTATTTGGTGGACTAATCGACAACGAATAGGCTCAAGGAGATCTGTTCTACTTGATTGTTTTAGTTGTGCCCACAAACTGTTTGCCGATATTCCTCCTGCTTAGCTGAAACCTTTGTTGAGAACACATACACACATTAAAAAAAAAAAGTGGTGGGGGCCATCCTAGCCCGCGAGGCGGTTCGGGCCAGTAAAACCCAAGCCCGCCAAGGAGCAGGTTTTTTTGGCTTGCCCCGCGGCCCGCCCCACCCTGCCCCGCCAGCCCGTATTGACAGCTCTAAATATATCGATCCCTTCGTCTCACTACGAAAAACTTGAATCCACTTTGACCTGACCCAAATCGGAAGTTGACCCCAGATATATTTGTGCCACAAAATAGCCACTTACAATGTCATTTTAAGCTATTTTTTCCAACAATAAGAACAAAACCAAGATTAATATTTGTCACTAATACAGAAGTGCACATCCGCTACACTTGTACAAGGGTATCCGCTACACTTGTACAAGTGTAGCGGATGTGGGTGATGTGGAAAGTACAAGACTTTCAGCGACACTTGTATCTGTGTTGCGGAAAGTATAGAATCCGCTACACTTTCATATTAGAAAGTGTAGCAGATTCATTTATTTAAATAAAAAACATACAAAGAGAATCTGCTACACTTTCATATTAGAAAATGTAGCGGATACTATTTTTTTAATAAAAAAATCAAAAATCCTTTTCAAAATATCTTTCCATTAACTCAACACTCTATGACAACAATAGATTCTAGGAAGAAAATTTTCAGCAATATAAATTTAATCAGTAAAAAAATAAAAATTCATTAAATCCAGGTAAGAAGCAAACATCTTGCCCTTCAAACTTCATTGCAATTTTCCTAAGTTCCTGAGACCCTTCTTCTCCATTAAATCTTGGTAAGCAGTAAACAAAATATCAATTAAATCCAACTAAAAATTTAAGAGTGATAGCACAATGAAACTTCAAAAGCAGGATATAAACTATAAAATTGTTGTTTCAACTCACAAGTTGGTTACGCCATTCCAAGGCACCGAAATGGCTGGGTGAACATTTGTTTGTCCAGCATGTTGGTCAGTATTCTGACCGATCAGTTGGGTGGTTTGCGTATTTTGCCTGCATGGTTGGAGGTGAGCTCATTCATCAGACATATTGATCAGTCCAACTATCGACGCAAATCATCTTTTGGGAGCATTTAGGCAACATTAGCAGGGTGATATCCAACTTGACAGGTTGAGCCTTCCCTCTGCCAATAGCTCTAGCTCCGACTTCTCCTACTGTTTGACATTTTGATCAACCAAGGTGCATGGATCTTGATGCGAAGAAAGAAAGGCAGTGAGACAAACATAGTGACTCGTTCAGGTTCCCACAGATGGCGCCAATGATAGCGCAAATGAGACCGGAGGTTATGACTACGCTACGAATACGTATGTCGTGAATAAGTAAAAGAGTGCACTCGGTCAGTCAGTCGGTCGCCCGGTTTACCAGGTGACGACTGAGTGAACTAAGGTTGTGTTGTATTATGAGTAAATGGAGATTTTAAATGGGTAGGTTACAATGTAGAGTAAATCACAAGTGGTGTGATGTTACAAAGTGATGAATATGACAAGTGAATGGGAGGACCCTCCTATTTATACTAAGCAAGTCAGCTAAGCATTAAATGCTCTATATACAAGTGGCTTGACGTGGCATGCTCTCGTTGGCTCAGTCAAGCGGTCGATCTGCAACTACGTGTAGTATGAGTGTTCGAGACAATTAGAGTCATCATTCCTACGAGCTATCAGCCACCTTTCCTGCAAGTGCCATGTAGGCCAACCGGGTGACTGTAGGTAGACCGGCCGGGTGGCGTTCCTCCGGGTGATTCCATTGGAAATCCTAAAACATCTTCGCCCACCATGAGGTCTTTCAATACGAGTGGTATGATTGATCACAAGCGATTTGGATCCATCTGGCTAGTGGCTCTTGGCGGACCAACCAGATGGTTCTCAACGGACCGACCGGGTGATCCCTTTCGGTAATCATTGTGCGTATTTACCAATTAAAACCTATTGTGTGTATAAAATGAAACTGAATAACAGAACTTACACAGATATATATATTGTCAAATGAACATGTAGTAGAATTAAAATGATACCTTGGTGCTGCTATAATAAACCTATTGTATGTATAAAATGAAAATGAATAGCAAAGTTTATAAGGATATGTAAATTGTCAAATGAACTTGTAGTGAAATTAAAATGATACTTTAGTATTGTTATAATGAACCTATTGTAAACATGATAGCAAATACATGAAATATAATTAAAATGATAGATCAATGTTATTAGGCTAAAGTGTCATCCCGCACCACGAATTATATCCGATTATTCATGCCGCACCCTAAACTTTCATAATGTATATATCGAGCCACAAACTAATTTTTTTTTCGCCTAGAAAACTTTTTGCAGGTTTCCCAATCTTCCTGCTGACATGGCGCCGGTTTCCGGCTAATGTGGCATTTTTCTTAACTTTATGTTGTCCAGGTACGCATTTACATATTTAAAAATTAGGAAAAAAAAGTCAAACCAAATCAACACCTGGTTTGAAAAAAAAAAAGAAGAAGAAACAAATCCCCCCAAAGGTTGACAACGACCTCCGACGCCGACCAGCGTATCGGCGTGATAAGACCGGCGACTACCTCCCTCCAGCGGCGCAACATCTCCAGTTTCTGTGATGGATTTAATTAGCCCGGGTTGCCCGAATCAATAAACCCGATAAGATTACAGGGGGTATAACAAGTAATGGATCAAAGTGTACCTTGGAGGTATTTTATATATTGAATAAAGGATAAAACTATTACAAGATTGTGTAATAATACGACAAGAATGTCGTTAGGACAAAGTATGACGAAGATGTCTCAATAGGACAATGTTGCATGTTTTTATACTAATTCCTAGGCCCAATCGCTCGGAGAGAACCACTCTAACGGCCTAGGACCGAGTCTTGCGCCGAGAAGACCGCGTCAAGTCGGGACCCCGAGGCCATGGCCGAGTCCGGGGCTCAGCCAAGACGACCCTAGGGTCGACTCATGGGCCGGGGTTTCCCTTGAGTCGACCCCGAGGGGTCAAGCCATGGGCCGGGGTTGGCCAAGTCGACCCCGAGGGGCCAACTTTAGCCCAATACGGCCCAGTCGTGTGGGCCCGGGTTGGCCCTCTATTTCCGCTCCGGGGCTGACCCGTGGTAGACCCGGGTAGTATTTATCCATCATCACTCCCCCACTCTCTGAGCTGTGAGAAGTCGTTAGCGAAAGAGAGTAGTTCAGCAATAAATCGCACCCGAGCCACGCTACCGCGCCTAAAATCACGGCCAAAATATTATCCATGCCCAAAAAATCGCCTCCAAATATTATCTCGCGCCACTCCCGGGTCGTTCGGAATTGTTATCGCAGTAGAAGTCTACAAGCAGATGAATTCCGAACCCCAAGTCATCCTTATCCCTTACTAGTACAATCCTATCATACTTTGACGGATGTTTGTATGGGGTGAGTGTATGTGAAGGTGGTAAAACGAAGAGTCAAGACTCCCCGAGTGTCGTGTCTCTCAAGGATGGCGAATGGGAATCAAATTGGTGTGTTGGCATCTAAGAGGTTGAAGAGAAAGAGTTACGGGAGTGCTAAGGGTTGGATTCATTTGTAAGAGGGGAAGGTTGGTAAATGTTGTGTGAAATAAATAAAAGTAAAGTGGAGATTGGGGCTTTAGGCTTTTCCATGTGGTCTATCTTTGGTTGGTTTTGCGAGTGCAAGTCGTGGAAAAGACTAGGGAGTTCATGGCACACTACCAAGTGGCGTCACACTTTGGACTCCCACATCCTCATTCCGTTGGGGCATTTCATCGAACACTTTGTCTACCACTCCTCTCGGATCTCGTCCTTTCGGACTAAAAGCGGAGATGTGGGTGAGTTAGACTCGTGAGTGGCCGCTATCGCGCACACACTCACTTCCTTTGGGTTTGCTACCTAATGTGGCCACAAAAGGCACAAAGCTTGAAGAACAGCATCCACACAAGTTCAACATCCAACAAACAAACAATTCACAAATCAAAGCAATAATATTAAACATCCACATAGATTTACCATGGGGCCACCAATCCCCTATCTAATCTAATCTATCATACTAGAGAAACAAGAAAGAGAAAGGAAAATTCAAAGAAACAAGTATTGAATTAGAAAATGAAGAGAATGGTTACCACCCTTTAGAAGGAGATCTTTACAACCTTGATCTTGAAATCCCAATCTTCTCTCTTGCCCTTGATCTATTCTAAAACTATGAAAGAAAGGAATTTTCCCCCAAGAGGGGAGAAAACCCTCTAGATCTATTCTACCCTATTCTATGAATTTTCTGATCTAATCTCCTCTTCTCTAGGTTTTGGGCAAAAGGGATTTATATAGGTGACAAAAAGGGAACAAATTTCCCAAAATGGCCCTTGGCCCGACCACGCTTGCTCCCACGCGTGGTAGCGGGCGTGGGAGCTCACTGGAATGATTCCACGCCCATCCACACGCGTGTGAGGCTGCGTGGGACGCTACCGCAATTCGGCTTGTTTGTCTTTTGCTCTCTTTTAGCCTTAAATCCCTCTCCAACCTGTGAAATACCTCAAAACTCTTTCTAGAATTGTTGTTAGAAGATTTTAATCGCATTTGAGCTAAAACGCATGCAATTGTTGTAATCGGATGCTAAAACGATGCGCTTTTAATCTAATAAAAACCCCTTATAAGTGCTATTCTTGGTGCTTATCATACTTCTTCCACTCCTACACCTTATAAAAAGGTCTAGGAAATTACAAAACATCTCCCACACTCAACCATCCCATCACCATCAATTCCACTTACACTTCCTCTTCCCAACAACCTTTTCAAAATTCAAAAATCACTTTTCACTTTCCCCCCCTTTTTCCTTCTCTCCTCCTCTATATAATCCCCCTTCTTTTTCATTTTTCCTCCCCCACACAAGAACACAAAACTTCTTTTCTCCCCTCAAATATCCCCATTTTCCGGCGTGAGAACCCCCCGGACCACCGACGGCACACCGTCCCCGGCCGACCACCGCTGCCTACCGCCGCCGAGCTCCACCGCCACACACTTCCGCCGAGCTCCACCGCCGCACACTGCCGTCAACGCCGTCGCCTCCGTCACCACGCCGTCAGTCCACCGCCGACGTCCTCGCCGAGTCCGAACAGCCACTACCAACACCGTGCCGCCGAGCCCGAGCAGTTGCTGCCGACCCCGAGGAACCGCCACCGAGCCCGAGCAGTTGCCGTCGACCCCGGGCCGTCACCGCCGACCCCGAGCCGTTACCTCCACGCCCAAGTCCGAGTCCTCCCCGTGTCTCACCTCAAGTTTCCACTTCGTTCCGTCTTAGAGTTGGGTTAGTAATTCCACTCCTTTTAGAGTTCCACGCGTTTCATTCCATTGCATGCCATTGTCTTCCCCCGACCCCTACGTGAGTTTGTTAGACTCGATTAGCTTCCTTGATTTGCCCATAGATAGTGACGACCCTATTCCCTTAGAGTTGTTTCCTCCTCCGCCCGTGGAGGTCATCATGCCGCCTCCACATCCTCCTATAGCGGCCCGGCCTCTCCGGGCTATCGTGCCTAGTAGTATCCCGGAGCCCATCTCTCGGACTAAATACACTGAGCTTGACTCCACACTTCCAAGTGAGGTCACTGTCTCTATGGACGAGTATGACGTTGCGTGTGCCCGCTCGTTGCTCGGGCCCACCGTAGAGATGGTAGTGCCTCCCCCCGGGAGTACCATCTTAGACCCTCCATCACCACACTTCTTTGGTGTCCATCTTATGTCCCTTAAGAGGGGCCTACGCTTCCCCCTCCATCCTTTTGTTGTTAGTGTACTTGACTACTATGGTATCGCCCCGGGGCAACTAGTGCCGAACTCCCATCTTCTCCTAGTTGCTTTCTTGATTAGGTGTGCCAACACCGGCGCGACCCCGTCCCTAAACCTTTTCAATTACTACCTCAATATTGGGTGTTCCTCGGCCGCCCTTGGCAAGGGGTTCACGGCTTTCTCGGCCCGTCCCAATAGGAAGATTTTCCATGAGCCTAAGACGTCCAATAAGAGTTGGAAACCCTAGTTCGTTTTTGTTTCCACCGGTCCTTCCCTCCCATTCCGTGTCTCTTGGGCGGGTTACGTTTGCAAGTATAAGGCCCCGGCGGCGGGTTCGGCTCGGCTCGGAGCTCGGGCCCACTCGATAGCGGTTCTTGACGGTAATTATATTGACGTCGCCGCGTTGGTGACGGAGGCGGCTTTGACCGACCTTGGCTTTGAGCGCCACCCTCCTCCTCCACCTTGGGCTGTGGTGGAGGTCTTATCCGGCTCTGAGGACGACCCCGACGATGATGCCGCCAACCCCGACGATCCCGCCTCGGCCGACCTCGGCGCGGCCGTCCCCGAGGCGGTCGACCTCGACGCTCCCGGCTCGGACTCCTCTGGTGTGGATTTTTCTTTATGTAGATGCTTTCGTGGTTCTGATTAGGTGATACTCATACTTGTCGTGAATGGTTTGTAGATATGGCCGGTCGTCTCTTGTCCTGCGAGGAGCTTGTGAACCGTGCGTGCCCGCCGCCAGCCTCAGTCCCGCCCATGCGCCAGTCGCGGAGTCGTGAGACCTCCCTGCCGACCTCGGCCTCGGCCTCCGTGGATCCTCTGGCGTTGGCGGTCGACCCCCACCCCGTGCACCCTCCTCCTCCGTGTCGGATGTGAGGGTGGGGTGGCCCATTGAGATTCCTCCGACCGTGTCCCTTCTCGAAGGTGATATGCCTTTGGAGGCCGTCGCACGCCGTCTCATCTCCCCGCGTGATTCACAGGTCCTCGAGGAGGGATCCGACCTCCGTCCAGCCTTTGAGGTAAGCATAATTGGTACCTTTTCTCCTTGTGATTTTATTTTATTAATTGTGTTTCGTGCGTGTTCCACCTTTCTTTGTAGTTGCTCTTTCGCCAGACTCTCTTGGAGAGTAATCTGAGGGCCACCCGGACCTTCTTAGAGGAGGAGCGGCAGAGGACTGCAAGCTTGAGCGAGGTGCTTGCGCTGCGGGACTGAGAACACCAGGCGCGGGAGAAGGCTCAGGCTGACGAGATCAAGAGGTATGCCGAGGAGGCCCAGAGGTATGCCGCGGAGGCCAACAAATATGCCGACGAGCTCAAGTCGTGCCAGGAGGACCTCATCCTTGAGATCCCGCGCTACAGAGAGTTCGAGGTGTATCGGAGGGATGTTGAGTGCTATATCACCGCGCATGGGGAGGATATTATCACCAGATGGCTTGCTACCGAGGCCGGTCATGAGCGTTTGTCCTCCGAGGGGGTGTTGATGTATGATGTGGGCCAGTACACCATGCAGCGGGATCTATATGCTGCTCTTCGCCGCCGAGATGCGTCCTTTGATCCCACGGCTTGGGTCTACCGCCAGCTCTCGACAACCCCGACCCAGCTGCCACGGCCGAGTCTGTCCAGCCGGCGGATGCCGCCGCCGATCCCAGTTCATCATCTGCGCCTCAGTCAGCCGCCGCCTCGCCTACACAGTTTGATGACGACCTTTCGGACCTCTCCCTTGGTCTCGGGACTGCTGCTGCCGCCCTTCCTTTGGATCAAATTCACATCCCGGAGGGTATGGATGACCTCGCCCCTGCTACAGAGGCCGGGGCGACCTCCGATCCGCCTCATGACTAGTAGGCTTTGCCTTTCATTTTGCTTTGTATAAGGGACTTTTTGCATGTTGGCCATTTTTAGTATTTTGCTGATGTATGCCGAACATCTTCCTTGCATTTATGACATTTTGCCGTCTTTTCTACTTGTGCCTTGTGTTCTTTTGGGATTTTATGATTCTCCTTTATCTGCGTTGTCTCGGATTTCCGCCTTGGAGTGTTGAGTGGCCAAGGCACGGGGCCTCCATGGCGGAGTGCTGTTCGGACGACCTTGTGGGTTGAGGCCGAGGGCGTGGCCTCCCACCGCCTTGGGGCCGCCCACCGCCTCGGGATCGTCCAAGGCCTCGAGGACGTTCACGGCCTCGAGGTCGTCCTCCACCTTTTGGTTCCAAGTCCCAATTGGTCTTGTTTTCGTTCTTCGTGGCCACGAAACTTGTGTTTTGCCTTCACGCCTAGTGCCTCGAGGTGGGCCGCGGCCTTAAGGCCGCCCACCGCCTCGGGGTCGCTCAAGGCCTCGGGGTCGTTCACGGCCTCGAGGTCGTCCTCCACCTTTTGGTTCCAAGTGCCCCTTGGTCTTGTTTTCGTTCTTCGCGGCCACGAAACTTGTGTTTTGCCTTCACGCCTAGTGGCTCGAGGTGGGCCGCGGCCTTAAGGCCGCTCACCGCCTCGGGGTCGTTCACGGCCTCGAGGTCGTCCGGGGCGCGGGGCTCTGGCTACGCACTCGCTTTTTCTTTTTTTTTTTTTAACTTAATGCTTTTATCGATGTTGTTTGCTTTTCCAAGTTGGCGTTGGGCCCGGGTGCCTCAACCCTCGACCCTTAGCACGCCCGTTCGATGGTAGGCGAGATTAAACCTCGGGGGCTCGATCCCGTACCCTCACTAGGGTGTAAGTCATTCTAAGTCGAGACTGGTTGGTCTTACGCCTA
This sequence comes from Ipomoea triloba, assembly GCF_003576645.1. Taxonomy (NCBI): domain Eukaryota; kingdom Viridiplantae; phylum Streptophyta; class Magnoliopsida; order Solanales; family Convolvulaceae; genus Ipomoea; species Ipomoea triloba. Next base: position 11,484,308 of record NC_044925.1, read on the forward strand.
GAGACTCTTCCGCTCGGCGATAGGCGGGGTCGGACCCCGTATCGCCCCTAGGGTGTTCAGTCGTCCTAAGTTGAGAACATTCGGTCTTGTGCCTAGGGACTCTTCCGTTCGACAATAGTCAAGGGCGAACCTTGTATTGCCCCTAGGGTTTTTGGTCTTTGAAGTTAAAGCGTTTTACGCTATTGGACTTAGACTTGTCTGTTCAGCGATAGGCGAGGTCGGGCCTCGTATCGCTCCTAGGAGTGTGGCCATTTAAATGAGGCGGCCTAAGGTTATGAGGTCGGCCGTAGAGGACCCGGAGGTTGTTCGAGGAGGTGACCCGGAGGTCGGCCGCGCGATGACCGCGGGGGTCAGCCGAGCGGTAACTCCGTGACTTTCGAAACAATAATAAAAATGGGTGCAAGGAAAGTCGCGATTTTATTATTGAATGCATTTTAAGGAGACGGGCCGCCTTACAACAGAGTGTTTATTGGTAGTACTTAAGCAAGTGCTCTGAGTTCCACACCCTCTCTACGTCTTTACCCTTCGAGGTTTTCAGCTTGTAGCTGCCAGGGCGGACCACGGCCGAGACGATGTACGGACCCTCCCATCTCTTTGCTAGCTTGTCGCCCTCTAGGGGTTTGCTGGCCTCACGTCGCCTTAACACATAGTCGCCGACCTGAAAGTAGCGAGGCCGGGCTCTTTTGTCGTGATACGCCTTGGTTTGCCTCTGGTAATTCTCGGCGCGGACCATGGCGGCTTCTCGCTTCTCGTCGATCAGGTGGAGGTCGACCCGATGGTGCTCGTCGTTACTCTCGGGGTCGTACTACTCGCCTCGCCGAGTCGGAATGATGACCTTTGCGGGGGCCCGGGCCTCGAACCCGTAGCATAGTGCGAATGGGGTCTCGCCTGTTGCGTTTCGCGTGGTAGTGCGATATGTCCATAGAATCGCCTCCAAGTTCTTGACCCATGCCCCTCTGGCGGCCTCGAGGGTCTTCTTTAAACCATCCACTATTGTACGGTTAGCATTCTCTACCTGGCCGTTTGCTTGGGGATTGGCTACCGCGACCTGACTGTGAGTGATGTGCCATTCGAGACAGAACTGTTTAAATTCCCTTCCTTCAAATTGGTGGCCGTTGTCGGAGATTATTTGCATCGGTACTCCAAAATGGCACAGTATGTTTGAGTAGACAAACTGTTTGTACCGAACACTAGTGATGTTGGCTAGGGGTTCAGCTTCCACCCACTTCGTGAAGTAGTCTATTGCCATAATGACGTACTTCCTTTTCCCCGAGCCCATGGGCAGGGCTCCCACAATGTCGATCCCCCACCTCGAGAAGGGGATTATCGAGCTGATCGGGGTGTAGTTGGTGGCAAGCCGGCCTGGGCCAACCTGGAATTGCTGACAGGTCGAACAGTTCCGGGCATAGTCCGCGCACTCCTTCGCCATCCCGGGCCAGAAGTAGCCTTGGAGTATGGCCCTCCGGGCCATAGTGTAAGCCCCTTGGTGGGCTGCGCACGTACCTTCGTGAATTTCCTCGATGAGTGCTTGGGCCTTATCCGGATATAAACACCTCAGTAAGGCGCCGTTGTAGGATCTTTTGTATAGCACGTCTCCAATGAGCTCGTAGGTCGGGGCTCGTCTCTTAGCTGCCTTAGCGTCAGCCTCATTGGGGGGTAGCGCCCCCATCCTCTTGTACTGCACGAGGTGGTCTAACCAACACGGGGGTCGGCTCTGTACGGGTAGGACTGGGTACGCCTCCAGGCTCGACTTTTGGAGGTCCTCTATTTGGGCGATTTTGGAAATGTACTCCGGGGTTCCCTGGCTGAGCTTGGAGAGCATATCCGCCTCGGAGTTCTACTCCCTCGGGACCTGTAAGATCTCATGTTGGGCGATTCGTCCCAATACTCGGAGCACCACGTCGCGGTACCGGATCATTTTCTCGTCATTGGCTTCGAATTCTCCGCTAAGGGTCCGGAACTTTAACACACAAAGGGCTTTTTGCGTCTCGAAATTCAAACCAGTGACGAACTTACTAATCCTACTAGCTTCATCGGGCACCAAGACGGGGGAAAATCGAGCAAGCTCCAAGAAGTTCTTATGATAATCTTGCACAGTCGTTGATCCTTGTCTGAAGTGTAGAAATTCTTCGTACTTTGCTGCTTTCACATGCTCCGGATAGAAACAGTCACGCATCTTGTCCTTCAAAGTAATCCATCCAAAGTCGAGCTCTTGACGGAGTACTGGTCCATCATTGACCCACCAAATATCAGCCTCCTGCTGCAGATAGTAGGCCGTTATGTCAACACGACGCTCTTGTGGGCAGTTTAAGACATCAAAGATCTTGTCAAAAACTCGCATCCAATCTTCCAACACTAACGGGTCTTCTTGTCTTGCGAAGTAGGGCGGATGGTGTTCTGCTACTATCCTAGCCACGTCCTGACCACCACAGTTGTTATTGAGCAAAGCATTTCCAAGAGCTTGTGTAAGTTGAGTCAGTTGTTGAAGGTTCTAAGCCAGTTGTTCATTCGTCGGAGCCCTTTGACTTTCAACTCGTCTTCCGGGCGATGCCATCATTAACTACTACAAGGGGGCCAACACAGATCTTGATCTAAGAGAAAGTATAAGAGATAACTCACTCACACTCAACAAATGTTACCAAAGAGGTACACACCAACTAGGTGAACCATCCACAACACAAATAAGGCACAAACATAAGCAAATAAAACAAACACACAACCTCACCGCGATTCCTATGAAATTCACACTCCTAAGGTTCCAAACTTAGGCTTTCTTACTCAAAAGTCACAACCTAAGCATCCTAAGCTCTTAGGCTTAATTCTTAACATCTTAGGATTCCAACCCTGGGTCTCTAACCAAGCTCTTACAATCAACCCTTAATACCCTAGGACCCTATAACCTAATGCTCTGATACCAACTATAACACCCCCAAATTTCTAACACAAGAATAAATAAAATAAAAGGGGAAAAATAAATAAATAATAATTGTTTCCAATGAAAAAGTAATAAGTGCGGAAGCATGTTAGTAACTCCTAAGTTCAGGGGTGTCACGCCACATCCAGGATGAACTAATCCCGGATGTTAAGGCTAAAATCTAAACATCCAAAAAAACCAATTCAAAAGTCTAAACCCGAACATCAATTCATACTAGGTATCATTACATAGAGTAAGTCTTAAAGCTAATCAAAACTCAAGTCCCAAACTAACATCAAGGGTTAACTGCTAGGCTAACGTGTCTACCACGCGCTCTCACAAGTCTACTCCATTCCTGAAACATTTATAAAAAAAAAGCCAAAAAAAAAAAACAAAATTAGCGAATAATGCTAAGTAAATCCTACTTCACCACGTAAAAGTACGTACATATATAGTTTTATATTCAAAATAAGTTTTGGCACAAATAGTACCACTCACTCATTCTATCAAACTCTATAGGAAGGTTTTCAAAATGATAACTGCACACAAGGGTATGAGTTTATAAAAAGGAAACACATTTATTAAGTAGCCTTCTAAAACAAGACCAAGACACGAGAGTACCTGAACAGAATTACTCAACACCAACTTATACAAGATCACCACACTCAAAAGATTATAACAAGAGCACAAAAGTTCATTACCGATGATATACATCGAAAGCCATACTTATGCATATATTAATACAAGTGCATAGATAACCACAATAATATATTATAAGAGGAATATGTCAGTCTTTATCTCAAATAGGTTCCCAAATCATATCATAACTTCACCATAACTCAAATATCATAATCAAGTAGTAACCATATCACAATAGTATATCAGTAGAGTTATTCACAATATTGAAGCATCATATACTAGTGTAAAGATAATAACAAATCTTAGCAAGGCAGGAGCTCCACCGTAGTGAAGCCTAGTGAACGGTGTTAATACATTCGCCACCTTCGCCCAAACAGCGAAACCTCACATAATCACAATAGTCTAGCAAGGCAGGACTCCACCGCAGCAAAGCCTAGTGAACGATGCTTCCCACACATCCGTCACCTCCGCCCAACCAGCGGAACCCCACTTAATCACAACAACCTAGCAAGGCAGGACAGCGGAACCCCACTTAATCACAACAACCTAGCAAGGCAGGACTCCACCACAGTGAAGCATCACAACAACCTAGCAAGGCAGGACTCCACCACAGTGAAGCCTAGTGAACGGTGCATCCGTCACCTCCGCCCAAACAGCGGAACCCCACTTAATCACAACAACCTAGCAAGGCAGGACAGCGGAACCCCACTTAATCACAACAACCTAGCAAGGCAGGACTCCACCACAGTGAAGCATCACAACAACCTAGCAAGGCAGGACTCCACCACAGTGAAGCCTAGTGAACGGTGCATCCGTCACCTCCGCCCAAACAGCGGAACCCCACTTAATCATCATTCCCCAGTAAGGCAAACATACACAAGAAAGCATTAAAATGTTGACAACCCATTTAGTAGGGAAAATAGGATTTTAGTGGACATAGGGTTACCTCAAAACTTAAAAATCCCAACCAAGTCTCTTAGCCAATCACTCAAGCTCCTCAACCTCCTCTTGATCCTCCTTGAAGCCTTCCTAATGATGATAAAGATGGAGTCTTGATGTAGAAATTAGATGAAGAAATGAGGAACAATATTTGATGAAGGGGAAGGGGAAAGTGGCGTGAGGAGGAGAGGAAGGAAGAGAGAGAAGAATGGTCTCTTCGATAAGGTTTCAAGATATATATACACACACCACCTAGGTCTACAAATTTGTAGGATTCAATAAAGTAGATGGATTTGAATAGATATATATAATATAATAGGACTAATATTTATAATATAGGAGTAATAGTCTAGGAAGTAATATTAAAAGACTAGCTTTAAACAATTGTAGTTGAGCCTTTATAATAAAATCAAGTGTTGGGCATTAAATATAGTAAGACCAATATTTATAATAGGCTTGGGCTTATAAAATCAATATTCTAGAATATATATACTATACAAATAAATTTTAGTTTGGACTTCAAATCCTAATAATAAAAAATATAATTCTCATAGGCTAGATAGAAAATCTTCATATTCTTAAGAATAGCTTTTGTAGGAGAAAATAATTTATTCAAATATCCATTATCCAAAAATAATAGATATAGATGCAAATAAATTTTATATTACAAAATAATTATATTTTTTGATTAGGAGTATATTACACGGGGTGTTACAGGTCGCCCCGGAGTTCTTAAGCCCGAATGCCATCACCCGGTAGCAAAAGACTCCCTCCAGGGTGGCGAAGGCCATCTTCTCCTCATCGGCTTCGTGCATAAATATTTGGTGATAGCCCCGAAATGCGTCGAGGAAGCTCATGAGCTCGCACCCCGCCGTCTCGTCCACCAATTGGTCGATGTTGGGTAGCGGGAATGGGTCCATGGGGCACGCCTTGTTGAGGTCCGTGTAGTCCACGCACATCCTCCAGGTCGGCGGCTTGGGTGCGAGCACCACGTTGGCGAGCCACTCGGGGTATCACACCTCCCGAATATGTCCTATCTCGAGGAGGGTATCGACCTCCTTCTTCACAAAATCGCGCCTCTCCGCCGAAAGGTACCTCTTCTTTTGTTGCACTGGCTTAACGGTGGGGTCTACCGCCAATTTGTGAGTGATCACTTCGCGGTCGAGCCCCGGCATGTCCTCAGGGCCCCATGCGAACACGTCCTTGAAGCGCCGGATGACCTCGATGATTCGACCCCGGAGGTCGGCCGGCAACCCCGTCCCGACCTTGACGACCCTCTCGGGGCGGCCGAGGTCCAGCACAACCTCCTCGGTCTCGACTATGGGCTCGGCACGGGGCCGACCCTCCTCGCCTTGTAACGCCTTCTCGCCGATAGTGTGGACCTGGAGGTCCCTTTTGCCGATTTGGCGACATGCTTTCAAATAGCAGCTTCGGCTAACCTTCTGATCTCCTCTTGCCACCCCGACCCCGGTCGGGGTCGGGGTGGGGAACTTCAAACATAGGTGTTCCATGGATATTATGCTCCGGGGGTCTTCCAAGGCGGGTCGACCAAGAATGATGTTGTGCGCGCATTCGATCTTGACGACCACGAACTCGACCTCCCACCTCTTGACATGCGGTTGGGTGCCTATCTCCACCTCGAGGCTGATAGAACCCTCCGTCTCGATGGAGTCTCCCGTGAACCCGGACAGCGGGGTTCTGACCTGTGTTAATTGTTTCCTTGATAGGCCGAGCTTGGTGAACGTGTCATAGTACATGACATTCACCGAGCTCCCCGTGTCCACCAGCACCCGGTGCACGATGATGTTGTTGATGTCCAAGGTGATCACCAAGGCATCGCGGTGCGGTAAAGGGCCGTCCGGGAGGTCGTCGTCTGTGAAGGTAATAGGTTCTCTCCTCGGCTTTTTCTCATGCGGTTGGCGGACGACCTCCCCCACATAAAGGTTCCGGGCCCATTTCTTCCTTTCTGATTGTGTGTCTCCCCCTTCGGGGCCTCCGAAGATGACGTGGATGACCTGCTTCTTTTGAGGGTGGGGCTCGTCCAACTCCTTCTCTTCCTCCTCAGTGAGCTGGCCGAGCTCCCTCTTACGCGACCCGGAGGCGGGTGGCTCGGAGCCACCCTTCTTCTTCCACACGTTGCCCGGGCCTTGAGGTCGGCCTTGCCCCGACCTCTTAATGTACTGACCGAGGTAGCCCCTTTGGATTAGCTCCTCGATCTGTCTCTTGAGAACCATGCACTCGTCTGTGTCGTGTCCTTGCTGTCTGTGGAAACGACAATACTTGTTCGGATCCGCGTTCGGCGACACCTTCAAACACTCATCCGGGTATGATACGATGCCCATAACCTTGGCATGCTCCAGAATAGCGCTCACCGGATGTGTTAGAGGGGTTAAGCAACAAAGGGGAGCCAATCGGGGCCCTTGGCGCGGGATCCTTGGAGCCCGACGTTCCTCTTGGGGTGCCTTGTCTCGGCCCCGGCCTCGTTCCTCCTCCTTCTTCTTCCACTCGGCCTCCTCCGCCTCGGCGAACCTCGCCGCTCGGTCCAGCAACGCCGCATACGTTTTCGGGCAATTCTACACAAGGTCGCGGTGGAAGGGCCCCGATCTGACATTGCTGGTGAAGATCGGTATGGCCACCTTCTCATCGAAATTCTCCACTGACCTCGCCTCCCTCTTCCACCTGATGAGGTAGTCAGTCAATGTTTCCGTGCTCCACTGTTCCAGCTTACACATATTGGCGAACTGCTTCTTCTTTGGGATGCTGCTGGCGTAGTATGACAAGAATTTCCCAGAGAGATCCGCAAAGGTCGAGATGGATTTCTCGGGCAAAGAAGTGAACCAGTCTTGTGCTTGGCCATCGAGGGTCGCGAAAAAACCTCGGCACATGACGGCGTCACTCGCACCCGCCATCATGATGGCGGCTCGATACCTGTGGAGGTGGGCTCGGGGGTCGGCCGACCCCGTATAAGCCTTGATGGTTGGGAATCGGAAGTCCCTCGGTAGCGGTTCCGCCATGACATCGTCGGTGAATGGGGAGGTCAACACCTCCTGAGGCTCCGGGGACCCTTCTCGCGCTTCCAACTTACGCTGGAGCTCGTCCATCTGCCTACGTAACTGCTCCATCTCACTGCTGTGGGAGCTCGAGGGTCGTCCACGAGTCTCCCCGGATTGCTCTACACGCAAGGCTTGCTCCCGCCGAGGTTGAGCGCGGGGCTCAAGGCTCGGGGCCCTTCGTGAAGCCGACCCCTCGGCGGGCGCCTCGTTGGGGGGTCCGAAGTCGAGGCGTTCGTGGATTGGGACCCATGTTCCCAATCATCCGAGAGCGGACTTGGTAGCCCGGGTTGGTCGGGCTCCTCCTGTCTCGCGTTACGCAGGCCGACCTCGAGAGTCCTCGTCTCCTCCCCTCCTTGCTGAGGGCCGAGGTGAACTGACCTCCTCGCCGACATGGGGTTCGGGTGTGCGAGGTCGGCTGTTAACTCGTTGGATGATGGGAGTGGGTTCGAGTCTCATTGGAGTCAACTGTTGACTCGTTGTGCTTCAGAAGGTACAGAGTGTTAGTAATACTCAAAAAAAAGTTTTTATATGATTTTTTCTAAATAATAATAATAATAATAATATTATTATTAGAGTTAATTATCAACATGGTCCCTTGACTATAGCTCGATTTTGAAAATGTTAACCATTTTGGTCTTCTGTTCGGTTAGGCGTTAGAAGTCTGTTAAATTAGAGGGCATTGATGGAATTTCACTCTCTTATAATGCTTGTCCTTCCCCAGGGATACGCAAATGCATTTATTATAGAAATGCAACTTCTCTTTCTGTTTTTTAAGCTTTTAAAACTACAAAACCATTAAAGTTGGTTAAGTGCAGATTATGAATGTATTTCTCTGAACTTTAATAATAGTATTACGTTATGTCTCCGGCAGTGGAAGGAAATCCATATTCATCAAACAGTCGCATTAGATCACCAAACTGTCCATGGAGATCACCAAACACTTTGACGGGAGCTTTCAGTTGTAGAACAGTTGGCTCATGCATGAAGATATGCTCAATAACATAACAGAGTTCGCCCACTTCATAAGAATTCAGAAAGAACTTTCTGTTGACAGGAGCTTTCCAATTCCGAGGCCTAAGCAGAGTAGATATGATCTGCGATTAAAAAAAAAAAAGGAAAACAAATTATCTTAAGAAAACAATCATTGCTCACTCATTAGCCTACAAAACAGAAAAGATACAAGTCCTTGCCTTCTTATGCAACCCCTGGGGAGATTTCTGCCTAGTAAATTTTTTTTGTTGGATTTGACAGATCGTTTTGAGATGGAACCATTCGTCGGCTCTCATTTTCAAATTGATCCAAGGACAATTGCCTTACCATTCCTCCTAGGTTACCAACAGCTTCTTTTGCAACTACAACCTGTATTAGTACAAAAGCTAAAATTTTATTATTTGCATAAAAGAATTAACTCTATGCACTTTGGAAGCATGAAGTGAGTGATGTAAATGCATTTATCAAAGCTCTGGATAAACAGCTCCGTGGGTTGTACACTAAGCACCATTACACCCGCATGGTTGTACCGGCGGCGGTGGGGCGCTACCCGAAGACGGTGGCTTGCGTGGAGTGCTGGTGAACTATGGAGAAGTTCTTCATGTATATACATGCACGACATCTTCGGCACCATCCACGGTCACGCCTCCCTCCGACTACTCCAATATTGGGGAGTGCATCTTCCTCTGTTACAGGTGAAGAGAAATCCCAGTCGTCGCTGCTTTGCTATAGCCGTAGCTGCTCCAACTCTAGAGCAAATGGAAGCCATCTGTACTATTTTAGCATGAGGGGTTTAAGCTTTGAGGGAACGGCGACGAAGCTGTGTTTGTGAAGCGGAGGAAGGCGAGCGATACTTTGGAGAGGTAGAGAACGAAACCAGTGCCAATGGATTCCAGTTGTACTGTTTCACCATTGATGGAGTTTGGGTCGCTCGGGAAGAGGGTGAAATTCTACCAATGCCCTCTAATTTAACAGACTTCTAACGCCTGATTGAACGGAGGACAAAAATAATCAACATTTTCAAAGTTGAGGAATTAATTGAGCAAAGAAAATTGTCGAGAACCAAATTGATAATTTTTCAATAGTCAAGGGACCGTTTCGGTAATTAACTCTTATTATTATTATTATTATTATTACATATTTTTATAACGGTGTTTATGTCTTTTAAAACATATTTCATTTCTATTCCGTAAACCAACCAAACACTGGAATATAATTCCTAAAGTCTATTCCTTCCGCGAACCAAACAATATAATACAATTCATATGGAATAGCAATCCTATTACCTCAAATTTCATTCCGTGAACCAAACGTGATGTAATAATTAATAATAAAATATTAAATATTAACCTAAAAACATCTCAAATTTGAATAATTTATGGTTATTTCACTCAAAACAGTGCATCGTTTTGAGTGAAATAACTCATTTAAAAAAAGGGAACAATAGCTAATTTGCTGACTTGACGACCTAGTCGGTGCTTAGGAAGCCTAGACAGTCAGTGCCTAGGCGGCCTAGTCGGCCGCTTAGCCAGCCAGTCGCCTAGACCATCAATTATGGTGATACGCTAGGCGGAACACCTAGCGCTTATTAATCGGTGCCTATGCGGGATTTTTGCAACACTGATTTTAACTAATAAAATTATAAAGGTTGGATTTATTAAATAGGATAAAATTTATTGGACATGTTAATATAGTAAGCAAGATAACTTGAAGTGATGTAGTAAGGAAAATGATATTTTCCCTTCCTAAATTTCACCTCATATTTTTCCCTCCTGATGTGGCTTTCATTTATTGGATGCCCATGAATTGGCTGACCCAATATTAGTTAAAAATAAAGATAATTATCCAATTAAGAAAATGACATGCAAAGAGGGAAAATTAGTGGGGTGGGTAGCATTAGTCATGGAGTAAATGATAAGTAGATCACAATTAAAAGTGATTTTTAAAATAAGCTTTTCTTTACTATATCTCTATTTTATGGTCAAACTAGGCAGAGATTAACAAGAAAAGTGAAAGCAATTCTGTATATATTTACAGGTTTCATTCTTCTCTTGGAATCCATTTGCTCCACCACAGGCTTTTCCTTCTTTGATTCAGCTCATCAATACTCTCATTAATTGTTTTTATGATCTTTCTCTGAAGCCGAAGTGCGGATGCCAGAGCATTTCTTTGTGCACTTGACTTCTTGTTAGGCTTTATTTCCTGCATAACAAAACAATTTCAAGATTAATAAATATTTGATGCCAGTTTTGATCTCAATGTGTGATAGAATTAGATAAAAAAAAAATACACGGGAACCTCAGTCAAGATGGCTATGGATACAAACTTGTAACAACAAGGTCACGAGTTCAAATCTCAACCTTCTTTGTTAGATCGGCTTTGTTTGAGCCGATCAGCTACAGGCACTGTAGGCTGGTTTCCCTCTTTGTAATCCTTTGCCGGCTAGGGCCAGAAGGCGAGGTTTACCTAGTGCACATCCTCGGATACAAACTTGTAACCATAAGGTCACGAGTTCAAATCCGAGTGGTTTACCTAGTGCACACAAGGTCACGAGTTCAAATCCGAGTGGTTTACCTAGTGCACACCCTCGGATACAAACTTGTAACCACAAGGTCACGAGTTCAAATCCGAGTGGTTTACCTAGTAACCACAAGGTCACGAGTTCAAATCCGAGTGGTTTACCTAGTGCACACCCTCGGATACAAACTTGTAACCACAAGGTCACGAGTTCAAATCCGAGTCTTCTTGGTTTGAACCGATCAGCTATGGACAACCATTTTAATTTATCTCCTTGTGGTCCTTTGCCGTTTAGAGTCATAAGGCGAAATTCACTAGTGTACACCCTCGGATAGTGGTTGAGGATTTCTCTCATTACCCCCAAAAAAAAATAATAATAAAGAGCGCACACATAAACCCACCCTGAGCTCCTGAAGTTGAGCTTCAGTGAAGCCTCCATCTTGCTGTGTTCCTGACTTTGCCATTAGCTGAATAACCCACTTTGCAGCTTCACTGTAATCCTGCTGTGTTGCTCTAAAGAACTGCAGCTTTAGGTTCTGGATGAACGACAATGCCAGCAGACCTTCTCTGTCAAAATATGGGTGAGCCAATGCCGTCTTTGCGCTGATTCTTTGGCGTGCCTTATAGCGCACCATTGACGTTAACAGCTCCCATCCTATTCCGCCATCCAGGTCTAACAACTCGAACCCCCTCCGCAGTTCAGGGCCTGCACGAGGCTCGACTGTCTTTCTCCACGACACTAAATCATAGTCACATCTCTTTAGCTGGCGGTTGAACTGTATGAGACTATTGTCACTGCGTAGCCCTGGAAACGCCTATAAGAGAAGAATACTATCACTCTCTCAAATTTAATAAGAGAAGAATAATATCCAAGATTCTTGACACTTGACCAGGAGTTCATGAAGTACATTGGTTCAAGACTAGATTTAGTAAAGACACACAGAAAGGAGAAATGGCAAAAAAGGAGATGAATTTCCACACTCGTTTCCACTCCTTTCAAAACTAAAAAGATGGCATCATATTTTTGAAAACGACATTCTCAGATCAATTTAGACAATAAAGGTGGTGTGACAATAGGCAAAGGTTAAGTTTACTCCCTATTTTCCCCTACTTTTAACGTCTAAGCAGGGAATGAAATATAATACCCTTGCAACTAATTATTTTGTGCTTACCATTTGTAGGAATATGAGACCGACGCTGTAGATGTCAAATCTATCTGGCAAATTCAACTGTTTCAAGATATCAGCAATCACGGAATCAAAGTTATTCTAGTTTTGAAAACAAATAGATCCTTTCAGTTACCAAACCTGCCATAGAACGGGGGAAAGTGCTGTTGCAACAGGGACAGAGGGTGCAGAAGGGGTTTGCGTGCTCATAATGTATTGTTCAGGTGCTGCATATCTGGAGGCAAAACGGTAAAAACCAAAACGAGCATAAACTGTCACTCTCCTGTGATCTTATCTTTGTTTTTACAATACAAGAAAATGATAATAAATGTAATCATAGTAATAAATAAATATATAAGTAGATAATGGTGAGAATATGATTATAGTGATACAAAACCAAATAAATGATGGATGATTCAATTTTCAATTTAGAAAACAGTTTTTAAAAGTTCTCCTGTTTTCAAAATAGAAAATTGTGCTACTAACATGTATTCTATTTTCTATTCTCCAATTCTCCAATTTTCCACAAAACTGGAGAAATTCTCCAGTTAGTAAACGGGCCCTTAGTTTTTGAATTGTTTTATAATCACCTTGCTAATGTTATTCACGACTCTTGCATTAAACACTTGAACAGATCAAATGTAAATCTCTCCCCCTTTTTCTTCGTTCCTCTTTTTTCATTCATTATAAAATCTGCAAGAATGTAAAACAAGACTCCTACTGCCTCCCCTCTCCATTTTTATCTCCTTATATTGTAATAAGTTACCTTGGATCTAAAAGAAACTCTTTTGGAATATAGTTAATGCCTACTCTCAAATCAGCTGCAGCTCCAAGATCAATTATTTTGAATGTGCGGGAACCTGCTTGGATAAATCAAGATCAATTAAGTACTTATTAGATGAGAACTTCTACCTAAGTTTGCATAAGACGATCATCGTACCTTCAGAGAAAATAATGTTTTGAGGCTTAATATCTCGATGGACAATCCCCGTGGAGTGAAGACTATCTAACGCAAATAAGAGTTGTCTCATTATTGTTTGAATGATTCGATTTTCCCTTTCCAACCCCTTAGGCAAGTCCCGGCCCTTTCCAAGAATTATTGCTTCAACCTGGAAATTGAAATCATCAAGATGTAAAATGTCAGTTCCTAATACTCTATAATTGTTGAATATATAATTGAATGATTTCACTAGGATTCCAAAGGTTTTTGATAGTAACAACTGATTACACTCAGCACCCTTGAACGTAAAGAACTTTAAGAATTTGTGTTTTATTAATTTTTCCCTTAATAAAAGCATTGTTTTTTTTTTAATATATATAAAAAAACAAATATTGTCTTTCTTTCATTTGCCAAAGAATAAATTCAAAAATAGAATACTAATCTAAAATATTGGATTAATTATGAACGGGAGAAAATTGTAATTTCTCTTGCTTGGATTAGAAAGAAATGAGGAAAAGTTTCCCCTCCCTTTCTCAATTCACAATATATTAAACCTAGTTCATCTCTCCCTCTTGATACATGAACCATTCCACTTCTTACTCTTTTCTCTCCCTTCTCTCATTTTCTTTCCTGCCATCCATACACAAATATTCTTCTCCATTTTCTTTTCACCTGATTTCTATCCATGCAATCACATACAATAAAGAAGTGAAAATCTATAAAGGGTTCAAAAAAGAAATAAGTCCCACAATAACTTAAAAACTTTTATAGTAATTGGATGTACTAAATATGTATTCAAATTGCCAACTACTATGTAGTGTGATGACACTTCTGTTACCATTCCAAATGTGTGGTCACAGGATCAAACCCCGGTGGTGTAGTTTTCATATAATTGAGACTGTCTCACCGATCCGTGAGACGGTCTCACACAAGTTTTAACTTTTACCATTTGGGGGAGGGGGACATATGACCATTATTTTGTGAAATTCTTTCATTTTTGCTGTTTTACTGGTAAAGTCCATTTAAGTACACTCTTAAACATCTATAGTTAATATGTTATTCAGATCCTGACAATTGCAATTTACTTGGTCTCCAAATATGAAGCAATAAGAATTACATAGCTAAATTAAATAAGCCATCTTCAATTCAAAAGAGTTCCCACCCACAATTGGATGTTAGAGCCTAAACAGTGAGATATCTCAGAATTGGTTCAATTCCTGGATTTATCTGTTTCATTGGACCAATTATCTTTATAGCATTAAACCCCCCAAGTCCAACCTCTAACTTTCTTACATACTTTAATGTCGAGTAATGATTCCATCAATTGAACTCCAATGTATTGAAGATCAACAAAACACAGAATAAAGAAATTACTAACATTGTATGGAAATTCTTTACTCTGCATAAAGTCAGCAAGTGTGGATTCCCCTTCAAAGCGCCATATCAGCCAATACTCTGCTCCTTTTTTGGAAGAACTCTAGACAAGAATGGTATAAATTAGCTGTTCGGCTATTTAAAATTGTTGGGGAACCACTCTCTTATCTCTGAAATATGAAAGAAATAGCAGTGTGGGAAAAATACCTCAAGAAACCCGTATAGAAAATCAGCACAACTGTTTGCACAGGCCCTTCGCGCCCGTTCATTCATCCATATTTCTACAGCTCCATATTCAGTTGCCTTTTTCAGGACTAAATCACCATCCTTAAAGAAACCAATCACCAGAGCTTCATGATCAAACTCACATGAATTTATTTTTATGCATTTAAACATAAAACGTATATGAAATACGTAAAGTTCCTTAAAAAGAAACAAATCACTAGAACTTCATGATCAAACTCACATGAATTTTTATGCATTTAAACATAAAACATATATGAAATATGCAAAGTTCATGATTCAGTCTATTATGAACAGAGCCAAATAGCCCATAAAACAATCAGTTCCTAAATAATTACTCCAAATAAGTTACACCATTTAGTTGGTAGTTCAAGCATAAAATATGTTACCAGAAAAGCTTGAAATTATATTCTTCATATTTTGAAGGCAAATTATACCATGGACCAGGGTCGATCATGCATTGTGAATCCTGGTCCAAAATAACTTCCAATTATGTGTTTGCAATTAACCATTTATGTGACCGTGAATAAATCGAATGCACATAACATGTTAACAGCAGGCATAAAACTTGTCAACGATAGTCAAATAATCTATTGTTAACATTGTTACGTGTTTGTAGTTAACATGACTTCAAATTATTTATAAACACATAAAAGATTACCTCCAAGTACAGAATATACCTAATTTTTGGACTATAATGCAAGATGAACCTGGTCCATGGTATAACAATTTGTATTTTTAAGTTGAAAGAGGATTTTGTGAAACAAACCTTGGGCTTTGAGGGCTTGTTTGCCAAGGAAACTCTATAAACGGAGCCAAAAGATCCCTCTCCCAACTTCTTCCCCAACACAATATCATCCTGCCAATATAAAATGACGTCAACCCAAAGCAAAAATTCAACACCAAAAGCATAAACAAGCCATTATAAAACCAATCACAAACCTTCTTAAAGCTAGGTCTATACAGTCTTTCAACAAAGGCAAGAACAAACATATCAAAGAAGCCAGGGGCCACACCAGGGGTAGCCCAGAGGTAAGACAGAGTTCCCAAAGCTAAAATCACCCCCGGGACAGTGATTGTGAGCCCAGTGGATTTGGGCAGAGTGCTCCTGTATATTATGTCCCCACACTGCATAACCGTGCACGGAAGCCCAACCCCAACACCCAGAAATACATCGTGTAGAAAGCTGAAGCTTTCGCCTCCAACCGCCAAAACCACATGATTTCTTGATCTTGAAGCCGGCCTTGCGGTGAAATTGAAGGGTTTGAATCTGGGTGCGAGTTTTTTGCCAAGAAATGAAGAGAGAGATGAGGGTTTGATGACTGGGTTCTTGAGAGTTAGTCCAACCCCACCAGTGGAAACTGCAGCAGCCATGGCCGTTGTTATAGTTGTAGTGTTTTGAATAGAGTCATCAGAGTTGTATATGCTTTGCCTTTGCAGCCTGTGGTTTGGGTTTTTCTTAAAATTCCTTCTTGTTCATTAACAAAATTTTGATGATCTTTTGGGGGAGATTTATGTTGTGCTGACAGTTATTTTCAGGTATTTTTTGTGGTGGGAAATGGTTGATTAGATTAGAATAAATGTAGGCCACAAGTTACACGTTCATACTTTATTGGGCCGGACTTGCTGACAATTTAAATGAATTGGTCCCATAATTAGTATATTTGTTGCCCAACTCACTTTGATAATCCTTCCTTTCCTTATTGGACCTCAAACCTCTTGACCTAAAAATATAAGCCTCTTTGTCAACCATCTTGCGCCACAACCAGGGCCCATTAATATTCAAGTTGAAATTGTTTCAAATAAAAATAAAAGATATATTCTCTTAATTTTTTTTTTCAAATTATGAAAAATTGCTTTCCAAAAAGAAAAAGTAGATAAACAATACTGATACATATGTTTTTTTTTTTTCTTTTAAAGGTTTTATTTTTCTTTTCCGATTTTTCCAACTTCTTTCCCTAATTTAGTCATAGGTTTATAAAAGAATAGGACGAGTATAAATGAGTATAACTTCCATTTTGAAATAAATAAATCGGGTACTCCCGTATAAACACATAAGATTATAATTATTACAAGATAGGTACATTAAGTTGATTTCTAGTGAGAAAATGATAATAATCATGCTTTATTCTTAAAATAATTTTAGTCCAAAACATGCTTAGTTTGCAGGAAAAATAGCCAATAGATAACAAGCCGGTTTAAGAAATGTGACCGGACCCAAATGGCACAAGGCTCTCGGCCCTGCGCCTAAAGGCCCATAACATGCACGGGTTGCGCAGTAGGGCTTAGGGCCTTGTCGCACAGCCCCGTGTGGTTACAGCGTCAGGAGGCAGGGCTTAGAGCCCTGCAACCTCTCGCCTGCCACATAAGGCGCAGGTCTGGCCGACAAGGCTTCCAGCTTTGTGGCCAGCCTTGCGTGCTTAACAACAAATTGAGGCAGTAGCCTCCTCACCTGCAACATTTCATCGGAAAACTCCATTTTTTCAAACCAGAAATCATCCAACAACATCATTATAGCATTCAAACATCATTTGCTCAACAACATAACACTTTACACCATTTATCACAGCATTACTAAGCATTAAATAAGCGAAAGACAAAGCAAACAACACACATTTATAGAGCACCACAGTAAAATACATAAGTTTTGGGTTTCCATTGATTTATACCTCAAAGCTAGCCTCAACCTCAAGAGGTCTTCCATTTCTAATCTTCAAGATAGATCTCCTTTACCACCTCCTAAGACTCCCAAATCCAAGAACTACAACAAAGAACATACATGCACATATGAACATTCACACATTAGTAGGAGAAGGAAAAGAAGGAGAAAATGGAAGTAGAAGGAAGAAGAAAAGATAGAAGCTTCCTGCAAAGTCTCTAGCTAGCTTAGAGTTCTTAATGGTGTTGTCTGATGAAATGAAGAGGAAGAGATGGAAGGAATGAAGAGGCAGAGTCTTCTACTGTAGTTTATATAGGGTGCACGAAACCCTAGAAGACTTGAGGTGAACGGCTAAGTTGATGGCAAAAATGGAAATTTGACTATAAACTTTGAATTATAATTTCGGGTCAAAGATTGGGTCAATATTGGATAAAAATATAACATAATAAATATAGGAATATGATAGGTTTGTTTTAAAATCAAGTTTGGGTTAAAAACAAGGCTATTAGGTTCACAGGTTCGTCTCAAATAGACTTTTGGTTAAAGATTTTGACTTATAAATATTTTATTCAAATAGGGCTTTTGAAACCATAAATATTTATATAAGTACTTAATTAAATCATTCGAAATTGGCATATAAAATATTTAACGAATATTTATATGTATACATATACGAATTTATATACTTCGTAAGAGTGAAAATTTATAATAGGATTTATTTGGGCTTAAATAAATAGGATTTTCACGAAATTGATTTTAGGGTTTCACACATCTACCCTAAAATTATCACTCTCATTCTCCGACTGCTCAATTATAGAATGATGATCAGTAGCACCATTCTCTAAACCTATCTTATCCCGAATCTCAAGTCAAACTCTTATAGGAGGAGGACCCACCTTATCAGTCTAAGTTTTGCCTCAGCTTTAGCCATCAGATATCTCAAAGTCGCATGGTCTATGAAGCTATCACAATTGCTAAACACTGCTCACCCAACACCACAATGGTTAATTCCTCCAACTTCTTCTTATTGGTGAGGAGGTCTTTCAAAAATTTTGCATATCTTGACATTTGGCCCAATGCATATACAAAAGGCATGTTAATATGCAATTGTTTCAAAAGGTGCAGAAACTTACCATATTGAGTTATGTCCTCATTTTTCTTTAACCTCCCATGATAAGGGAAATGGTGGTCTGTAAATTGGAACATCCGCCTTTTCATTGCCTTTTTATATGGCTTTCTCGGCATGTGGATTTGTGGGTGAAACTGTGCCAGGGTTCTGTTCAGCTTTCTCCTCAACAGGGTCTTTCACATTTTCTTCCTCAATTGGGTTCTTTAAGGTGGAGCCCTTAATTATGCAACACAGGATCAGGAAGCTCTTTGCCACTTCTCGAAGTAATGGCCTGAACTTTCTCCCTAGGGTTGTATTTAGTGGTACTAGGAAGTGTTCCCCGGGGTCTCTCTGCCATTGTTTTGCTAACCTGGGCTAGCTGAGTTTTCAGATTGCGAATTGAAGAAGTGGACTCTTGCTTGTAGTTAGAGACCTCTTGTCTCACAACATAAACTTCCTGTCTTATGTCCTGTTTCCACTCTTGCCTCATGTGTCTCATGTCTTGCTTGATTTCATACATCATCCTTATCATTTTCTCTTCAAAACATTCCCTCGGTGGCTCATCTCTAGGAGGATAACCTCCTACTCTCTGTGTAGGTTGATAAGCTCCCAAGATAACTAGGAATTAGGGTCTATATCGGGATGAATTGATAGTAATTAGTGTCCTTTTGTAATTAACATATGGCATTTTATGCTCTAATGCGTAAATCTCGTGCAAAGCTATCTCTTTGGTATTTTAGAATGTTTTTACAGGTCCCGTGAGCCACTCGGCAAAGCATAAGGACGTAACGAGCATTCGGAGCAAGAAGAAGTCCTGGGATAGGACGGAGGACGCCTCCACGCGTGGAGTCGGCGTGGAACAAATCCAATGTGTGCCCACGCCACTACTCCACAAGAAGAGCGGAAAGAAAGATAAAAAGGGCAATTTTGGGAAGGCGATTTAAGGAAGCTAGTTAGAAATTTGCAGGAGGTTGGATCATTTTTAGAGTTTTACATTTTTAGATTTATAATTCTTAGTAGAGAGCATTTTAGAGAGAGAAATATCTAGAGTTCTAATTTGTTGAAGGATTGAAGATCAATGTTGATTTGAAGATTGTAATTCATATTTCCTAGGTGAATTCTATTTTTAATCTCATTTTAATTTCATTTCCTATTGCAATTTACATTATTCTAGATTGAATTAGGTTTTATGATTTTGAATCTATGAATATGAGTAGCTAAGTCTTTCTAGGCATTGAATTGTGTGAAGTTATGCTTGCCTAGTGTGATTTCTCATTCCAAATTGTGGAATTTGTTTCATTGTATGTTGGAGATCTATTCTTGTCTTTGATTGTTGAATTGATTTGATTCTATGTTGATGTGGCCAATCTCTTAGGAGTTTGAGTTCTTGATTCAATCATGATTGTTGATTAGAGTTAAGAACTAGCTTTTGCAATCTTAGATCCTATGGAATTCCATAATTGGAATAGTAGGAATGTGTGAAGCTTAGGTGTTCGATAGAATGTCTCTTAGGGTATTTTGGTTACTAAACAAGTACTCCTAAGCATAAGAAGCCTTAGTACACTAATGTGGAAGAGGATTGTGAGATCACACTCTTGAATAGCCAACATAATTGAATCAATCTTCCCTTGCTTAAGACACACCGTGAGGCATCATAACTAGCATAATTCACTCCCTTGCTTATTACAATTTGTTATTTCATATTTGTTTACTTCATTTGATCGTAATCCCCTTTGCAAATGTTACTCTATGCACCTCAACAACTTCTCATGTTCCATTATGCATTTGTTTGAATAAAGGCTAAGCAATCTTCCGCATTACCTCCTCCGAGATCGACACTCGGGGAGAATTGACTCTTAGTTTTAACTTTCAAATCCCAACCGTTTCACACCACCACTAAACCACTACTTTTCAAAATTGCGTCGTTGCCGGGAGGCAATAGGTTGTCATTGCTTAGATTTTATTTGATTAAATGCTTTTGTGAATTAGAGAGTTATTAATTCCATTGTTTGTTTTATTTTTCTTGTTACTTACCCTCTCTTGACTACTTTTAGTCAAAAGAGGATTGTTTGTTGCTTTCTTGAACTATTTCAAAGGTGAATGCAAACAAGAGCAAAAGGAAATCAAGGTCTACTTCCTTACATTCCGGAGATAAATAGGGCAATAAGAAGGACGAATATCCAAACCGAATATATGGCTTCCACGAGTGCAACTAGAAATTCACAAGGAAGAGGAGTGCCTACACAAATCCCACCACCACCACCTATCCCGAATAATCCACCCAGAGTACCCAATCCAATGGAGCCAACTATAGAGGAACCACAAGTTGATCATGTGGGACACCTAGAGCCGATAAGAGTAGAAGAGTACTATGAGATGTCGCATGGACAACAAAGATCAATTGCCGATTACATGACACCGGAGTTCAACATGCATAATTCAATATATGTCCCCTCACTTGAGAACGTCAACTTTCACGTGCATCCTACTATTCTCACCTTGGTGCAAAATTGTCCATATGCCGGACTACCATCGAAGGACCCGAACGTGCACATCACAATATTCATTAGGGCTTGCGGAATATATCGACAAGAAGGAGTGAGTGAAGAAGTGATAAGATTAAAGCTCTTTCCGTTTTCAGTTATAGGAGAGGCTGCAAGATGGCTAGATAGCCAAGATGATCACCACTTCCGTTCATGGCAACAACTTCACAAAGGGTTCATGAATGAATTCTTCCCCCTAACCAAGACGATGAAAATCCGAAGACAAATTCAAGAATTCAAACAAGAAGGATTAGAAAGCTTGGGAGAAGTGATATGATCTCAATTGTGCATATTTTTCTAAATGATTTGGATCAACTTTTGAGCTTAAATGTGTTAATTTACCATCTCCAATGCATATTCCTTGCTTTCTCGTGTAGACATGGTTTATTCTTGAATTTAGTGCTTTTATGGTATTTTTTGTTGTTTTGAAATCATTGCAGACCAAATTTAAAAGCAAGGGAATGTTTGAAGGCATGCTTGGAGTCAAAATTAATGAAGAATGCTGATTTTGAGAGCTGGACGCGTCTGGAATCCTACTCGTCGCGACGAAATATTCCAGTGTGTGATGATTTGAGCCAAGATCAAGGCTCGACGCGTCGAGCCCCAGCCTCGGCGCGTCGAGAAATTCCGGTACGCGATCAATTTCGAAGACCTAAGGCTCGACGCGTCGAGAATCCTGCGATAGTATATATTTCAGCTCTGTGGAATTGCCTATTTTGTCCCTATTTTTGCTCCCACTATAAAAGGCTCATTTTCCCAAAACCCTAGGAGATAAGCTGTGTTTTTTAGGCAAAAAGGAGTGAGTGCAAAGGTGTTGTCTCTTCAATGGAGTGAAGGAGGGATCCACCACTTTTGGAGAAGAAGATTGTCACCTCAAGGAGCTATAAAGGTTTTGGGAGGAAGAATGAAAGCTTGGAAAGCTACATTTGGGAGAATTTCTTTTCCTTTCCTTTACTTTCTTAGTCTTTGTAAACTCTTTATCATTTGAGCTTTAAATTCAATACTAGCCATGATTGGCTAAAGTAACTTTGGGATTTTTGGGTGAAAGGTGTTTATGAACCCTATTTTGCCTTGTTATTTATGTTCTAATGTTATATTTACATTTGGGTTTGATGACTTGTTATGCAATTGTGTTTAATATTGTTAATGCTTGTGATTAAGGATCCAATTGCTTGTTTCAATTGCTAGATTTACGTCTTGATGGGAGTAGGATATAAACTAGGCAACCCACAATTGCACTTTGCTTTTACTTCTTGGAAAAGAGTATTTAGTTAAGTTGTTTAAGATGCTTGTTCTATTTCTTGTCTTGTAGGAGTTATGGGAATAATTCCCCTCTTGAGTGCATCTTAAACACTTGTCTAACCCAAATTAGATATTTCACCTTAGCTTGGCATTAGGAGATTAAACACTTAAATCCCGAAAGTCCCACTCTCTCTCTATATTGTTTTCATCAACTAGTTTTCTTTATGCTATTTTATTACTATCTTTGCAATCAATCAAACATCAATTTCGTTAGGATTAGCTTCACATGAATATATTAGTAACTAGTGTTCGATACGCCCCGCTTCCCTGTGGATCGATAACCCAATACTCAGGTATTTGTTTGTTATAAAATATGCTACAATCAAGAAGCATGGAGAAGATTCAAGGTATTGAAAAGACAATGTCCGCACGACTTGATGCATCATTGGGATGTATTTAGTTCGTTCTATGGAGGATTAACGGATGAGGGAAAAATGCTTCTCGATTCTTCATCGAGTGGGGCATTCGTTTCCTTAGCACTTCCCGAGGCGGAGGAATTGATCGAAAGGATTTCAAAGAATACTTCGTTTTGGTATGACAAAAGAAATGATCAAGCAGTCATGTATGAAGTGAAAGGGCATGTAGCAAATGAGGCAAAGATTGAGATGATGAACCATGAAATAAAACGACTACAATCATTGGTGGAGAAAATGGAGGTGAAAGCAAAACCTTGTATGGAATTGGCGTTGTATTGTAATATATATGGAGGCGGTGGACTACCAAATGTTTGTACATCACTATCCGCATCGAAGCATGTGGAGGCGGTGGACTACCAATGAGGAACAACCTACAATGCCTACGGAGGAGGAAATCAAGGCCAAAATCATGGATGGAAGCAAGGTGAGGGTTGGAATAATAATGGAGGTTTCCAAGGGAGACAAAATTACAACCAAGGTGGCAAACCCACCTATGGTCAAAGTGAGAAGGGTTGACTTGCATATGGCCCACCCCAAGGACATGGAGCTCAATTGTCTCACTATAGACCGAACTACAACTCCCAATTGGAACATCCTCAACAAAGAAGAGATGACATAAGAGAGGTTGATGAAAGATTGTCAAAAACGATTATGGAGCTAAAAAATGATCGGGCAAATCTCAAACAAGAGATCACCCAAGAAATTAGGCAAGAAATCTCAAGTTTGCAGCAAGAATCAAAAGCTACTCTCAGGACCATAGAGAATCAAATTTCTCAAATGTTTAAGATGATGTCAGAGAGACACTATGGTCAACTTCCAAGCAACACCGAAAACAATCCAAAGGAGAGAGTTAGAAAAGACTACCTCTTGTAGTCAAAACCTTGAAGATGAAATTGAAAATGCTTCTTGTGAAGTTCCCAAAGTCGAAAAGGAAAGCAAGGAAACCGTGAAGGAGATAAGAAGGAGAAGAATGAGGAGATCACCTCGTGTGATCATGAAGTCAAAGAGACTATGTCTTCAAAGCACGAATCCATTACTTCAAAAAGGAAAGAAAGGACAAGAAAAGGTACATTTCATGCTTTCATGCAAAAATTCTTTTATGATGATCAATGTCATGACTTATTTGAAAATGATACCTTTGAGGATTATGCATGTCTTGGTAAGAGACATCGACATGGGTGACTACGGGTTGCCCCATAAAGAAGGGTGACCCGGGAGCTTTCGTAGTTCCGTGTTCTATCCAGAACATGGAATTTCCAAAAGTTCTTGCCGATCTCGGAGCTTCAATTAATTTGATGCCCTTGAGTTTGTTTGAAGAGTTGGGACTACATTGTTTGAAGCCGACAAGGCTCACCCTTCGCTTAGCTGATGGAACCACTCGGTATCCGAAAGGCTTGGTGGAGGACGTGCTTGTTAAGATTGGCGAATTTCTTGTGCCGATCGACTTCATTGTTTGTGAGATGGGTAGAGAAGAGCCCTTTGGCTCGTTGATTCTTGGAAGGCCTTTTTAGCAACATGCCGTGCTCGGATTGATGTGGGCACGTGCGAGATTGCTTTAAGGTTTGATGGACATAAAGCCAAAACAGAGAGGCAAAGTTTGAAAAGAAGGAGGAAGAGCTTAAGGCTATGGTTAAGGTGAAAACCAAGACCAAATCTCGTTGGGAGAATGACAAGTTGGTTTAGAAGAACACGTGGGTTCCAAAGTGTTTCCAACCAACAACAAAGGAGTATGGTTGAGAAAGGAGAGAAACGTTGCGTCTAACCAAGGATGTAAAACTTCGCGCTACTTGGGAGGCAACCCAGGGTGTTTTGTGAATATTTTGTGTTGTTTCTTGTGTTTTCTTTTGGTATTTTTGTTAGTCTTTTGTTCGTATGATTTTTTGAGACTAACATGCAAGATCGGTGGCCGAAAAGATGCTTAAATAGAGCTAAAATTGATCAAAGGTGGAAAGTTAAGCCAGGAATCAGTGGAAATACTGGACAACTCTAGTCCACGTGTCCCCCCACGCGTGGAGGACGCGTGGATTTATTCCAGTGTCTATCCATGTGGAGGCTCCACGCATAGCCTCCACGTGGATTTAATCCAGTAGCGTTCCACGCAAGCCCTCCACGCATGGAGCTTGCGTGGAACAGCTACTTCAACCTAACAATAAAAAGGATCGGCCGAACCACGCCAAACCCTCCCCAAGGAAAAAATTCTTCATTCTCTTCCACACAAAACACCTTTCCCGGCTTAACTTGAGTAAAATCTTCATCATTCTTCATTTTTCTTCAAGTTTCAAGGTAGAAAACATCACACCAAGGTAAAAACATCCTCAAAATTCAA
Organism: Ipomoea triloba; assembly: GCF_003576645.1. Taxonomy (NCBI): domain Eukaryota; kingdom Viridiplantae; phylum Streptophyta; class Magnoliopsida; order Solanales; family Convolvulaceae; genus Ipomoea; species Ipomoea triloba. Next base: position 11,509,437 of record NC_044925.1, read on the forward strand.
TTTCCATGGCTATTTTTAGGTTTTTGAGTTGAAATTCTATCCTACATTGTCTTGCAAAATTTGGTATGATTTACTTGTTGATATTGGTTAGGAATGCATCATAGAGCTTTATTTCATTACTTTCTTTCATTCTTTGTGATTAATTTGATAGATCGAACTCAATTGTTGAACCCTAGTGTGAACATCATGAAAATGCAAATGGGTTTGATGGAATTCTTGATGTTTTGATGAAATTGATGATTGAATTGATGTAGAAACTTATCTTAGAACTTATATATGCAATCAATTTGATGTTACACACACTTGAGTTGAAAAATGCAAATTCACTCTTCAACCCTAATTTTGAAATTGGAGAAAAAGATAAAGTTGAATTTGGTAATTGTTGACTTTTGGCTAGACTTGTTATATCTTGAAATTGTGAATGTGTGTGATATTGGAGCTAAATTGTTGTTATTTTGATGATCAGAATTGATGAAAAAAGAGGGGGAAACAATACACCCAAAAAGGTTATTTAGCGGCGGTTAATTTGTTATTTAGAGGTGGTTCAAAACCGCCACTAAACTGTTTAGAGGCAGTTCTCCAACCGTGTCTAAATAGTGTATCGTGAAGGATTTAGATGCGGTTTTAGACAAGTGTGGGAATTGTTGATCAGCATTGCATTTAGCGGCGGTTTTGAAACCGCCGTTAAATATAAGGTAGTTTGCTTTGCTTTTAGCGGCGGTTCTCTAAACACCTCTAAAAAGGAGGTACTTTATTTTTGTATTTAGCGGCGGTTTTGAAACCGCCGTTAAATATAAGGTAGTTTGCTTTGCTTTTAGCGGCGGTTCTCTAAACACCTCTAAAAAGGAGGTACTTTATTTTTGTATTTAGCGGCGGTTTTGAAACCGCCGTTAAATATAAGGTAGTTTGCTTTGCTTTTAGCGGCGGTTCTCTAAACACCTCTAAAAAGGAGGTACTTTATTTTTGTATTTAGCGGCGGTTTTGAAACCGCCGTTAAATATAAGGTAGTTTGCTTTGCTTTTAGCGGCGGTTCTCTAAACACCTCTAAAAAGGAGGTACTTTATTTTTGTATTTAGCGGCGGTTTTGAAACCGCCGTTAAATATAAGGTAGTTTGCTTTGCTTTTAGCGGCGGTTCTCTAAACACCTCTAAAAAGGAGGTACTTTATTTTTGTATTTAGCGGCGGTTTTGAAACCGCCGTTAAATATAAGGTAGTTTGCTTTGCTTTTAGCGGCGGTTCTCTAAACACCTCTAAAAAGGAGGTACTTTATTTTTGTATTTAGCGGCGGTTTTGAAACCGCCGTTAAATATAAGGTAGTTTGCTTTGCTTTTAGCGGCGGTTCTCTAAACACCTCTAAAAAGGAGGTACTTTATTTTTGTATTTAGCGGCGGTTTTGAAACCGCCGTTAAATATAAGGTAGTTTGCTTTGCTTTTAGCGGCGGTTCTCTAAACACCTCTAAAAAGGAGGTACTTTATTTTTGTATTTAGCGGCGGTTTTGAAACCGCCGTTAAATATAAGGTAGTTTGCTTTGCTTTTAGCGGCGGTTCTCTAAACACCTCTAAAAAGGAGGTACTTTATTTTTGTATTTAGCGGCGGTTTTGAAACCGCCGTTAAATATAAGGTAGTTTGCTTTGCTTTTAGCGGCGGTTCTCTAAACACCTCTAAAAAGGAGGTACTTTATTTTTGTATTTAGCGGCGGTTTTGAAACCGCCGTTAAATATAAGGTAGTTTGCTTTGCTTTTAGCGGCGGTTCTCTAAACACCTCTAAAAAGGAGGTACTTTATTTTTGTATTTAGCGGCGGTTTTGAAACCGCCGTTAAATATAAGGTAGTTTGCTTTGCTTTTAGCGGCGGTTCTCTAAACACCTCTAAAAAGGAGGTACTTTATTTTTGTATTTAGCGGCGGTTTTGAAACCGCCGTTAAATATAAGGTAGTTTGCTTTGCTTTTAGCGGCGGTTCTCTAAACACCTCTAAAAAGGAGGTACTTTATTTTTGTATTTAGCGGCGGTTTTGTAACCGCCGCTAAATATATGTATTTATTTGTTCGTTTAAATTTTAGTGGCGGTTATTAAGTGTCACTCAATATTTTTCTTTATTTAATTTTTAAAATATTAGAGGTAGTTATTTAAGTGTCGCTAAATAATTTTTTATTCTCATAATTAAGTGTCGCTAAATAATTATCATTTAATTATATTTCTTCAAAAATCTTTATATTCAAATGTGTATTGCAATCACAAATTAACTCTATGTAACATTCAAATAATTAACATTCAATAATATTAATTAATAGCTAGTAATTTTTGATAACAACAATCACTAGTAATTTTAGCACAGTATTCAATAGTATTTTTTTTTATAACAAGTGATCCCAGCAAAAACACAAACTCCGTACAAACATATTAATTCCTTTCAAATGATTCCGCACAAACATATTAGTTCCCTGACCAGATCATAGTGTCTATCGGCAGTTGTCAATCAGGGATGTAAACCACCACTGATCACCAGTGCTCCCCCACCGGCCATTGAAAACAAAGTGTTTGTAAAGTCCACTTCAAAAGAATAAACAAAGATTGTAGTTAGAATACTACCCCCAGTACCTAAATGTTGGATACATGAAAACTATATAGGGAAATGAAATACAATTTTAGTCGTAGCAGTGGTAGCACTTACACTAAGTAACACAACTGTTTCCAGAGCATGAGAAGATCTAAATGTCACATAGGTTGTACTTGCATGTTCACCAACTCTGTATTAAAAAATAGATACTTGAATATTAACACAAGACAATAAACATTATATGCATTCGGAGGTAATAGATGATTCCTTATCATAATGTACACCAAAATGTTACAATACCAACAGGAAAAGGGCAATACAAATAAAGGCATCACTTTCTACCTCTCTTTTTTGCTAACTAATGTGCAACAGGTAGAAGAAGAGGCAATGGACAGGTAGAATCAGCGCAGCTGTTTGTTGACCCATCTGGAAAAATGAAACATTCAACTAAATCCAACCTTGATATGCATTACCATGTAGTATAACTCAACAAACAGTATCCACGGAAAAAGAAATACAAGTTGTAACATCCAAAGGAAGAATCTTAACAGTTGCATGAGACATGCATTATTTAGGCCATCTGCATTTTTCAACACGAAATGCATATTAGGCAAACTCTACAGTAATTGCTACTCAGAACATGAGGTCAAAATGTCAGAATACAACAATAAAATAAACTCTAACTATACATGAAACTCCTAATTACCCCTCAGAACCTATGAATTGGTATGAGAACTTGTTTGATGTCAATAATTCATAATCTGAGGCTACTTTAGGCTTGAAGCCATCTGTGTTTTCTGGAAAGAAGATGTTTGCACAATAAATATTTAACTGACAAAAAGCTATAACGTGTAAAGACTAATAATTTTCTTGCATCAAAATTAAACTTTTGGAGGATGTCAATTTTGTAAAAGATTAGTGCTTTTTATGAGTTAGGTAATTTGCTATCTTATTTTAAAATTGTGTCACTATGTCTTAACTAACCCCTCCAAAGACGGTGCTGGGTGATTTTTATTAATCACTGCACAACTAAGAAATATAAAGAGAAAGATGGCTTGTCAATTATTATTGTTGAATGGTTGAAGCTAAATTTCTAACTACGCAAGATAATCATGCATCCCAGTAAGCAGCAAATTGCATGCACTCATCCATCCCTATACAATCAAATTGAACCAACCTCACAATCGAGACTATTCACCGAAATTAGGGTCAATAACAATCAGAGCTAGTCATATATGTTCTGTTTATTACCATAGGATCATTCACATACATCCAACTCACCCTAATTATCTTGTCCTCCATGGCTCCATACTTAAACTCTGCTAGTATACTAAAGCAACAAATGCAAAGTGATGGTGTTGGAAAGTGTTAGGCAAGCCCTACAAGAGGTGGAGCTCAGAAGTTGAATGAGGAAACTAAACGAACTATGAACAATCTTCCAAAGTCAAATAGAAAATTGTCGGATATCAGTCTTTTGAACTAAAGCCTAACTTCATATAACAAAAAGGCAAATCTAGCTGGTGTAACTCATTGAATGTATGGGAGCAGAAAGGTTTCTTGAGTCACTATTGTTGGTCCCAAGGGGATGGGGTACAAGTCTAGAGGGGGGGGGGGTGAATAGACTTGTATAAGATTTTACAAATCTTTTTCGACTTCTCGTGTGTATAGGACTTAGGATGTTTAGGTCCGATACCTCACAAGATGAAGACAAAGTTTTATGCGCAGCGGAAAGGTTATCCCCTTTTAGTTAGCACGACTTTGAGTTAGTTCGAGAGGTGCGGTTATATGTAGTGCAGTTCGAGAGTTAGATAGCGAGAGATAAAAGCAGAAAGTAAATGCGAGAGAGATTTTTAAGTGGTTCGGCCAACCCGCCTACATCCACTCTTCTTCCAGAAACTCGCCTCAAGCCTCAGGTTTTTCGCCCCGCTTCTTGTTACTCCACCTATCGAGCACCTGAGCTTTGATCACCAAGCCCGCCTCAAGCCTCAGGATCTTCACAAGACAGCTCCCAGGTTACTCTGCCTCTCCTCAGGTTTTTCTCCCCGCTTCCAGTTACTCCACCTCTCGAGCACTTGAGCTTTGATCACCAAGCCCCCGCCTCAAGCCTCAGGATCTTCACTAGACAGCTGCCAGGTTACTCCGCCTCTTCTTGCTTAATCCAAAGCAAGGACCTTTGGTTGTCACAATTGAATGTAACAAGCTCCAATCTGACCAAAAGCTATCGTTGAATCAACTTCGATGTAGAGCAGCTTCGGTCACCTTCTAGATGTATAGCAGTTTAAGCTTTGTAACTCTCTCAAACACTAAGATGTGTTTTCTCGCTATTTTGAATATCAGGATGATATTCCGGATTGAGCTCAGGCACTTGAACGTTTGAAATAGACACCTCTTAAGATTTTCGAATCGAACCAATCTCTTACGAAAATTCCCCCTTCTACTTTTGATCTGTGTCTTCACGTCCTTTTTATATGAGAGTAAAGGAATAATTCCGTTGGAGGGAAAATTATTCCGTTTGAAATTTGTCTCCCATGCTGTGTATGGGACTTGCATCTTTTCAGCGTTTTCCATGGAGTGGTGGTCTTGTAACTTGAACCTTTTGTTTGGTAGTGGATATTCCATAATCCACTTTCTTGAGTCCATGCTCCACTTGCTACTTTTGGTAAAAGTTACTCTTTTTAAATTCCCATTGATCCTCGTTTTAGGGAATAAGACTGACTTTGGATTAGTGCACCTTCTATCCGTTTGTTGTGGAATTCTGAAGTGGCATCCACTTCCGGCACCTCCTTACTATTTTATCTCCATGATATTCTTCTTCTCCAAACTTTATTCATGCTTCCTGATCATCATTCAGCCTTTTGGAGAAATGTCAGTTTATCGAGACCAAGAATGATGTCTCGATTGTTTGATGTCTTGATCCCCATGTATCGAGAGATCTATCTCTCGAACTCTGCTTATGTCTCGAACTGGGTTGATGTATCGAGAGATCCCATCTCTCGAACTATGCTTATGTCTCGAGACTTAGTTGATGTCTCGCAGACCCTTATTCCTCCAGTGTTGTCCCGTGCCTTCTTCTGATCTATCTATAAGATTACAACACGAGACTTTCTAAGATGTTCACACAAGTTTACCTTAAGCTTAAATATTTTCCGAGTTGAGCTCAAGTTACCCGGTTGTATTTTCGCTCTTAGTTTACTTGTCGAACTTACATTGATTCCTATCTTTCGAGACTTTAGGGGATTACATTTTTGGTATCATCAAAACCTAATACATTATGTTCCTAACAATTTCCCCCTTTTTGATGATGCCAACACTTATACTTACTCTATATGGCTGATTTGATAGAGGATAAACATAGATTTTATTTTCAGCGCATATGGTAAGTTTGACAATTATTCTACTAAAGCATGAATAAGCAAATTCACACAACACCCCCAGCAAAAGATATATGTATTTGAGATTAAGGGAATGTTTACATAACTGAGCTTAGTGGAAAAGTTTAAACCAAAAACATATAGGACCAAGAACAACATAAACAGCAATAAACTGTAATAAGATGGAGTTTGGGCCACGAGAGCTTACTTCTTGTTGTTGGCTTCCCTCTTCTTGTTAATAGCTTCTCGTGTCTTGATGGGGTCTTTCGGATTTACCAGGCTTATGTATTCGTCTGTAACATCTAGATGCCTGTAGTTTCTGTAAGCTTCCCCCACGAATTCTCCATCAATCACTCCATCTTTCCACCATGCAATGCATTCTTCTGGAGACATATTGCTGTGAACAGATATTCCAGTGATCTTCAGAAGCTTGAATATCTCAAGAGTCAGTTTTTGTTCAGTATCTTCCCTGCTCCCAAACTTAAAGTTTGTCATGACAAGGTCGATCTTTCTTTCTTCTTCTGACTGTTGTTCTTGTCTTTTTCTTCTCCTTTCTCTGTCCTCTTCTCTCCTTTTCTCCATTTCCAGTGTACGCTGGACCCTTAAGATTTCTGCTCTTTTCGCTTCCTCCAGTTGTTTGCTCAATGATTTTGGAACTTTTGGAGGAGGTCCAGCTGGTTCACTTGCTGCCCTTTTCTTGCCAGTTGTTGATGTCCTTCCTTGTGTATTTTCCCCTTTTTTCCCTTTATTTTCCCCCTTGGTGGCATCATCAGTACGGGAAAGGAGGGTGGACATACCTTCGAAGAGTGCTTGAAGTTGGGCAGGCACTTGGTTCGACAGATCATCGAGTAGTGCTTTCATCATGTCTTGTCGAAGTTCACTGGAATACTGGAAGGCTCGAAGCTCTGCTCGTATCTCGGCTAATTCAGCTCTCGCACCTGCAGCCTCTGCTCGAGCTATAGCAGCTTCATCTGCAGCTTTCCGTGCTGCATCCTCAGCCCATACTGCCTGTTCGAGAAGTTCGTCATGGCTGGCTTGAGATTCACTTGTGCCAGCCGCAGGCATTGCAGCATTGCGAACAATGGTCAGTATGCGCTCGATCTGAGCCATCTTCTGAGAGTGATTGGCCATGAATTGACGCACCTCGCCAATGAAGGCTTCTTCGGCCTGTCGATCATAGTCAGAAGTAGGAGAAGAGAAGTGAGAAGTACCTTTTATCGGAGGGGACTTGGGTGCTTCCAGATTTCCACCCATGACTTGCAGTTGCGAGTCCACCTCTCGATTGAGTGTCTGAGGGGTCACAGGGACACTGGGTTCAGAGCGCGAAGGTAGCTCCATGTCAGGCGCTTCCCGGTTTCCACCTGAAGGATGGATCACTTCTTGCTCTTTACCTCTCGAACCTGGAGCCTCAGCTTCAGCAACTGTTGAGATTGGATCAGCCAGGGAGAGATCTTCGGTATTGGACGCTTCCCGGTTTCCATCCAATAGAAGTTCCCCCTCAGCGTCACCTCTCGAACCAGTGCTGGGAACTTGGTCATCTGCTGGTGGGGTTGGAGACGAAGTGTCGACAGGTGCTTCCCTGTTTCCACCGTCGATAGTCGCATCGTTCTCCTCAGTACCTCTCGAACCAGCAGGACTTGGGGCAATCTGCTCTAGGTGCTCATTGGACTGCACTTCGGTCTGCTCCGATGAGTCTGGAATGATAATTATTTCAGGAGCAGTAGGAAAACCCGGTAGTGTGAGCAACGGAACTTCACCCTCTCGAACTATCTGAGCTTCATCGTTGTCAACCGAGGGTGTGGACGTAGGTGGTGGCAAAAGAAGAACAGTGTTAGGAGCCACTTCAAGTGCTTCAGAAGTCTCGGATTCACCTCTCGAAGCTGCTACCTGTTCGTCCAGAGCAGAGAAATATAGTTGGGACAAGGGCATTGCGGCTGTTGGTATTGGGTTCTCAGAGTCATCTCGAGCAATCCCAGAGGTCTCTCCTGGACCTCTCGTGTCCTCTACTTGATGTCCCAAGGATAATGCAGTGGCGAGCCTGATATCTTCTTGAAATTGAGCTTCTAATTCAGGATCCACTACAGGCTCGGCTTCAACTTCTTGTGCATCAACAGCTATGCCCTTTCCCTTGTCAGATCGACCAAGATTTCTCCTGGTTACGTGCATCTCATGGGCAAGATTCAGAAGGTCATTGGCTGGGATTGCAGTGAGGTTTAACCAATTTAAAGCAAAGTCCTCCTCAGCCACCATATCTGCTGCTCTCGAAATCAGTTGATCAATCGGACCTGTTCTCCAGTTGATCCATCGAAGCACTCTGGAGAAGTCATCCAAGCTAGACACATTTTCAGTACGTTGATCCAACTGAGAAGTGATTTCAGCATTCAGCTCATCAGAGTTAGCAGACAGGATTTCTGTTGCCGATGCAGCTTCCACTGTTATCTCTCGAACCACCTCTCGTGGTTCCTCAACTTCTGTCTGTACTGGATCACTGATCCCAGTACCTTCAATCTCTCGAACCTCCTCTCGAAGTTCGACCACAGACTCATCAGCACCCTCAGCATTATCACCAGCATGTAGACTAACAGATAAAGCTTCTGACAGAGACCTGGTAGGGGGCACTCTCTCAACCTCAGTGGCCAGTGTAGCCTGAGGTTCCCCCTGGGCTTGCGCCCTGTCTTCGAATGGTACTTGGATAACTGAGGGTGTTACCTCTCGAATCTGAGTGATGGCGATGGTTTTGGCTTTCTTAGCCCTCTTTGGCAAGGCAACCCTCTTGACCAGGGTATCCAGAGGCTCATCATCAGATTCCTTCTCCTTGGCTGGGGCTTTCCTTTTTCCCCTTCCCTTAGGCTTCGAGGGAGAAGGTGCACCCTTAACACCTTTAGCCTTTGGAGCTTGAGATTTCGTCCTACCCATATAGGTATTCCGATGAATCTCTCGCCCTTCCCTCAGTTCTAGGCCCTTTAAACTTAGAAGGTATTGAACAACAAAACCGAAACCAACCTTTTTACTGATCGTCAGGTTGGTGTTGGAGACTGAGCTTTGCACCTGCTGTTGAAGAAAATTGAAGATGATACGTGCCCAGTCCATTTTGTTGTTGTTCCAGATGGCGTGGAGGATTTTGAGGATGTCCAGATTGATTTCGTCAGTTCCAGACACTTTGCCGAGCACGAATTTCATTATAAGGTCGGCAGCAAGAGCAAACCTCTCCTTTAGGTGGAACTTGCGGAGGGCAGAGGATGCTCTGGGCGGTGCAGTCTCTAGTCGGATTTTATTCCAAAAATCTTGCTTATCCAGGTCGTAATCCGAGAGATGCTAGACTGCTTCCTTCGACGTCGCGAAGTCGAATGCCGCTCTGAGGTCACCAACAGAGGTCGTGATATCAATCTCATTGAACCGACTCTCTATTTTGCCCTTCGTGACCTTGGCATTCGCGAACCATTCAGTAAAGTCGAGTTCATGAATGGTTTGGTAGTCGTGCGTCATATATTTCATTAGTCCTGCCTTCTCAAACTTCTTCAGGACTTTCTCCGCCATCTTTGGATTTGACGAGTGGGTGATGAAGCCGTTTTTGTCAAGGATACTCCCCGCCTTGACTTGTTTGATCTGAGTGCGAATGTGTTGCAACTCCCTCTGATATGCGTCGGAAGATGATGTTGATGTGGAGGATTCGGACGCCATTGTTGACAGATTTGAGGTTTTGGAGGGAATGTGTACAGTGTTTTAGGATTTGGGGGTTTTGGGTATTCGGTTTGAGCTTGAATCCGGGTAAGGAAGAAGAATTTGGCTTTTATATCATGTGGATTCGGGTTGGATATATGGGTAGGGTTAAGAGCTTGACCCGAAAAAGGGATCCCGGTTAATTTAAACGAATTTAAAGGTCAGAAATACCCTTTATAACGGTTATGTATGTAAGATATGGTAAGGGTATTTTGGTAAAATATAATGCAGTTTTGGATAGTGGGATATAAAGAAATGATATTTATATAAGCATGTTCCCACTTATCAAGATAATGCCTTTAAGAGCGGAAAAACCGTCAATAACCGAAGACCACGTGGCTAACATTAATGCCCAACATTAGCCATTCCACATATATCCGTTGAGCTCATTTGTTTTACCTCTCGAAGGTAAACTCTCGACTTTGCTAGTTTAAGGATCTTCCCCCTGAGTGATTGATCCCTAAACCTCCTTATTCCTCCATCTGAACATTCCTGTGGTTAAGGATCTTCCCCCTGAGTGATTGATCCCTAACCCTTCTTATTCCTCCATTTAGAGGTACGCAGATAGTCAGTTTGATATCTTTTGAAGTGATCTCTCAAACTACCCTTTTTCGAGACATAACGCAGACAGGCAAACTGAACATGTACCTCTCGAACTACTTTTCGAACACAGATTGCGATATGGAGACAAGATTGATTCATCAAAAAGAAGATATCACTTGGAACATTTCCTTAAGTTCATTTAGTGATTTTCGAAAAACATTACAAATGAATCAATATCCTAATAGATTCCATAGAAACTTTTGTTTGGCCTTGGGCAGCCTAATAGGAATCTATCGTTAGAGCAGGAACTAGCCATCTAAAGTCCTATTTCTCCTAATAACAGAACTAGGGGTGGCTACTCCCTTTCTTGTTCTTCTCTCCGCTGCTGCCTTCCTCACAGGCTTCATCTCCCTTTCCCTTGGTTCTCCATTTGGTTGAGGGAGGTCCTTTTCCAGAATGTGCAGCGGTAGGAGTCCCACTTGTGCAAGACTCTTCTCCTGACTCCAGTATCCCATCGTTGTGGATCTCCTCGCATTTGGGGATCCATTCACCTTGGATGGGAATAGGATGCTTGCTTGGATTATCAGGAAGCTCCGCAATCTGTTCACCCTTCGTTGATTCTGGATAGTTCTCTCCTTGAAAGTCTTTGGACTTCGTTGCTGATTTTCTCCCTCTATACCAGAACGGTACATCGTCTTTTCCTTTCTTCTTCTCCATGAAGAAGTCGATGACATAAACTGATGAGAAAACCCTTCTATTTATAGCCCAAACAGGTTACCACTGTTGAGTCACGGGATGCCATATGAATGACCATTTAATGCTGTGTAACTCCAAAGCTGCCATAAAGTTGATGAAACCGCCCTCACATGCGAAACAGTTCATGGCACTAAATACAAGAAGATAAGATTTGACCATTCATCCCAATTCTATCATTCCCAATTCTAACCTTAGTTGAGAGAATCTATTTTCACATAACGCTTTTGTGAAAATATCTGCTAGTTGCTCCTCCGTTGCAACGTATTCCAAGGCTATATCCTTTTTCTCAACATGGTCTTGGATGAAGTGATACTTGATATCAATGTGTTTTGTTCTTGAATGTAACACTGGATTTTGAGTGATAGCTATAGCACTTGTGTTGTCACACATGATCTTAACCTCTTTACATTCAACACCATAATCCAGTAGTTGTTGCTTCATCCATAAAACCTGAGCACAGCAGCTTCCAGCTGCTACATATTCTGCCTCAGCGGTGCTTGTAGCTATCGAATGCTGTTTCTTGCTAAACCATGAGACAAGTTTTCCACCTAGAAACTGACATGTCCCTGATGTGCTCTTTCGATCTATTTTACAACCGGCAAAGTCCGCATCTGAATAACCCATAAGTTCGAAAGATCCACCTCTTGAATACCAAAGTCCAACACTTTGCGTACCTTTGAGATATCTAAGGATCTTTTTAGATGCATTTAAGTGACTTTCCTTAGGACTTGCCTGAAATCTAACACATACACCTACTGCAAAGGATATATCTGGTCTACTAGCAGTTAAATAAAGAAGAGATCCGATGATACCTCGATATGTAGTTTGATCGACCTCTCGACCTTCACTGTCGACATCGATACGTAGAGAGGTTCCCATGGGTACTTTGACTGAGGATTTCCCTTCTATGTTGTATTTTCTGAGCAGATCCTTGGTGTATTTCTCCTGATTGATGAAGATACCTTCCTTAAGTTGTCTCACTTGTAATCCAAGGAAGTAGTTTAGTTCTCCCATCATGCTCATCTCGAACTTCCCTTTCATCAACCTGGAGAACTTCTCGCACAAGTCTGGATTGGTGCTTCCAAAAATGATATCGTCCACATAGATTTGCACCAATAGAAAGTGATCCTCATCCTTAATTCTAAACAATGTTTTGTCCACTAGGCCTTTGGTGAACCCACACTGAAGTAGAAAAGAGGATAGGGTGTCATACCAAGCTCTCGGAGCTTGTTTTAAGCCGTAAAGTGCCTTCTTCAACTTGTATACTTTGTCAGCTCCCACGTCCTTCAAGAAACCCGGAGGTTGTTCAACGTACACCTCTTCTTCGAGAAGTCCGTTCAGAAAAGCGCTCTTGACATCCATTTGATATACTTTAAAGTCTTTGAAGGCGGCATATGCGAGAAAGATGCGTATGGCTTCGAGACGTGCCACTGGAGCGAAGGTTTCATCAAAATCTATTCCTTCCTCCTGACAATAGCCTTTGGCAACAAGTCTGGCCTTGTTCCTAACAATGACTCCATCCTCATTCATCTTATTTCTGAAAACCCACTTTGTACCAATGACATTCGGATGATGAGGTCTCGAAACTAGTTCCCAGACATCGTTCCGTTCAAACTGATGAAGTTCCTCTTGCATGGCTTACACCCAATCTGGATCACATAGGGCCTCATCGATCACCTTAGGCTCTATTTGCGATAGAAAACAAGCAAACATGCTTTCTCTGTATGCTGATCTGGTCCGAACTCTGTCACGTACATCTCCAATCACTTGATCAGCAGGGTGACTTCTCAGCCATCTTAGGTCGGGTTGTGGCTCCTCAGTTGATACTTCCGTTGAAGGTTGAGATGTGGGTTGAGCATCTATGATCTGGATCGGATCAACTGAGTCAGCAGCTTTCTTCTTGGTAGGTTCTTCATCATCTGATTCTGACGGGAGTTCCGCTACGTCTCGAACTGTCGATTTCTTCCCATCGAGAGGTGAGACTGATCTCTCGATTGACTCCGACTAAGTTTCCTCAGCTCCTTCCATTGACTTTGATGGTTGATCTGTTGATGCTCTATCATCAAAAGAGACATGTATGGATTCTTCAACCACCAACCTTCGCTTGTTGAAGACTCTGAAAGCTTTACTGGTTGATGAGTATCCCAGAAATACTCCATCATCTGCCTTTTCATCAAAAGTTCTTAGCTGAGTCTTCCCATTGTTGTGGACATAGCATTTGCACCTGAATGTGTGGAAGTAGCTTACATTCGGTTTCCTTCCATTCCACAACTCATATGGAGTCTTTCCAACTCCTTTCACGATCAAGGACCGATTTTGGGTATAGCACGCTGTGTTGATTGCTTCTGCCCAAAATCCTTGAGATATGTTAGCTTGCGAGAGCATGGTCCTTGCGGCTTCCTTGAGAGTTCTGTTCCTTCTTTCAGCAACCCCGTTCTGTTGAGGCGTTCGAGCAGCTGACAACTGATGATGAATACCGTTTTCGTTACAGTAGCTCTCGATAACTTGATTAACGAACTCTCCACCTTGATCTGACCGAATCTTTAGTATCGAGACATCCTTTTCAATTTGAACCTGCTTCAGAAGGTTTGGTAAGGCAACTTTTGTCTCGCTTTTCTTGGTTAAGAACACGGTCCAGGTGAATCTTGTGTAGTCATCTACTACCACAAGAGTGTACTTTCTTCCTCTCATGCTGGGTGGGTCTACTGGGCCAAATAAGTCCATATGGAGAAGACTTAGTGGTCTAGTAGATGATGTCTCGGCTTTGGCTTTGAAAGAGGATTTGGTCTGTTTGCAACGTTGACATGCCTCACAAATCTTCTCCTTTCGAAACGTAGCTTTGGGCAGTCCTTCCACAAGATTCCTCTTAGTAAGCTTGTTGATAGTTTTGAAGTTCAGATGGCCAAGCTTACTGTGCCAATCCCAGCATAAGTCTTCCTTGCTCCTTGCTAGCATACATAGGGATGGTTTGGCAGATCTCCAATCCACTATGTACATGGTTCCTTTCCTTGCTGTTTCCAGGACGACTTCGAGAGATTCCTCTTGTATGATTTGGCACTTGCCTTTGGTGAAGATTACTCTGTAGCCCTTGTCACAGAACTGGCTTGTGCTAAGGAGGTTGAATTTGAGCCCCTCAACGTAGGATACCCCCTTGATCACCAATTCATTCTTATGAATTTCACCAATAGCCTTTGTGCGCCCTTTCTTCTCGTTGTCTCCAAATGTCACCAGGGAACCTTCGATAGGATGGATGTTCTCTAGCAGTGTTAAGTTTCCCGTCATATGTCTCGAACATCCACTGTCAATGAACCATGTGTCCCTGGTGTTCTGCAAGTAGATCAAGCGGATTTAGGTACCCAAACTTTGGGTCCTGGTTGGTTAGTAAGTTTAGGCATCCATTTATACCTTGGACCCATTACTCCGGGCCTAGGTGCAATGTAGCCATTGTACGTTTGATAATCATAAGGAATGCTAGCAAAGGTTTTGGGCCTCTTTGGTGCATAAATCAACTTAGGTATAGACTTTTCGATCGGCTTATGCACCATGCCTTTCATACGCTGTTTGGTCATGTGAAATTGCTGAAAGTGAGGTTTCTTCCAGAAATTATGATTCGATGACCAATTCTCACTAGATGGATAGAGTCTGCCTTTCTCCATCCGTGAGTTCCCAACTCTACGGATCTCAGACCATCCATATTTGCCTTGAGGCGCATTATATGGAATGTAGCTCCTTTTGTACTTGGAATGGCCTTGCGAGAGATAGCAAGGTGATCTCTCGATATTGTTTACCCGGCCATTCTTCGTAGCTTTCCTATACTTTCCATTGCTGGTGTATAGGGACAGTTTATGAATAGCTACTCTGGTCTTTTCTGTTGGTCTTTTATGACCTTTGTTCGGTTTGGGTTGAGATCCTCCATTATTTGAAGTTCCCAAACCATTGGTCTGTTTATCTCTCGAGAGACAGTCTTGACGGAACCCTAGACCGGTTCTATCACTAGTAGGTCTGTGATCATTTACCATTTTCTCCATAGCTTTGGAGGAATTCGTGTATGATGTTATGACCTTTCTAAGATTAAGCTCTCTGGTCTCTCGAGCTTTGCACTCTTCAGCCAGTAGGATTACTTTGGCTTCTAACTCACTTACTTTGAGAGTTAGCTCCGAATTCTCTTTCGAGACATTCTTAAGCATATCTCTTTCAGCGGTTAGCTTGCTGTTTTCTTCCCGAATTTTGGCATGAGTGCTGTTAGCGATACCGAGATCCCTTTTAAGTGTTTCAAGCATCTCAAAGGGATCTTCATCGCTTCTGAACGAAGAACAACGAGAGGTAGAGGTAGAGCAGCGAGATGTGGAAGTGGAGGTTACCTCATTGTCAATGGCCATTAGACATTGATCCTCTTCTTCCTCGGTGTATAAGCAGATGAGTCCCCTCTCATCTTCTGAGCTGCTGCTGCCTTCACTGGAGCTCGATGTCTCGGACTCCTCGATTGTTCTCTCGAGTTCCTCAGCAACAAGCGCCTTTCTGCGCAGATGTTTCCTTGAATCTTCCTTGAAGCCACTTTGTGCTGGCTTCTCTTTGGATTCCTCCTTTCTCCTGGAATCCCTGCCTTCTTGGCCTTGATACTTACTTACCATAGGGTAAGGACATTCAGCCTTGAAGTGCCCTGGTCTCCTGCAGTTGTAGCAGAGACCCTGATTTTCCTCTTCTATCCTTCTGGATGAATGTTTCTCATTGTTCCTTCTTGAGGAGGAAGGTGAACTTGTGTTGCTCTCCGTTGACTTCCTCATGAATTTCCTGAATTTCCTCATGAAGAGAGCAAACTGTTTGTCAGATAACATATTAGTGGGATTAGGATCTGCCCTTGAAGAGGTGGATGGTTGATCAGCAACCAGTGCCACATTCCGTCTGTCCACCACGTCCTCATCTCTCGGAAGCATCTCAAATTCGAAGGCTTTGAGGTCTCTGAAAAGTTGGTCGGTTGTGGTGTTCTTCAAATCCCTGTGATCACGCATTGTGATCACCTTCATTTCCCACTCCTTGGTAAGGCCTCGTAAGACCTTCAGGTTTAGCTCCTTTTGTGGAATCTCCTTCTCGAGATCACTGATCTCGATTGATAGCTTCATGAACCGAGATTCCATGCTGTCGATGCTCTCCCCTGGCTTCATCTTGAAGTCCTCGAACTTCGTCATGGCCACGGTGAGCTTGTTCTCCTTTTCCTATTCGTCACCTTCACCAATTAACATCAAAGTGTCCCATACCTCTTTTGCAGTTTTGCACTTTCTCACTTTTGGGAAGATGGTTTCGTCTATAGCTCTGAAGAGAATGTCCTTGGCAATATTGTCCAGGTTGTTTCTCTTCCTGTCATCACTTGTCCATTCTTCCCTTGGTTTTGGGATGTACTTTTGTGTGTCTTGGGTTTGAGCTGCAGCAGTATTGACCATTAAGATTTTGACTGGTCCAGAAGTTATAACCTCGGCCATCTCATCATGGAGGGCTGATAGATACGCAAGCATGCGTGTTTTCCAGTCATCGAACCTGCTAAGATCAAAGAGAAGATGTCTCGACAACATGCTATCCATTTTAAAAATTATCTCGTGCTTTGAAAGATTTTTAAGGAGTTTTTCAAAGAAGGATCTCTAGGCAATATAAACAAAGGTTTATATCGATCAGAGAACTCGCTCTGATACCAATTGTTGGTCCCAAGGGGATGGGGTACAAGTCTAGAGGGGGGTGAATAGACTTGTATAAGATTTTGCAAATCTTTTTCGACTTCTCGTGTGTATAGGACTTAGGATGTTTAGGTCCGATACCTCACAAGATGAAGACAAAGTTTTATGCGCAGCGGAAAGGTTATCCCCTTTTAGTTAGCACGAGTTTGAGTTAGTTCGAGAGGTGCGGTTATATGTAGTGCAGTTCGAGAGTTAGATAGCGAGAGATAAAAGCAGAAAGTAAATGCGAGAGAGATTTTTAAGTGGTTCGGCCAACCCGCCTACATCCACTCTTCTTCCATAAACTCCCTGGAAGGATTGCACTAAAACTTCCCTTTTTAGTACAATATCGAGCGCTTGAGCTTTGATCACGAAGCCCGCCTCAAGCCTCAGGTTTTTCGCCCCGCTTCTTGTTACTCCACCTATCGAGCACCTGAGCTTTGATCACCAAGCCCCGCTCAAGCCTCAGGATCTTCACAAGACAGCTCCCAGGTTACTCTGCCTCTCCTCAGGTTTTTCTCCCCGCTTCCAGTTACTCCACCTCTCGAGCACTTGAGCTTTGATCACCAAGCCCGCCTCAAGCCTCAGGATCTTCACTAGACAGCTGCCAGGTTACTCCGCCTCTTCTTGCTTAATCCAAAGCAAGGACCTTTGGTTGTCACAATTGAATGTAACAAGCTCCAATCTGACCAAAAGCTATCGTTGAATCAACTTCGATATAGAGCAGCTTTGGTCACCTTCTAGATGTATAGCAGTTTAAGCTTTGTAACTCTCTCAAACACTAAGATGTGTTTTCTCGCTATTTTGAATATCAGGATGATATTCCAGATTGAGCTCAGGCACTTGAACGTTTGAAATAGACACCTCTTAAGATTTTCGAATCGAACCAATCTCTTACGAAAATTCCCCCTTCTACTTTTGATCTGTGTCTTCACGTCCTTTTTATATGAGAGTAAAGGAATAATTCCGTTGGAGGGAAAATTATTCCGTTTGAAATTTGTCTCCCATGCTGTGTATGGGACTTGCATCTTTTCAGCGTTTTTCATGGAGTGGTGGTCTTGTAACTTGAACCTTTTGTTTGGTAGTGGATATTCCATAATCCACTTTCTTGAGTCCATGCTCCACTTGCTACTTTTGGTAAAAGTTACTCTTTTTAAATTCCCATTGATCCTCGTTTTAGGGAATAAGACTGACTTTGGATTAGTGCACCTTCTATCCGTTTGTTGTGGAATTCTGAAGTGGCATCCACTTCCGGCACCTCCTTACTATTTTATCTCCATGATATTCTTCTTCTCCAAACTTTATTCATGCTTCCTGATCATCATTCAGCCTTTTGGAGAAATGTCAGTTTATCGAGACCAAGAATGATGTCTCGATTGTTTGATGTCTTGATCCCCATGTATCGAGAGATCTATCTCTCGAACTCTGCTTATGTCTCGAACTGGGTTGATGTATCGAGAGGTCCCATCTCTCGAACTATGCTTATGTCTCGAGACTTAGTTGATGTCTCGCAGACCCTTATTCCTCCAGTGTTGTCTCGTGCATTCTACTGATCTATCTATGAAATTACAACACGAGTCTTCTAAGATGTTCATACAAGTTTACCTCAAGCTTAAATATTTTCCGAGTTGAGCTCAAGTTACCCGGTTGTATTTTCGCTCTTAGTTTACTTGTCGAACTTACATTGATTCCTATCTTTCGAGACTTTAGGGGATTACATTTTTGGTATCATCAAAACCTAATACATTATGTTCCTAACAACTATCCTTAATTTTTTTTTGGACAATCCTTTAAATCAATAATCACCAAGAATCTAAAGTCAAGTTATCCTACTTAAACTTCTTAATACTACCAAACCTATAAGATAACAATGCCTACCAACTAATGGATTCTTCATAGGCACAACAAATACCGAACAAAAACCTACAATAGTTGCATCAAACCTATTCAAGTAAACTACAACATATTGAACAGCAAGAATCATAGTGCATTTAATTAATTCAAACATGTGATTAATCTATTGCAAGGAAATCCAGTGCATTTAAGCATTCAAGTGAACGACACTTATATAAATTATTATTTTCATGCCTTACAAAGTACTCTGTATATTGCATTGCCTCAATGGTGAAAAGAGCTAATGTTGTTTAATTCACCATAATTACAAACTCACATAAGAAAAAGGTCAATCATAGCAATTAAAAAACTGCTCATGTCAATTTGGTTCAAAAGACTTGAACATGAGCAATTTGATAAGCCACACACCTAAAATGATTTTGTACAATTCTACGCACAATTAGGAAATGACAGACCTATATACTATCAAACCAAATTGATAAATTATTAGTGAATCAAAAGAATATAGATTTTGTATTCCATACCAGGTCCTAATGATTCATATATCTTTCTTTTCCAGGCAGCAAGCACTAACCAGAAAGTCAATTTTAATTAAACAATAACAATTCTAGACAATGAATCATCTATTAACCCTAAAAGAAATCAAGAAATAGAAAATTTACTGTCAAAATACTTGAAAATTTTCAAATTCACAACTTTCACATTTCAATTAGAGAAACATTACAGAGTGCATTAAAAGAGAAACATAGGAATTTAGGTCATACTGAAGTTATGATATAGGGATAAATAGAATTAGGAATTTAGGGATTAGGGTTTAAGTAATACAACTAACCTGTAGCACAGTAGAGACGGCAACGGCGACGAGAGACTTTGATGGGAAGATGCTCGACGTCGACCAAGCTCTGAGACGGAAAAAGATTGCCGTAGCCAACCAAGGGCTAGAGTGCAACCACCAAGAGGTCCACCCCCACAAATAGTCATTCCACCACAAATCAATCCGAATGCAAGAGACACTAGAGTTCTAAGGAACATGACTTCGGCGAAATTGGCGTTGGTCGATGTGTATCGAGGAAAGAATTTGATGGGAGGAAAGTATCTTGAGCCAAGAGTCCTTAGAGAGGTTGATTGTGAGGGCGCAGTGAATCGCCTACTTGAACATGCTCAATTGAGGAAAGTTTTCGAGTGGAGGCGACCAATATATTCTCCTGTGACCTATGAGTTTCTTGCAACACTGGACATCAGGAAAGAAATCAACAACGCAAGGAAGTCAATCAAGTAACACTATTCAGCAAAAAGTATCACCACTCCGCCAATGAGCTGGCGATTATACTTGGATTCCATAACCGAGAGAAGATAGGCATGTCGTACTTCGAAAGATTCATGTCAGATTTTGATCTTAACAAGGATGTCGTAAGTTATTGGGGCCAAACCACAAACGGGGAGAAGTACAATTCTAGCAACCTAAAGGCCAGAAAGATAAAAAAGAATCACCTCAAGCTAGGCTATCCGACAGGCCTTAGCAGTCAACCTCTCGGGCAGAAAGATGAATCTCAACAAAGCTTATCGTTAGGGCATTTTCTGTATGTGGTGCATGGAAAACAAGGCGAGTGTGAACATGGGGGCACAGGTGAAGAAATGGCTCAATGCTCAAAATAAGAAGAATGTACAAGCTATATTCATTGGACCTTTGGTGACTGAGTTGTGTCGGGGCCTAGGACTCGACAATGATCTAGATATAGAGAAGGTTGAGGACGAGATGCAACCTTTTACAGTTTGAGATTTCTCTGCCATGAAGATTCGGTTGGGTGGTGACAATGCACCTTCCTTTGGGAGTAATGACAGTGATGATAGTGAAGATGAGGATGGAGGAGAGCAGAATGTGCAACATGAGCAAGGTGGGCCTAGCACGCAGCAAGGTGGACGGGCCATAATGGATTGGGAGTTCACCAGAGCTTTTCACATGCAATTACATCAAGAGCAAATGGCCTACCTCCAAGTGACATCTTTATATGCTAGACATGATAGACAAGATGAGGAGATCATGCGCACAAGGGAGGCAGTAACGAGGAATGCCAGAATGATTGAAGAGCTTCAAGCCCAGCTCGCCAACCAATAACACCCACCATCCTTTGGAGATCAGTTAAGAATGCCCCGACCACTACATGAGAAAAGAAAGAAAATGAAGGAGAAATTTGAGAAACAAAGACAAATAATTTGAAATTGTGTTG
The DNA here is from genome assembly GCF_003576645.1 of Ipomoea triloba. NCBI lineage: Eukaryota > Viridiplantae > Streptophyta > Magnoliopsida > Solanales > Convolvulaceae > Ipomoea > Ipomoea triloba. Next base: position 11,530,171 of record NC_044925.1, read on the forward strand.
AGAATGTCCGATTGAAAATATTAGGTTCCCTATGCACGAGGTTCCGCTTTTAATTTCTTTACCTTTATGCTTTTATTGCTTTTTAGATTACTTGTTTTACTTTTTATGCACTTTTAAATACTTGCAAGTTTAATTGTTTGAATTCGTAATGCTCTACATTTGTTGTTTTTCTTTAGTTGTTTTACTCTAGTCTATGTTTAATGTTTTTTTAGCTTGATGTTATTTCCTTTATTGCATTTGAGTCGGGCTAAAGACGTTAAACGTAGCGCTCTTGAGAGGCACCTCAAGCTTTATTAAAAAGAAAAAGAGGGAGAGAAGAAAAGGAAGAAAAGAAAGGAAAAAGAGAGTAGGAATAACTAAATAGCTTTCCTATTGCACCTTGATATTTTTATATGCTAACCATTGTTTTTGTAGCTTTGATAACGGAGGCCACCCAATGTTGAAAGCTAAAGTGTGGAAAAAGGGATGCATACATGGTTTAGCCTCTTATCCCTTTTCTATTTTATGCCCCATTTTCAATTTCAAAGTGTGGAAAATGTATGTATAGCTTTGCATAAGTCTTTTACTCAAATGATGAGTATGCCATTTTATTGTGTCACAAAGGATCAATTTTTTTTGTAACCCCACACCCCATAATCAATTCCAAAGTGTGGAAAGGGGGTTGTGTTATTTGCTTGATTAGACTCGTGCTCCTTTATTCCACAAAGTCCTCAAGGCAACATCGAGAGTGATGTTTGGTTTAAAGTGTGGAAAGTACGCACGTTGTGCTTAAGTGCTTAATTGCTTAATAGATGGGTGTGTTTGCCATTTAGAGAGTGAGTCATTGTTTGTGCTATCTAGGGAGAGTTTTGACTAGATGCCAATAAAATTTTTATTCTTGAAATATCTTTGGGAAGTTACCTTTTTGCACCCATGAGAGTGTTTAGAACCGAATAGGTTTACATTCTTGCTTGCTTGCATGATGTTCACCTCTTATTTAGATAGGACCTTAGTCAAGGATCTCTCGAAGTGAGAGTGTGCACTTCTTAATTTGAGAAGGATATTGTAAGTGAAGCCCGGAATTGAACTAACCTTGGTAGGGCATGGGGCAAAAGGTGAGCCTATTGGTGAGCATTAGAGTGTAAAATCCCTAAAATCCTAAGAAAATGGCATGAGGGGATGTATGAAGAAAATTAGAAAAGGCAAAAGGCCACTCCTAGAGGAAAAAACTGAGGAAAGCCATCTCACTAGGATGTGAACAACCATTGCACCGATCTTCAAACAAGCGTAGACCTCTACGTGAAATCGGTTGCCCCAAATGAAGTGATCCTAGGAGATGAGAAAACAAGAGAGGAGGTGAGCCGCTTCGCTAGGGTTCGGTTACCCATTGCACCGACCTTCGAAAAAGCATGGAGATCCATGTGAAGTCGGGTGCCCGATAACGTTACCCTAGGAAGTGAGAAGAAGGATAGACCGCCCCAAGCCATTGGCGGTGAGTGGTCCATGCCCCTACCCTCACTTATCTTACTTGTTGGGCTTTGGCGTTTGGTTGGAAGGGTTGATTAATGAGTGTATATCGTTCCCATTAGTGGGATTGGCTTGAAGGCCCTAGTTAAATGAGAGGTGAATATAAATTGGTTTGTATGCTTGAACATGATGTGAGAAGAGTGTTCTCATTGCTTAAATGTCTATCTATGAAGGGTTTTCGCTTCCCGAAAATATTTCTTGAGTTGTATGACATCTAGCCAACATTCTTTATAGATAGCATGAAAGATTTCCCCCTCTCCGGTAGCCCTCGCGTTCATTTTTGATTGACCGAGAGTCCAAGTTAAGTAAAGTATAGTTATCTTTGGGTACTTTTGTGCTTATATTTGAACTGTCTTACTTTAGGGCAAGCAAGGTTTAAAGTATGGAAACTTGATAAGCTCCCAAGATAACTAGGAATTAGGGTCTATATCGGGGTGAATTTATAGTAATTAGTTTCGTTTTGTGATTAACCTATGGCATTTTATGCTCTAATGTGTAAATATCATGCAAAGCTATCTCTTTGGTACTTTAGAATGTTTTTTTAGGTCCCAGGAGCCACTCGGCAAAGCATAAGAACGTAACGAGCATTCGGAGCAAAGAAGAAGTCCCGGGATGGATCGGAGGACGCCTCCACGCGTAGAGTTGGCGTGGATCAAATCCAGTGTGTGTCCACGCCACTACTCCACGCATGGACTACGCGTGGACAAGAAGAGCGGAAAGAAAATTAAAAAGGCAATTTTGGGAAGGCTATTTAAGGAAGCTAGTTAGAAATTTCCAGGAGGTTGGATCATTTTTAGAGTTTTACATTTTTAGATTTACAATTCTTAGTAGAGAGCATTTTAGAGAGAGAAATATCTAGAGTTCCAATTTGTTGAAGGATTGAAGATCAAAGTTGATTTGAAGATTGTAATTCATATTTCCTAGGTGAATTCAACTTTTAATCTCATTTTAATTTCATTTCCTATTGCAATTTACATTCTTCTAGATTGAATTAGGTTTTATGATTTTGAATATATGAATATGAGTAGTTAATTCTTTCTAGGGATTGAATTGTGTGAAGCTATGCTTGCCTAGTGTGATTTCTCATTCCTAATTGTGGAATTTGTTTCATTGTATGTTGGAGATCAATTATTGTCTTTGATTGTTGAATTGATTTGATTCTAAGTTGATGTGGCCAATATCTTAGGAGTTTGAAGTCTTGATTCAATCATGGTTGTTGATTAGAGTTAAGAACTAGCTTTTGCAATCTTAGATCCTATGGAATTCCATAATTGGAATAGTGGGAATGTGTGAAGCTTAGGTGTTCGATAGAATGTCTCTTAGGGCTTTTGGTTACTAAACAAGTACTCCTAAGCCTAAGAAGCCTTAGTACACTAATGTGGAAGAGGATTGTGAGATCACACTCTTAAATAGCCAACATAATTGAATCAATCTTCCATTGCTTAAGACACACTGTGAGGCATCATAACTACCATCATTCACTCCCTTGCTTATTACAATTTGTTATTTCACATTTGTTTACTTCATTTGATCATAATCTCATTTGCAAATGTTACTCTATGCACCTCAACAACCTCACATATTCCATTATGCATTTGTTTGAATAAAGGCTAAGCAATCTTCCGCATTATCTCCTTCGAGATCGACACTCGGGGAGTCTTGACTCTTCGTTTTAACTTTCAAATCCCAACTATTTCACACCACCACTAAACCACTACTTTTCATAGGTGGTGGTCGATAGGGCCCCTGTTAGAGTTGCCCCTGTAGGGGTTATATGAAGAGTTTCCACCCTGATTTCCTCCTGTCCTTTGATTTTGCCATCCTTGACTCTAATTTGGGTGTTGTTGCCACCGTTAACCTTACATTCTGCCTTGGTTGGTGTTACTATATGAATTGAAATTTTGAGGCATTTGGTAGCCCACAACACTTACTTGTTTAAAACCGAGATCATCGTATGTACAAGTGCAGTCTTGTGTCCCGTGAGGTCTACCACATATGTCACAATAAAGAGCTAGTGACATCAACACGTTTCCCTCCTGTGGTTGTTTTCCCATCTTCTCAATCCTTGCTTGGAGCCTCCGGATTTCATGTCCCATTGCCTCAACTCTGGCATCTGATGTTGTACTGTTACTCACCTCATATAACCTAGACTTGGAATCCCTTTTGTTATACCAACAAGAAGTGTTGGCTAAAATAGTCTCAATCAATTCCTCAGCATCTTCTAGCAATGATGACACAAATGCTCCCTTTGATGAGGAATCCAACAACATCTTATTTCTGTCATTTAGTCCCCTGTAGAAAGAACTAATGATGTCCCACGGATGAAACACGTCTAGTGGGCATTTTCTTTTAAGTGCCTTGAATCTCCTCCAAGCTTCCCCTAACGATTCCATAAAACATTGTTTGAAGTCCTGAACCTGTTTTCTGATTTTCAAAGTCTTTGTTAGGGAGAAGAACTCCTGCATAAATTCCTTATGCAATTGTTCCTAGGACCTGAAATGATTATTGGCATGGGAATCCAACCAACGAGCAGCATCCCCAATCATTGAAAACGAGAATAACTTGAGCTGAACAACTTCTTCAGGAACCCCATTCTGCTGTATATTCCACAAGACCACACAAACCGAGTGATGTGGCCATGTGGATCCTCTGAAGACAAACCACTAAACGGAGCATTCTGAACAAGTGTTATGACTGAAGGCTTGATATCAAAATTATTCGCTTCCACGGGTGGTATGTAGATTGAGTTGTGCATACTAAACTCCGGGGTCATGAAGTCTGCTATAGTTCTTCTTTCCTCTCTTCTTTCCTCTCTCATGAATCCCTAGTAGTTCTCCTGTGGAGTATTCCTCCTCCTCGGTTCATAGTAATCATCTCTAGGAACTTCTCTTCCTCTTTACTCTAAGAAGTTCTCTCTCAGTGTATTTCTCCTCCTCGGCTCAAATTGATCTTCCCTTTCATAGAATCCAGCTCTATCATTTGGCTGCTCATAGTAGGGATCTCTGTCCTGATACGCCTAACATTGGGTGGTGGGATCAATGGTTGATCCCTTTCCCTTTGAAGAGGTGGTTCCTCATTTTCATCTACCTCTCTTAGTGGGGATCTATCCTAAGGTGCACTTAATCCTGCACTCCTTATGGTTTCGGCTGTGACCCCGTTTGTGTGTTCAATTCTACTTGTTGAAGCCATTTCTTCACTAAAATGTTCTTGATTACGGGCTGTCCTGTTTCTTCTTCTCACTATTGCGTTTGTCTCGCGATCAATTGTTAGCAATCCTTGTACACCTTTAGAACGGGTTTGCGTGCAACTAGCTAATCACCTGTAAGCACAAAGACAACAATAATGTTTTGCAACTAGAAGTAGTTGCTAGTGAGAGTAGTAACAAATGTAAATGCTTAAAAAGAAAAAGGACAATTAACAAAGTAATTTTAAAAACAACAAGTAAATTCAACAAAGGGTTACTCTATAACTTAAATGATTGCTCATGTTAACCCAAATGGACTTGCTACTCAAAACCGATGTCTTTCCCCGGCAATGGCGTTATTTGAAAGTTGTATTTTTAGTGGTTTGATTAGTGAGTGTATTCCTTTAGAAATGGCTAAATAGGACTTGAGTAGCAAGGGGCTAAGCACAATATCATAAAGTGTTTGAAAGCTAATTGAATTGAGATATTTGTTTGCATGAGATAATTATAAAACAAGTAATTGATTAGAGTAATAAACAATGATAAAGAAGATGATTTAAATCAAATAGCCATGTACAAATGCTTCTTAGTGTATTAAAGTTCTAGGCTAAACAATGTTCAACAATGAAGTAAGGGAATCAAGTCAATGCCAATGCCACTCTCGTGGACATTGGCTACCACCCAAGTTCTAATCTCATTCTCATAACAATTAGACTAGGTGAGGTACTTGATCAAGCACCTTGTGTGCATAATCCCTTCCAACTCCCCTTTCTCAATGGCAAGTTAGAAATGTGAAAGGTTTGACCATGGTGAATCCCTATTCTCATAGGTGAAACACCAATTCCATACATCTCTTGAAAAGTTGGGCCCTAACCAAACATGAGTCAAATAATTCTCTAATTTCACAATCACATTCATTCTAGAGGCAATGAAAAACCTAGACCAAACAATTCAATTCATGTAAGCATTCATACAAAGCAATTCAATCTGAATCCCTAAAGGATTTAACTACTCATAATGGAATTTAAAACTGAAACAATTGGAATACTATGCAATAAATCCAAATACAAAAGTATTAAAAGTTGCAAGAATAATAAATAGAAACTCTTTGATTGAATTTTTAAAAATCAAATCTGAAATTATAGTTGAATGTGTAATTACAAAAGAGAATTCTGCCTAAATCTTCCAAGGAGTGATGGATTTACAATGTATAGATGTTCTAAAGTGGTTTTTCTATAGAAAACCTAAAAGAAGACTTAGAAAATTCAAAGATAAATTGAAAATAACGCCTATTGCTATTTATACTTCAAGAAATCGCGCTAAGAAACAACTACCAGATTGCCTGGTCACGATGCTGGTCATGGCATGACCAGCATCGTGACGAGACAACAGCCTTGTAGGTACTAAGATGTCACTCTACTGGTCACGGTGTAACCAACAGCGTGACACCCTCCCGATGTTGCTTCGTTGAACTTTGCTATGGTTTTGACCCTTCATTCTTGAACCGTTTTTCCTTGATATCATCTTGATTTGACCTTATTTTAAGCTTGAACATGCCTAGGTCCTGATTTCCAATCCTTAAGTCATAAACACCTGAAATAAGCTTCGTCCAAACACAAACACCTAGCATTCACTTAGAAATTAATACAATTGAAATATACTTACAGGGTAATTTACAGCTTATCAAAATGCTTCCGAATTTATACCTATCACTCTTCTCAATATGGTTTTAAAAATCATTTCGAAAGTGATTGTCAACAGAATACATCTTTTAATGGATAAAAATATTGGCCCCATCAAAACAGTTTCTTGCTGAGGAGATCTATCTTGGACAATATTATGCTCACTCAAAAGTGGCTCATGGTATGAATAAGAAAAAGGGTAAGAAAAGGTATATGGCAGTGAAAATCGACCTCCATAACGCCTATGATAGCTTGGACTGGAGGTTCTTTAAGCAGGTCCTGACTGATTTTGAATTCCCTGAGCGCCTGATTAGTCTGATCATGTTCACCCTTAGCAAAAGCAAGATGTTTATCTTATGGAATGGTGAGAAACTGCCCCTATTTGGGCCGGAAAAAGGATTAAGATAAGGTGATATGTTGGCCCCCTATCTATTTATACTAGCTATAGAGAAGCTTTATGGCATGATCCAATGTGAGGTTTATGCTATGCGGTGGAAACCTATTTACATCTCAAAAGGGGGGATTGGGGTTTCCCATCTTTTTTTTTCGCGGATGACCTCATGCTTTTCAGGGAAGCATTAAAAGCGCAAATCGAGACTATCATGAAGTGCATGAACAAGTTATCTAGTCAGTCTGGCTTGAATATTAACTACTCTAAATCCCTCATGTATTGTTCCTCGAATTCACCGAACAAGGTCAAAAGAAGAATAGGAGCTTGACGAATGTGGTTTTGCAAGGGTGAGAGTGAAATAGAATGATGTGAGTGGATGATAGTGGTAGGAATAGATATTCCCGGATTGTCGTTCTCTAAGGATGAAAATTTGTACATGTTGATATGTGGGTGAAGTAAGGAATCAATCCAAGCTTGCAAATACAAGATTCAAAGAAAAGCATAGTGCACAAGATTCAAAAGTAAAAAAAAAAAAAAAAAAAA